>NW_020653719.1:210111-304069 GCF_003589595.1 Hyposmocoma kahamanoa | reverse complement strand
AAATTTAGATATTATTTAGAATAAGGAAGAGCGGGAATCCCTAGCACAAGTATAATTTTATTACTTAAAAGGGATTCTCGAGCCACATAATTGTAAAGATTGTTTCGTGAAATAAAATATTTTTGATTTTGATTTTTGAATTGTAACATACCACGATACCACTCTATGGAATGTTTTTTGGCGCAGCTATACTGTGTTCTATAATTATCATAAGACTAAATAATCCTTGTACGCGACTGAAAACGAAAGAACCCTCAAGTGAGGACAAAACTTTAACTGAAAATCATACCAAAGAAAGTCCTGTAGAAATAAAGCACCAGGGTCCGAATTCAGCAACATTTTCGCTACAAGTTCTCAAATAGTTGCCGATTTGAGGGCGGAGATGTTAGATGATTTAGATATATGTAACATGCCTTATTGCATCTTCCATGGAAACAACGAATGACACATGTATTGAGCAATCTACATGTAAGCTGTGTGGCCGCTTAGCATTTTCCGTGGAAACGACGATTGCCACATGCGACCGCCTGATTTGCCGATATTGCACCTTCGCCTCACGGAAACCGCGACCGAAATCGCGGCCCTGACTGACTCTGGTCCTCATATCGATCAAGCATTATTGTAAATTAGAAATAAGAATTATAATTGTAATTTCTTTACTTTATAAATTAAATTGTTTTAAAACTTTTTTGGTTTTTTATACGTCTATCCGCGGCGTTCAACATAATTGACGTAAGCATATAGAAAAATTAAACGTGGTCATTAAATGATGACATAGGCGCACTATAAGTTTCCGGAACTGGCCACTTACATAAACAATGTTTAAAAAGTAAATACAACATCTGAAAATGGAACTCCTTAGCTGTACAATACAGTTTGTTTTATCTGACTGTCACTTGTTTTTACATTGCGGCATCATTTTAGAAATTGGTTGTCTACATCACCATGGATTTAACTCGTAATAATTTTCGTAGTGTGATTTTCTAAGACTTTAAGTGTAATTTAACAGCTCAACGGACCTTCGCTCGGTTTCAAACTACTTTTGGCTATGAAGCACCATGCAAGACGACTATTTATAGCTGGTTAGCAGATTTCAAACGCGGTCGTGTGAATCTCAGTGACGAATTTCGTGATGGCCCGTCCACTGCTGTGGACAACAAAAACATCGATGCTGTGCGCCGTACGATCAAAACAGACAGGCATGTGATATACCATGAGATTCGGGCATCTTTAAGCATAGGCATGAGTCAAATACAATCAATACTACACAAACATTTGGTTGTGAAAAAGCCGTGCTCCCGGTGGATCCCACACAATTTGACTGAGGCTCATAAAACGGATCGCGTCACTTGGTGCAATGCCGTGTTTACCAGATTCAACGAAGGGGCGTCAAATTTGGTGTGGGACATAGTAACAGGTGACGAAACATGCATTTACAGTTACGATCCCAAAACAAATCAGCAATCGAGTGTATGGGTCTTTCGAGGTGAGCCAAAACCAACTAAAGTGACGCGCGTGTAAAGTGCCTCTAAGCATCCGCTTTTTTTTTAATGACACTGCACACGTGGCTACTGTTGCTTTGGAGAATCGTTATACCATGAATAGTAATTGGTACACGACCATTTGTTTGCCGGAAGTTATTGACAAACTCTGTAAAAATAACCGTCACGAATAAACCGTCAAAATAACGCCGTATTATCTTGTACCACAGATAATGCCAGTTCTCACACGGCCAGACAGACAAATGAATTTTTGAAGGTGAACAACGTTGACCTTATGAGACATCCCGAGTACAGTCCCGACCTGGCACCTTGTGACTTTTATTTATTTCCAAAAATTAAGAACCAGTTTCGCGGTCAACGGTTTTCATCACCTGAAGGGGCTGTCGAAGAGTATGAAAAATATGTTTCAGAGATTGTCACGGAGCAGTGACATAAATGATTTCCAAATTGGTTCATTCGTATGAAAAAGTGCATTAACGCTAATGGAGAACACTTTGAGAAACAATAAATTAAGTTCTGACCATTTAACTTGACTATTTTTTCCTATCCATTCCGGAAACTTATAGTCCGGCGCACGTATTACGTTCAAATATTTTAATGATCGTTTATTTTATGGCCGATAAGCAATTTTATCGCTGTATGGATTAATAATTAAGACTAAGATTTTTTGGTATTAAATTAAGAATATTGTATATGAAATACGTTCCTCAAATATTTGATAAATAATATGATGATTCACTGTCGTAAAAACGATGCGCACGGTGAAACTCTATCTAAAATGCAGCAACTTTTTATTTCAGTAATGTTTTATGACCGTATTTAAAACTTTTAATAGTTATAGTTTTAATACAAAGATCGAACACAAAGAAAAAATCCTTCAACCCTTCATTGATTTCTCACAGATGGTGCTACGGCAGACAGGCGTTAAAATCAAAAGCAAAGATCTGCAACAAGCACTTAGAGAAATTGATAGGTAAAGTCTGCAGGTTCGTTCCGTTGTAGTTGGAGTAATTTCACAAAGAAATATTAAATATCATGGTAGTAAAACATCGTGATATCCAATTAATATTATAATTATAATAATTTTTTATTATAATTACTTGGATTTACTAGTCAAATCATAAAAGAAATAATTATTATAAGTACTGAGATATTTTTTCAATACCTAAGTGGAGTAGATAAATATGTAGGTAAACACAAACAAAACCACGATTACGTTTTTAACGAAACCCTATAGCCAAGGAGAATCTTTAGAATCCTAAATATTAAACTTCCTTTGAAAAGAATTTGAACGAAAACTATATCACAATGGTTCTCTAGTTCTCTACGCCGAACAAAGGCACTTCTGTTAAATTCCCCTACAACTCTAACAAGACGCTTGACTTTTTTACTAGAATAAATAAGCGCTAAAGAAAGGTATCTCTTCTGTAAATTGTTTATAAAACACGGAGGAGATATATGTCTAGAAAATAAATTACTTTATAATAGAACAATTATTGTACAGGTTTTTTTTTTACTATTTTCCCGATACTTCTGATTGGTTACACGTTCCATAGCCGCAAGTTGATTCGACCGATAAATAATTATAATCGTAAAAGTCTAATAAAAAATAATTAAACTGTTTAGCGAGATATTACGGCTATGACACTTGTTTAGACATAAACTACTGTATTAAATAATTTACAAAGCAGTAACACTTATCAGCAAAGGCTTGATCGTCGTGGTCCGCAGTTTGTAGGCACATTTCTATACCTAAATTGGAAAAGATCTAAGGCTGTAGAAAGGAACGTTTTTTGGCAAACTTATCCAATTCTTTGGGATAAGCGAAGGTCGGTTGAAACGGGATAGGAGTTTGCTAACTGCTCGCGCATCTACACGTTGGGATATTGATGAGTTTTTTATTTGAGCCGCTTTCCACTGATAAACGGAGCGAATACTTTTGTAACGGTTTTCACCCTGTATTAATTTCGGTTTGTAATGTATTTACAATATTTTAAATTTATTTCGCTTTTTCATATTGGTTCGAGACAATGCATAGAACAACTTATTTTTTATAAAAAAGGAATTTTGCGAGATCAATTAATCGATAACAGTTATGTGGGAATAAATGTACTCGTATATTACCGAAGCTCTAAAGGAGGTTCCTTTGGAGTTTCGGGAATAATACCTACTTCTCAATATGTAAATGGTACGTACAAAACATATTAAGCCTACTTGTGTATCATAACTTCATATGTTATAAGTACAACTATTGTACAATTACCTACCTTTTGTCGTGCAAATAACAAGTGTTGTAGTTTGTTATTGTTTTATTAGCAGGTAGAGCTCCTTGTGAAAGAATTCGTTCACGGTAGTACTGCCACCTTACCTATTACTGCCGCCAAGAGTAATGCGAGCATTACTGTGTTTCATGTACTGTGTTTAGAAAAAAAATGATATTTTTTGCAATGGTAAATTTATTTTAATTCCTTGTTCTAATTATGAACATACACTGGTCCAAATTTATAGTTTTTTAAAATAAATTGATGCAGGATAAAATTCTATTTATTATCGAAGAAAATACACAACTTCGTTGGTTTAGGACGAAGCTCTTTACTTACACGCAGAATTTTATTTTACCTGCCCGACTAAATGTGTGGAAGTGGGTTAAGCAAACAATTGTCTGTGTTTCTATTTATACCTTCAAAATTCAATTATGGATCCGAAATTCATTGCGTTCGGCTTTTTTTTATCTTAAATGCTTACCACATTTGTGGCTTTGATGTAGAGTATAAAACGTAGAAATAAATAGGTATTTTTAGATCAGAACAATGGTAATATGTGGCAAGACAGCATTATCAGGTTATAAACCTTCGACCACTCGAGTAACCTGTGTTTTTCACATAAAGAAGTCTACCTTAGTGTGACACAATAATGTATTGTATTGACATTTTATTGTACAGACCCATTATAATTATGTACATTGAATGGATCGCCCTGAGGCCATGGGTGGGCAAGCTTTATTCATTAGGAAAAACATAAGAAATTCAATTACCAAAGAATGCATTTTCTTTTCAAGTATTGTTTAATTATTTATTTTGTGTAGTGTTATCTTATTTTGTTTGTGTGTTACCATATAATATGTTATTTTATGTGTCGATAGCGACGAGGCTGTCAAGATATATTTCCGAGGACCATGCACTCGTACTCTAGAAGGTACGTTGACGGGCGGATTAAAGTTCTTCGTGAGTCATACTTGCGCACCACTGGTTTAATACTTAATAATACATGCAGTTTTCATCACGATGTTCTCCTTCACCATTAAAATGTAATGCTACTCAAAATTCACAAATGTTCGTGACTTATAAAGTCATAGGTACATGCCACCACCGTGATTAAAACATCGACCTCTCAATTGAGAAGCAACCATATTCCCACTGAACTCCCACCGCTCTTTGAGCTGATGTGTTGATGATGATGATGATTTGAGCTGATGATTTGAGCCGAATTTGTAAAATGTGAAATAATGTGTATCAGTGGCGAAGCGAAGAAATTGTCGTTAGTAAAGCCAGGGTAAAAAAAAACACCTACCTTAAGAAAAAGTAGCGCCTTGGCGACACTTAAACACAATTATTAGCTAACAATAGGTACTAGTATACTTCACTAGTCAACTTATTCTGCACTTAAAATTTAGCACAAAATGTGGTATTTGATAAAACGGGGAAAGTTTTAGGCAAGCCGGTGGATATCGAGTTATTCAAGACGCCTCGTCACTGATGTGTATTAAAAAATATTTCTTATCCTTGATGATATGATGAAAATTTCTAGATGAAAACGACTGACCTGGTTATCTAAGATACAAATAGTCCTAGTTCAGTGACCAGACTCCACAACCAGGTTATATTTTAACATTATGTAAAGTGTTTACTTTTACATATACGGTTTTGTTAACATTATTTTAATTGCTATTTATTATTTTTAGTTCACTATGCCTATAATATTATCATAATTTTCCGTATACAAAATTACACAATATTCATAATTAAATTCAGTACATCAAATACAATGGTTCTACTTCCAATTACCACAGACGAAGTGCCTTCAGCGTTTAACACTACAACCAATCGAAACTTGAAACTAGGTCATTCACAAACATCAACTAAAACCGCTTACGAATCTCCCCTAATCCAAGATGGATCACTGTATTTAAACCCCAGTTGAATACACGAGCAGTTCCGTCTTTACTTTTGAGGCCCCGAAATTCGTACTTTCTATAATTCTGTATTCTCGGGAAAACCACACTAAATCAGTAAGCAATTTTGTGTTACATGCATAGTTGCAACGCTATGATTTCAACGCACTGACTGCCACACTAAGAGTCGTCCAGGGAAGTACTGTGATCTTGTCTATTTCTGCCGCCAAGCAGTAATGTGATCATTACTGTGTTCCGGTTTTGAAGGATAAGGTTGCTGGTTAAATTACACGCGCATGCTATTTGCTTTTACTTATGTCTCAGGTGACGGGCGTAGTAGGAGCGCTCCTCAAGTCCTTCGCGATTTAAACCTTTGAGTCGCAGTACAACTGCTATGGACAGCTTAACTCGCTTGATATCATAAAAAAAGTTGTGTTTTAATAAAAATGAATTTGGGAAATTTAGATGCTCATAAGATCTGTGTTTTGAAGGAGTTACTTTTCCTAAAAGGAATTTCTGTGTACATAGTATGGTTTATCAACAGATGTACAAAACACGCACAAGCGTAACCTGCTTTTTTGGCGTATCTAGTTTATACGTTACAAAATTGACATAAAATATATTATGCTTTGTACAATTTCGTTAAAAATGTTCACCTTCATTCCGTTCCACTGTAATGTAAGTTGAGCCATACTAATTGTTTTGTGTTATCTGTTGTGTGTAATTACTACTGAGTTTCACTTGAAACTCACATTCAAAATACATTGACATTGACACTGAAATTGGGGCCTTATCGTAACTAAAGATGGTTCTGATTTTACGGTACAAATTTCAAACGGTACAAATATTCCAAACTGCTATCGTGGTGAGTAGAGAGGAACTATAAATATACTTTGTTGGCTTCTTATTAATCCTATTCTGTTCTGTATTGAGGAAATGCTAGACTCCGTGATGAGTTAGAAACTATTATACTTATGTATTATGTAGTTTAAGAGAATTGCCAACAAAGGTGCAAATAATAAACTCGTCAGACACATGTTATTACAACGCAGCTTTCAGAATCAAAAAGAAAAATTTATTGATTTAATATAATCTGCAGCACATAGAGATTTGTAAGATCTGTTGACTAGGTCTGTAGCTCTGTCGGTAACGGAGAGTGTGCGATTTAATTGTATGATTCTCCTTTCCATCATCGTGGGACTAGACGCGGGCTGGGGTTCCACCCCTACGTTGTGGATATTCTCAGGATTCGCATGAAGTGTTTCGCTTCCACATTTATGTGGCAAGCGGCTAGGGAGTGGAATACCCTGCCTGCGGACTTGTTCTAGAACGCTATAACTTGGACCTTTTCAAGGCGAGAGTGAATAGGCATTATTTAGGTGTGTATGCTATATCGTCGACCTCATCGTCACTTTCCATCATGTGAGATGGAGGTCAAACTTTTTAAAAGAAAATTAATGAACTTTTTTTACGTTGATCATTTTATATTGCATCAATATAAGCAACGGCACAAAGAAAAGTTGATATTGTTGTGTTATTGATGATTATTTTACATAATAATAATGTTGACAAACAAATTTTCAAGTTCTTTCAAATATTCCAGGATAAACTATTGATTGAAACTATTTCGTTCAGTGCTGGCAGAAGGGCAAATACGCCTACGTGCCAAAAGTTTCATGTAAAACTTTGAAACTAGTCCCGAACAAGTATAGCTTGACCGGGATAACCTGGATATCCGGAAACTACTACCAACTAATCCGGATGAAAGTTGGGCATTCATTATCTCGTACCTATACTGGCTTTTACGGGTTAATCAATCGTAATTTACCTTTAGCGGGGAGAAATAAAATTTGAAATTCCTTCCCTCGTGAAGTTGGGACGTTGCGGTTACAGTTTTAAGCTAAAATTTATTCTATTAAAATGGAAAAGTAATTAACCACAAAAGTACTACAGTTACTTATATAAAATTAAACTTTTGTATCAATCCATATTCTCCATACTCGTATTCTCAGGGACATATTAGGGCTAGTCCAATGGGAGAATGGTAGCTGGATAGTCTGCACTAACGCTGAAATCGAAGAGCTCGTTGCCCAGTCTAACATCATTGGCGAAAGTGCACAGACTTCGCTGACACATTTAGAAAGGATCGGAACGTGAAGAGAGCTTATCTGGGTCGATCTACTGGGCGAAGGCCGATTAGTTATACGCCGTGGAGGAGAACCTGTGCGAACTACAAGCCATCAATTGGCGAAAGATTGCACAGGACCGAAGAAAGTGGCATCGTCTTGTTTCGGAGGTCAAGACACATTTTGAGTCGCTGAGCCATCGGAGTAAGTAAGTATATAATAATAGAATTAAGAGGCTTTGAAGAAGTAAAGAACTACGAAATTAAAGGAATGGAGAATTACAAAATAAAATATACATTTATATAAAGAAAATAATTTTTAAGTATTAGGGTGAAGTAGAGAAGGGGATGAATTGCGTAGATGAAGATGGAAGATAGAAGTTGGAGATGCGGAGTTGGAGGCCTCTGCCCTCATGTGATGGAGATCGAGGAAAGCTGTGCCGGAGAGCAGCGAGGTTGTCGACTAGGCAGTGATTGCAGAGCAGGAACAAAGGGCAGCGAGGTTGATGACGAGGCAGCGATGGTATAGCAGCAGTAGTTGTATAACCACGAGCTACACTAAGATCATGAACGTCACCTTCAAAAGTTCTGATTGCGCGTTTCACGCAACATAGTCGCAACACGTTTCACTCCAGTAGATTTTTCCGCATCCACACACTCAGGTAAAAATAACTGCACTAGTTAGAGGGGTCCAAAAGTGAAGGCCAGGTTTAGTGAAAGGATCTTGAGAAGCTTGATTTAATGCAAGGCGTGCAGATGCCGCGAAGTAGGTATAGGGTTCCGAAATGTTGAGGCTTAGTCTTCAAGAACACGTTACACCCTTAAGGTTTTTGTGACATAAGGTAGCGAATGGCTCGACAAATACGCAACGCGATCAGATTTCCCATTTGAATTGAGGCGCTAATAATGCCAATGGCCAGGAGCGAAAGCGCTCCTTCTGCCAAGATCGAATATCTCAAAAGAGTAATTTCAAGGATATTCTATGGAAAAATAGAATTATAGAAGAATATTTATCTGCCAATCGATGCCAACAAGTCAAAAAAGAAATAAATATGTTTAGAAAGTGAAATTGATAAAATTTTAATGCGTAATTAGCACTGGGAAAAGCGAACAGCAAAGCTCAGAGAAACTATCAGTGCGATAAAATATGCCGAGTTCTGGAAATCAGACGTGAAAAGTGAGTAATTTCTCAAAGTGAGAAAAATAGCTTATAAAAGGAAATTTAAGTATTTAGGCACTAATACTATATTAAATATAAATTGGAACTCTTTCAAGAATCAAGAAATGTCCTTACGTTTCTTGATTCTCGAATGCCTTTGCGTTTCCTAAGAAACGTACAATGTGAGAGATGGAAATGATAAGGGGTCCATAGTTTCACACTGCAATTAAATTTTGTCTCTTTCTCTCCTGAGATATCAAGCTACCATCACCTATAAGCGAAACGCAGTAGTACATGCTAATTGGTCTAGTACAATTTCATACAGTTCTCAAAGTCCTAACGTCAAATGACTGTTTAAAATCGATTCGGTCACCAGTAACAATGTCAGTTAGACCGTAAACTAAGCACTAAATTATACTTGGCACGGCACCAACCATTGTCACGAAATCGTTTCAATGTAGAACAACAACAACACACAGACAAAAAATCTGCAATTGTTCTATTACTGAAATAGAATTTAGTAGCAGTAAAGTTCCTTGTGAAAGTGTTCGTCCAGGGAAGTAGTGCCACTTACTTATTTCTGCCGCCAAGCAACCACTAATGTGAACATTATTGCGTGTCAGTTTTGAAAGGTAATAGCGCTGGTAAAATTAAAGGCACATGAGACTTGTATATCTCAGGGTGACCTGCGCATGAGGAATGGGATAGTTGAGATTGAAAACTCGGAGTATCACTGTAACTGTCATGGACGTGCCGCTTACCACCAGGCGCACCATTTGTTCATCCCGTCGCTTGGTACCATAAAAAAATAGAATATAATTAATATTAATGATTGAACATAAATTAACTGCGGGAAGTTAGAAAATATGAATAACGTAAAGGCACACTACTCAGTATAATATATTAGGTGTGGTTTATTGGGAATAAACATATTATTCAGTAAGTTACAAAATGCTGATATACATTATTAACGAAATTCGGTGCCTGCGGTGGGGTGCCCAAATTGCTGGCGTCGATATTTGTATCGCCTTTTATTAAGGCTATACGAATATATTGTGTCAACACGTTGTGCAGCTCTTGGGTCTCCCTTTAATTTTGAGGATATTATTTTATAAAAGGAGATACTCACTTATTATATTCTTATAACACCAAACCAATACATCAATCTGATATCAAGTGAAGGACGGACAATTATTCCTGGTTGTAAGCTACACACCAATCCATAATGCACTGCCATTAAGAGCTTTAACCACAAAGATTTGAGGGGCACTGCCACTACGCCTGTCACCCTGAGACGTAAGTTGGCAAGCCCCAAGTGCGTATAGTTTCACCAGCACCTTTACCCGTCAAAACCGGTACGCTCATATTACTACTTGGCGGCTGAAATAATGTTACCCTTTTTTGTTAGTATTTTTCATATTATGTCTAGTGACACACACCTGTTTATAACAGTTGTAACACTCAGAACTTTAAATCGCAAAGATCTGAGAGACACTGCCACTGCCCGTCACCCTGTGACATAAGTTGGCCATGTGCCTGGAATTTCACCAGCACCTCTACCCTTCAAAACCGTAACGTACTACTGCTGAAACATTACTGCTTGGAGGCAGAAATAGGTAAGGTGTTAGTACTTCCTTGGACGAACTCTTTCATAAGGAGCTCTACTGCTATCAGTACAATCTATTACTAGACGATCACCTAAAGGCAGAACAGCCGGGAAATGGAAACAAAGTCTGCTTGTCACGTTATGATGATCGTTATGATTCTCAGCCACGATAACATCACCAGAGAGAGCGAGATTTTCAATTTGTATTGCAAGATTTTTCGACTCCTCATATAAAAAACAATTACCTGATCAGTCTCTTTTTAGGGAAAATCTTTAAATGTCTTAAGCACAATTTTATGTACAACCTCATAATTTTACTTACTTACATCCTGTATGTTACATCTACAGAGCGCAATATCATTTGGCGTTAACACGACTGCGTACATAATCGCGATAACTTGTATAAGTCAAATATTAAACAAGGTCATACATAAAATAAATGAGTGCCACCAATCAACAACTATGTTTCTACTATTTCTTGGCAGTGGCGTAATATGACTTCAATGCAACGAACCTTTGGAGTCATAGGCAAACGTCAAAGAGCTTTCCTTGGCCCAAAATCACGAATACTCTTACACGGTTTATTAAAACAAACAAGTTTGTAGGTATTTGACTTCTATTTCACCTAATGGAAAGTGACAATGACATCAACGATGTAGCATGCACACCTAAATAATGTCTATCCACACTCGCATTGAAAAGACACAAGTTATGGTATTCGGGAAATAAGTATTGAGGAAGGAAATTCCACTCCTTAGCCGTTCGTCAAATAATCAGCCATAAGCGATATTCGCTACCGCTGTGGGTAGCGGAATCCGAGAGTATGTGCGGTATTTCTACTGTGCAAACCTAAGAGGATATGTCTACCGCTATGGGTAGCCACACTTTCTTGATTTTAACCCGTCTAGGCAATCACTGCTACGTCATCAGCAAATAAAACTACACTATAACCGTCCGTAACGAACAATCTCAATAATGAATCCAATTTCACAAAGCAAGCGGGAAGATATCGCTAATCTGGGCAGTATTCGGTTCGGTTTCACTTAGCCGCAAAACTTTAAACAAAGACCGGGTGGTATATCGCGCGGTAATTTTTCACAACCGACAGCAGTAGCGAATATCGCTTAAATCTGAATTGGCCTTAAATATGAAAGCGTAACGCTTCGTGCGAATAAGGTACGCGTTCAACATAAGATACAACACGATATTAATTTAAATACTTAAAGTAGTTAGTATGGTATATTTGGTGACATATTACTAGACAAGATTTGTGATCTGAGTTCGCTGATCTCAATTATTTGATAATCAAGATTTTATAAATAATAATGTTTCTGTAAATAGTCCAATTTACCGAATGTCTAGAACATCATATTTGTTGTAACCATGGTACATTGCGTGATAGCTTTCCCGTATACAAAAAATCCGACATTAAACAGCTTATATGAACTATTTTATGGCCTTTTTCTATTTTAAAATTCTTCTTTATTATTATTTTTTCTTAACATCATGTGAACAAAAACATGATGTTAAGAACTCACAATTTATAGATTTCTAAATTCTGTGTACAGTTGTAATTGGAATGCAAATTTCGTTAACTTTTTTCCATCCTCTAATTTTCTAATTCTGATTTTTATATTGTTCACAGTAACGTTGTAATCTGTTATCCGTAATTTGTACCATTACAATAAAAATAAATTTATTCTTATATTATAAAGAATAACCACCACCAAACCAAAACATCGTGGTTCTGTTAACTATTTTAATACCACTTTGGATCGTTCTGCGGTATTCGCACTTAATTTCTCACTTTTAACCCAACTATAGTCAACTTAAGAGTAGAGAACTAGAGAATGCTAGTGAATTTATTTATATCATTGGTAAGAAAGGTTGTATGTGCTTCAATAAAAGTAAAGGGAAATTAGATTTTGTTTACCAGTCACATAAATTTCAAGTAAAACCTCATAAAATTGTAAAAACAAACCAGATTTCAAATGTTTATATGCGACCCTAATTCATTGCCCGTGGTGTAATTATAACTAATTAGGTGACAGGTCCAATTAAGCGTAAAGTAATAATTTGTGAAATGCGCGAAATAAGCGGTTAAAGTCAATTACATACATAATGTTACACTTCAAGATGTGCAATTTATATTTAAATTATAAATAACTGTTTATTTATGAGACACTTTGGTTGACATTAGCTTTTGACGTTAATAGGTACTTACGTACAAAGGTCATTTTGGCACCTACTTGCTTATGTAAAGCGACAACTACACTATTGTATAGTACAATACGTCCAATGTGGAGCTTCACTGGCATTCAGACTTTTAAACGTTTTCCAAGTTGTTAAAATTTGTTAAAGCTTTGAAGCTTCAAAAGCTTAAAACTCTTGAAAATACTACATTACGCTTGCGCAAACGCACTATATATGCTCTTTCCCAGAATGTTATATTAGTTGAGATTAACTATGGGCTGCTACGCAGAGGTCCCGGTTTCGATTCCCGAGCCGGGAGAAATATTTATATGGCCTACACTTATTTCTCTCGTGAGTTTCGGTGTAATTTGAGGCTGTCTATGTGTGTGTCCATTGCACCCATGATACAGGTGCGAGGCCATGAGTGTGTGCGTTATTTATTTAAAAAAGAATGTACCCACCTCTTAGAAAAATGTCGTAATTGTATAGAATAGAAGTCATGCATTAACGCTTGTCGTACGACGTAATATGTTTATTGCTTACATAATGTTATTATATTCAAGTTTCTCATTTCAATTCCGAAAAACTCATAGGTGCACGCCCGGATTCGAACCCCGACCCTCCGCTTGAAAGGCGGATGACATATAATAGTTACTTTTAAAGTTTCAGATATTTATTCTCATAAGAATTTACAATTCACTTAAATGAGAACTTATGGACTAACTAAATACATTAATAAGTATATTTTGCATACGCGAACGTGTTGCATTCTCAATTAATTATAATAACTTAAATGTGTTTACTTACAATGATCGAAAATAATTAGGCTACCATAAAAAAAAACACTAAAAACAAAGAAATTTGAACGATGTTGTTTTTGTTTATTTTAATGTGGGTACATTTTAAAACATTACTATAAAAACCAAACCAGTGCGCCGTTGAACCAACAAAAGACAGGGAAACGTGTACTTTTAATTTTCCGTGTTATTTTTTTGGACACTGTACGGGCTTGTCGCCCGTGTTCAACCACCGCGTTAATTCTTTGCTTTTATGATAAAGACGAGGAGGTTCTCAAACCGGCTGACGATTTTTTTTGTATGTATGTTATGTGATAACTCGATTTGTGGACTGATTTTGATGATTCTTTTTATGTTGGAAAGAGGGTACCGCAGTAGTGGTTTTAAATTTGAAGAATATGTTCCGCCTGTAAGGGTGACAAACTAGGGGATGAATATGAATGACTTTTGAGGTCGGTTTTTCAGTGTTAATTAAGACAAGTGAATGTTACGGAGAATGTTTCCCGCGTATTTCGGACAATTTAACAGTTAATCTTAAATAATTTGATGTATATTGCACAAAATGGATCGATTTCAAGAGTGGTTTTATACTACTGTAATAGCATTATTTACCTACAGATCTGGTCATCCACGAAGCTCATTTGCTAGGTCAAAATATTCAATCTGGAATCAGGCAAACCTAAAAAGAGTCCATTTCTTATTTTTGTCCACATGTACGTCAATAACGTTTCGAGACGTTAATGGTGTTTTAACACTACATCGGTAGACATGTTAAGAATTACAGCAATAACGCAATGAAAACGAACTCATAACGACAAGATTTTAAATTTAGAAGGATTGAGTACAAAATCTGAATATTGCATTAAAAATAATCTTTACAAACAATACGTAAAATAATAATGTTTAAATCATACGAAAAATGTTACAAGTACATAAAACGGCACGTCTCCCTTTAACCTTCCGATTAAAATTCAACTCTAGCCATTTACGGTTAATACGGTCCGAAATTCCAATAACCCGGCAGTCGAATAGTCATACCTACCTACATTTTTGTTAACTTTACGTTAGGTTGTTCATAAAGGGTTTTTCAACAAGAACTTTGTTTTGTAAATCAAAATAAAACAATGAATTTAGATGACAATGATTCAAATTTTTATTGTATTAAAAAAATTAAGGTTTGGCAATTATGAATGAAAAATGATATCTGATAACGAGCGCGACGCGGTGCGGCGCTGCATTAAAACGAGTAATGCAACATAAACTTTATCCTCTACAAATTAAGGCAACATTTCATTAAACAAACAAATGAAAACGAAGTTGTAGTAAGCGACTGCGGGCTGCAGAGAGCCGTGGTAGGCGCACTTTATAAAATACAATATACTATAGAACATAATATTCTTCGTTTAAAGAGTTGTTTAGTCTTCAGTTTAAAAATGAATTATCCAGGATACGCATCTCATTAATATTAATTAAATTTTACTGAAACATTTTACTGAAGAAAAAGAGAAACTAATGATCAGGCATTATAGTCTTTGACCTTCGCCTGTTCCAAAACAAAGAAAAATAATAATAATAATAAAAAAGTAATAAAAAGTACACTGTCTCATACAAATCGTATTTTGATCCGTCTTATAGTTTAGACTATGGAAACCAATTTTTTCCGTCCTCTAAGCTTATAGTAAAAAGCGGACTTGCAAAGTGGCAGTTACGCGTGACATTGTTCGTGTACAAAACAATTATAAAGTCAAGTGAACTCTCCAAAAAACAAAATACTCCTTTCTCATTTAACATTATCATACTGTATTTTATTTTTCCGGTGCTAGATAAAATAGACTGCCTGTATGATGGGGAACAAAAACATGTAAACATTTTTTTACGATCGCAACTCGCTTTTTATTTTTCATATTTCTTTGATAAACGTGTCAAAGTAGATATAAATTTAAATGTAATTAAACAAAACGTAAAACAAGATAGAAAAAAATTTAGAAAGACAACTTTATGATATTTGAATCCCAAATGATGTTATTATAAATTATATATAACAAACTTTTATAAATACGTGCAGTGAAACAGAACATTTCAAAGAGGATTAAGAAATTGAATAGTTTATTCTACAATTAAACGTAATAAAGCAAAAAAAATATAATATCAAACTAAAAAAAGGGTGACTACAATATATACATGAAGGATGAAACTAGAATAGAGCTCCTTGGGAAAGAGTTCATTTAGAGAAATGCTGCCATCTTACATATTTCTGCCGTCAAGGAGTAATGTGAGTTTTTCTGTGTTCCGGTTTTGAAAGGTGCTGATGAAAATAAGAGCACATGGGACTTGTCAACTTATGTCTCAGGGTAACTGGCACAGTGGTAATGGCTCTCAAATGTTTGCGGTTTAACGCTCTGAGCGGCAACTGCAACTGTCATGGATGGGCATGTCGCTTACCAGCAGGGGCCCGATTTGTTCGCCTAGGTGCTTGATACATAAAAAAAATATAATTTTTATTGTATTGTTCTTTATTTATTATTATTATTTATATTCGTTTCTTATTTTATCCTATTCCTATTTCAGGGATAATATTTCTTTTTTTATATCCGTAAATGGATAAATAATATATACGTAAAGTATATGTATTTAATAATTACAATTTTACTTTAATATCCGGCGACGTTAAAAAATATTTCTAAATTTAAAAAGCAAAGTATTTCTTATAATTCTTGTATCTACTGTATTATCAGAAATTTTAAAATCTTATCATAAAAAAACGATATTATGATTTTTTTTTTAAATTCTAGCTCTTTCAAACATTTGAAAAAAGAACATTTGAATTTTCGTCTCCCGTGTCTAGTCACAGTTTATGTTTTTTATACGAGCATATATGATGGCAATGGGATAAAATAATCATTTACAGTAGTTCCATTATATAAAACAAATCCCACTTGTCTATAGCCTACTATAGACAAGTGGGATTTTTTTTATAATTATGAAATTATTAGGTTATTTTCGAATTTTGTTTTAAAATTTCGTATCGCAACGGAGTATCTGTAAAAAATATGATTGATCCAAATACCTGCTAAGACACCGATATCAAATGACAAACTTTCCGTTTTTAAATAGTAAATCGAAGTATTCTCCCCTCACTCTTGTAAAGGCTACTCACGTTGCAAGGTTTTCTCCGGTTGATTTTTGCTCCATACCCCATCCGAACAAACCAGTGATCCGTGATGCCCGTGATTGGATAAGGGGATCCGTACTGAGTGCACTGCCTTGTCGATCTTTTGCTACTAGAATTATTTATAAATATCCCTGAGCCTAAGCTGTGATGTGAGGGGAAATATTATATACCGTACAAAATTATTTTATCCAACTGTGTGCGATATTCGTCTAGTGCCATGATGGTGGTATACTTTAAATATGTAGAAGCCAGGCACTGTGAAAGTAACAAGGCGTGTACGTGCTAAGGACAGTGAGTGGTGCATCGGAAATCAAATCGCGTCTTGATGCTTAACTTGCATAAATATTATCATTTGTTAAATATTTTTTTTATAATATCCAGTGACGGGACGAACAAGTCGTGCGCCTGGTGGTAAGCGACACACCTATCCATAACAGTTGCAGTACCATTGAGACAGAACTCAGACATAACTTGACAAGTCCCAAATTTCACCCTTACCCTTCCAAATCGAAACGCAATGATGTTCACATTACTGTTTGGCGGCAAAAACAGGTAAATAAATAAGTAAGGCAGTACTTCCTTGGATGAATTCTTTCATAAAGAGCTCGACTGCTTAAGACCTTATTTACACTGATTTTTTGCGCACATCTTTTGTTATATAAGTACTATATCATAATTCCGTTGCCAAGACGTGCCTGAATATTAGAAGAGGGTTTGACTTTGACGCGTCCGGTAACTGCTATATGAGCTATGGTAAGCAAAGCGGTAATATGTGGTAGAGTTTAACCTTGTTGGCATTAGGTAGTTATATTTACTAAATGAATTAATAATAACTTTTCAATTCAATAACATTATTTTATGTTGTTTTGTTTCATTTTTATACTGTATTTGCACCTACTTATTTTTTTATTTAAACATTGTTATTCATATATTTACACATACATACATGTATAGAAATAAATTAATTCTATGAAGTGCAAAACAATTATTTTTTTATAATGTAATTTATTACACACTTATTGTATATTTTGATAAATGCGGCGGTCCGACGCGACGGTTTGCACTGTGGGCGCTGGATGATGAGGTCCCGGGTCCCGTAGTGAATACCTTTGCTCTAGTATTCGCGGCATAAATTATTTCCTAGTATCAGGTCAGGCTGTTTATCGATTGAATGTGAATTATGGCTTTTACTACAAAGTTTAATGTCGTATATTTTTTTATAATACCAAGTGACGGAACGAACAGTTGCAATGCCACTCAGAGCTTGAAAACGCAAAGATCGGAGGAGCACTGCCACTGCGCCCATCACCCTAAGACATAAATTGACAAGTCCCATGTGCTTTAATTTCACCAAGACCCCTACCATTCAAAACCGGAACGCACTAATGCTAAAACATTACTGCTTGGCGGCAGAAATAGGTAAGGTGGCAGTATTTCCAATTTCTCTTTCGCAAAGAGCTCTACTGCTACTAAATATATAACAATTTACTGACTTGTAGTACACAAATAAAATATTTTAAATTTATTGTTAATTATACCAGTAATGTTTTACGTTGTGCTCATTTTCAACGAGTAATTTAATTTGGCTAATTTTAAAACCCTTATTATCTTCCATAATATGCATTACGTTTATGATAATAAACGTAATAATGACGCTAGTGAGATGTTTATTTAGATAATTGATGTAGGAAAACAAACTATTTATCCGGATTTAAATAGCGTATATTTGTTTTTTCAAACAAACTATCGTTTCGGGTCCTTTACAAGTCCCATGGTCACGGTTGATTGAGGTGGTAAAGTTATCAACTAGTATGTCTAATATTAATGCAAACCACCCTATTTTTCCACTATAGTTACAAAAGGTATAAATTAAATATCTTATTTTTAATTTTACAAAGAACATTCTAAATTTACGCTACATCGTTTATACAAATTATTTCATTTTAGCAGTATGATTTTTATTAAGTTAAATTTATTATTAATTAATAATGGAAATTAAAATAAAATAAAACATATTAATCAGTATTACAGTTTCATGTCTGTTTGGGACTTTTCTTCAGAGGAAGTACTGGATCCCAAAGTGGTGGTACGGAAAAACGTATTGAAATTAGGATGTTATTTTAATTTCAATGGCCTCCTTCCAGCGTCCTTGCTGCGAGAGGCCATGACTCAGGAGGGTAGACCTTGTAAGGACCTGGAGTTTGTCAAACTTGATTGAATGTATAGGTATATCCATGACATACATTCAACTACCTCCGTGGCCGAACCCGTGGTTACCATGCCGGACTGCCACGCAGAGGTCCCAGGTTCGATTCCCGGGCCGAGAGAAATATTTGTATGACCTACATTTATTTCTCTCGTGAGTTTGGGTGTAATTTGTGGTTGTCTATGTGTGTGTCCATGGCAACCGCGACACAGGGTTTCCCTAGTGCGGGGCTATGTTGAGTGTGTGCGTTATTATTATATTATTATTATTATATTATTATACTCACATGACCATGGGACCTGTAAAGGGCCCGAAACGTAGGTTTGTTTGAAAAAACAAATATACATGATTTCATTTCGGAAAAATAGTTTCATTTCCTATGTGTAACAATAGTGAAAACCTAAGAACTCGATATTTATTTAATTATTTAATTTATAGATAAGGTACATTAACAGTAGTACACGTATTCTTAGATAATAATGTAACTACATTGATATTGTACTTATATGTCTAGCTATTACAGACCTACACACCATTTAAGGTAATAAAATAACAATAAACAACAAAAAGAACAACAAAGAGCTTATGATATTACTGGGGAAGGGATTCGAGAATGTTATTTTTGAAAATTTTTAACATTACGGGAAGAATGAAAAACGTCTATCTATTCGAACGTCAATTTGGTTGTAAGTAGAGAATAATCTAGGTAGTGGACTGTACAGAACTAAGTTAGTCCCGCATCGTGATACATTAAATATTTTGGTTATTTTATGACGAGGGTATTTATAAGGTATTTTAATATTTATTTGATAATATATATACAATATTACAACATTTTATTGTATTATTTAGTATATACTATGAAAATGTCAGATAATATTCGGCGATCTCTAAGAGTATTCATTTTGACGTACTGTAATCTATGAACATATGGACGTCTATGTGATACTTATACCCGACGAGAAAAATGCTGATTGTCTTGTAAACGCACGCTGAATACTTTCAAGTGTTTTAAGGGGGGTGGGGAGGATTACAACTTATCCTGATAATCTTCAGGTTAGTTTTTTCAACCTAATTCCTAGACATTTTTGATTACTTAAGTATTCGAGTATTATTACCGTCAAATATTAAATAATATTTCAGGATACTACACTCGAATATAAAAGTAATTATACTTCATAATAATCTTACCCATCTCTTAAAGACAATCTATGGCCCAGGTTGTAAATTGCCCTATATTGTAATATTTTAAATCTATTGCAGACTATAAAATATAAATATTGAACTGAAAACCCATAACATAAATATGCTATAAACAACTGCGTGAACAGAAAACAAACAATGGCGCCACTATTCTTTTTCGTTTTTATGTTAAAATTAGGTCAAGGTAAGATCTAAACGATTGTACAATAAATAATATTTGTATATAAAGTCATTAGAACAACATAGTGCCTGCAGATTAATAAACCTACTTTCGTGACCAAATAAGTTTATTGTTCCAATTACATTGAACAATTTAGTTTCTTGTTTTGTTTCCGCCAAACATTGGGAAACTTGCCAAAAATTCCCTTGAATTATTGATGTCATATGTACGGGAGTTTCTAACGTTCTAAACTCTATTTAACGCTACCCAGATGGAAGATGAGGTTGAGTTTTGTCAAGTTTTAAAATAGATATCATATATTTAAGGTCATATTATAAAATAAATATAAATAACACTCAACATAGCCCCGCACTAGGGAAACCCTGTGTCGCGGGTGCCATGGGCACACACATAGACAACCACAAATTACACCCAAACTCACGAGAGAAATAAATGTAAGCCATACAAACATTTCTCCCGGCCCGGGAATCGAACCTGAGACCTCTGTATATTATTGCTAGACTTTTTATTTGATTTGGAGCTGTAGTAGCTTAGTAGTTTGACCTACAGCCTTTCAAGCAGAGGCCGTGAGTTCGAATTCGGGCTCGCGCCTCTGAGTTTCTCAGAATTTGTGTGCAAAATTTAATTTGAAATGTACCATGAGCTTTTCGGTGAAACCTGCAAGTCGAAGAAGGTTCACTACCCTCAGAAAACGTATTAAGTCCCCAACCCGCATTGTTCTGTTAACTGAAGGAAAATACCAGCAGTTCTATCAACAGAACTATACAACAGAACTAGTGAGGGCACAGCGTGGCGGACTATGACCTAAACTCTTGCTTTAGAGAAGACCCGTGCCGAGCAGTGGGACGTATAAATGGGTTGATATAACTCGTTTTATACTTTAAGTTTTCACTACTAAATATAAGTCTTTAAATCTTCATTTAAACAGACGTGTTATTATTTATTAATATTAAATAAATCATGAGAATAAACAACAAAGAGACACCCTGAGGTGACATTACATAAAAAGCGCGTGTCATTTTAAACTGGTATATCTATTCCGGTCGAAATGTCCAACTGGAATGCGTTCCGAAACCATCTGTCGCGCACTAACTCATGCCAGTCTCTAGCTATATTCCCGTACTACTGAACACACAATGAAATGGAAAACAATTGCAAAAGTAATATACTAACCTACTTTTTATGAACTGCCATAGACATAAAATGTAAAATATTCGCGTGAGTTCGTTAGCCACTTTCATTCAAGAGTTTCAAAAGAGTTTTAAGCACTTATTTCCTATGGTATTACACCTGCATTCCGTAAAGTTGTATACTTGTAAAATGTAGAGTTGTTATTATTATTTATCTAAAGTGATGAAGGACTTACTGCGATCTATGAACGGTTTATGTTGCGTTCACTAGGAAAGGTCATCCAAAAGTGGATTTTATGGACTATTTATAATGGATAGTGCTTTAGAGGAAATTTACTACGGAATTTTATAGAACTACTTACTGTACAATTAAGTATAATAAAGCGACATGTAGTCATAGGCCAAAAGTATTCTTTATACATTACATCACATAAAAATCATAAAAAACACACGAACTAAATTTTACAACTCTATTTAAGCATAAAAAAGTAATCGACTAATTTAGTTCACGGAATCTAAGAACATCTCTCCTGAAAAGTTGTGTTTTTCCAGATGTGACCTTATTACACCAAGCGTGCGGATAATAAATGCACGAAGCAAGGTATAAACTTTACTTTACGGTTGTAATACATGTAATATAACGGTAAAATTGAAAGGGATAACGTGTTAACTTCTGAACATTTCTGTATTTTTTATAACTTATGTATAATTTGTTAAAGCAACGTACAGTAAGCAGCGTAAAAACTTGACCTCACATAGGTTTGTTATCTCTGATTGGACCGTTAGTTTCTTTGCTAGCTGTACATAACGTTAAATGCGACTGGGGTGAGTCAGACGGGACCATCAGTCCCCGATTCAGATGTCACACGTACCACTCCACTGTCTGTCATATGACAAGATAAATATGCGCGTCATGTGTAACTCGTTCATGTTACAGCTACATTTCGGAGTTAATGATAATAATTTGATTTTGTTTTAACTATACAAATGAGAAACATTGCCAGTCTTCTGAACATGGTGTCTCAGGGTGAAACTTTCAAAGAGATTTCCTACCTTAAACTAAAAGAATAAGGGCGACATAATGGGTACGCACTCATTATGTCGTAACGTTTTATTCATCGTTGGACGACTATCGCAACTAGCCTGTTCCCATATCACGACTATTATGTCGTTAAACGAATGTCGGGTTTAGCTGTTCCCACTGGATCGTGACGACAACTCATCGGTCCACGGTAGCCGCCACGACACGACAGATTGTTTGAAGCTGCGATTATCTGTCGTCACATTTTTATCGTAATTCTAAAACCTGAAACATAAGCTCACGTCCTTGTGCCACAACGATGCCCAAACCCCTCAACATTAATTTATCTATTCTAGTACCCACATCCTCTTTAAAGGCACATCTTTCACGTATTATTAAAGTCTTCACTCTTTCACTCAACATTATTCCGCAAATTTTCCTCAAAGATCTCATCTCCTCTGCATTAATTCTACTTCCAAGCTTCTTCTGTTATAGGCGTAGAGGATGGAAAAAGTCATAGGTACCCAACTTTCACTTACAAACGTCAGTGTAGGAACCAGCAAAGCATTGTTTATGGACATGTGCTTTTTGCTATAAAACCTATATATTTTGTGTTTCAAAAAGGAATAAGTTTTTCAAAGTTATTTATTAGCTTTAATCTGCTTTCGAGCATGTGCGCAACAAATGACATCATCATAAACTTTGCGAAGTCTGCTACAGACTGCAATTCAAACAACAAACAACTATAAACTAGTTAAAACATAAAAGTAAAGCACCTATAACGTACCTATCATCCTATAACCATTATAAAATGATCATAAGGGCGCTTCCAAACTAGCCGACACGACGCCTAGACGACATCGATATAAGCGCCCAAACATTTGCACGGATTTGTCACGCCCAAAGCATAACGAAAGCCAGTCTAGTGTTCACGTAGAAAAAGAAATCTGATCTCTGACTTTCAAGTTTTTATTTTTACACGAAACGACTCTTCTTTGTCTCTAGACTTAGTGGTTTAACCACTTAAGGATGAGTTAACAGGCTCGATACTTAAACTAACTTACCACTTAATTTTTTAAATAAACTGGTACTAGAGTGTAGGTATAGGTTAACATTCAAATAAGTATTATAGATATTCGAAAATGACACCCCAAACCAAGATAGTGTCTTGGATCTTGGAACTTTGGACCTTGGATTTTGGAACAAGTTATTTAAACCTTAACCTTAGACTGATCTTCTTACATCACGGTCGGGAGGTAAATGATACCAGTACTGACACGATCTTCTCATGTCCGACTGCCGAATAGTCGATGCCAGTACCGTTTAGTAAGAAAACGCCCTAACGCAATAGCAATGTGGAGGACACTTGAAATAACTTTATTGGTATTAAAACCCGGTCGTTGTGGCGATAGTATCGTAATAGTGCATTATATCGGGACACGTCGATACAATGTCTTGTTTGAGCATTGTAGTTAATGTATTTCGATGCATTTGCGTAGTAAACTCAAAAATTATTTGCAAGATTTGAATGATATATTTGGCTATCATGTGCTGAAGTTTTTCTAAAGTATTATTATTATGCCACGGCCAGTAAAATTAGCTATTTTCGAACAACTTCAAAAATGAAGGTGGTTCTCAATTTGGCTGATTTTTTTGTGTGTATATTACTCGATTACTCCGATATTTATGAATCAATCTCGATGATTCTTTTTTGTTGAAAAGGCGGTAGTCGTTCCATTCAAATTTGAAAAAGTATTCTATCTGTAAGGGTGGTAAATTAGGGAATAAAGCCGGTTTATTAAATTTCACTCACTTCCCGTTAATCGATTTCAATAAAACTTAGCACATATGTGTAATTCCAACTAAAATAAAATACTATGGTGACCTAGAGCCGGCAGGCAAATGAATAGAACCCCTTACAGTGTAGCAGCTACCCTGTGCACATATGATCCCTATTGATGAGAACTTCCATATGCGTTTCAGTTATCGTTCAGGAGACCGCTGTAACGAACACAGCGGAAGCGAATAAGCAGACCATAATGATATAATATTTAGTAACTACACAAATAACATTTTGCAGAACAGGGTATAGAGTTTTTTTTATATAAAAATATAAGTGTGTCTGAAATAAATTGTTTCATTTAATTTTCGATGACCACCTAAATGTATAAAATAATGTATATGCATAATAATGTATACGTTTTCATCCCACATTCATCATAGCGACCGTTTTAATTTATTTTTACCCGAGAACTCAGCTGGCCTTTGTAATCAAACGGTTTAACGATGCGCTTTGAAAGGCTTATTTATCAATAATTTAATTTGCCCTCGAGAATCCTTGGATACATACATACAAACAAATACTAGATGTATATATGTAAAATGTCTTTTTACGGATCCTATGTAAATTTATGTAAATATCAAAAACATCTAAGATGGTCATTCATTAGAACACGTTGCTATGCAACCGTATTTGTGTTACTCTCCAACAAGAAGGAACCGGAAGGTTCGACTAAATATTGTTATAATATAAAGTATAATGATTATAAAAAATAAAAGTACCCACCTATCTTATTTAATAGACAACTTATCAGGTGGCCGTGGTACATGGTCGGAACCAGTTACAGTAGTCATCGGTGGTCAGACCAGAGTACGAATCGCTGAGGAATTTTCAGGTATATTATTTACTGATAACTATTTTATGGATCCTATATGAATTTATTTAAAACAGAAATGTACTTCTAAGATGGTTATTTATTATAACACGCTACTATGCAACCGTTTTCGTGACCAATCTAGTCATCTAGTTTGAACCTAGGTTCCCGTATTACACCCTTACGTTGTGAATATTCCATATATTGGCACGAAACGTTACGCTTCCACATATATATGGCGAACAGCTATGGAGTGTAATTCCTGCAGAGTTATTCCCTGAACGCCATTACTTGAACCTTTTTAGGGCGAGTGTGTATTGGCATTAATTACGTGTGCATGCTCCATCTTTGACCTCATCGTCACTTTCCATCAGGTGAGATGGAGTTCAAATCCGCACTTATTTTAAACATAAAAAAATATTTTTGTTTTGTAATTAACCTGCACCGTTACGTATTTGCAATGAATGTGTAAGCAGAGAATTCCACTCCATAGCCGTTCACCACAGTATAAATATGGAAGCGTAAAGCTTCTATACGAATCTTGGGTATATACACAACATAGGAGGGAACCCTAGCTTATCATACAAAAAAATAAAATGCAACAAGTGCTCTTATAGTTAATTAGCGTTTTTTTTGTTCTTCTGCTCCTACTGTGTCCTCCTATGAGTCGAGTGCCTGTCATATATAACAAAAAATATGTATTATATTGATATGTTTGTAACGTCTCTATGAAAGCAAAGCTTTGAGACGTGTATCTTTGTGAAATTGCGAAGGATCAGACAATAATAAAAACATTACACGCAAAATAGGCGCCTTGTCGTCGAGTTGCGGACACCAGCCCGTTACACCAAGTAACATTATTTTTCTCGATCATGCTCGGAAATGTTTGCATTGCGTTCAAAAAACGAACACGGAAACTTTGTCATTTATGGACCATGCGACTTCTTCCCGGCCAAGGCCTGCAAAGTAAGTATAAAAATCCATTACTGTCTTCTTCCCTAAACTTTTAAATCTACCTACTAATAATGAACTATGTAAACAGGCAAAAGAAAAACTCATACAGGTAACTGCCCAGTGTTGATAACTGCGAGAATTAAAAGTACTTACATGTACCGCTTACTTAAAAAAAAAGAAAATGACGGTAACATTTAAACTAAAGTGTTTTGGTATGTATTCTTTTGTTTTGTCGTCGATTTTGTATTTTGGTCGCGTAAATGAGTGCTAGTGAGAAGAGCAATAACGAAAGTTCTGCAGACTGCTATTAATGTGCCTAGAAAAACAATAACATTTTCTTTTAGCAATTGTATTGTATATATAAATTTTAATGTTAAATAATATTTTTTTACTTTTTCTATTGTACGTCTTCCTCTCTTTAGTCTTTTATTATTTCCTCACATTGTTTGAGAAAACCTCTGTACATGCCTCGGCGGGAACGCAGATTGCTTGACTCGTATTAATATTAGGGGTTAAAGTATGAAATTGCCGTTTCGCACTGAAAAATTAAAACAATTTTTTTTTATGATTAAATATATTTGTTTAATCAAAGTTTTTTCCCTTGTTGTCTATACATTTTTGCCATGTAATCGGAAGGTCATTTAAACCTTTGCGATAGAAGTCTGGAGACCTGGACTCCACAGCTGTGTGAAGGGATTTTTGTATTGCTTCCAGGGAATTTTATTTCCATACAAAAAAAAATCAAATTCCGGGAAAAAATGGTAGTCGGTCGGGGCGAGGTCCGACGAATATGTAGGATGATGGATAATTTATATCTGCAGGTCTTGTAGTAGTAAAACTGTTTCTCAAGCAGTGTGAGGTGTTGCGTTACCATAGAGCAATAACGGTGAAGCTGTTTTGCTGCGAGTTCCGTCGTCATTATTCAAACGCCATATGTCATATTGTGGGTATGCTAACATTAAACCATGACGTTTCGTGGTAGTTTGATACGGATCGGCTTCCATCATTACCTTCAATTCAACGTTATTTACATTTGTGACTGGTCTTCCTCGTGGTTCTTTCTTCAAATCGTAATTTGCCGTATTGCCGGCGTTTGCCGTATTTGCGTATGCCGTATCCTCTCCAAATACAGCATTGACAGTTTCTGCTACGTTAACTCCATGTGGAAATTCGTATTCGAAAATTAGGTACTCAGATTTTCGCTGTATCTGTCTTCACGTTAAAAGCTGAATGTAAAAACAATTGAAAGTCGAACAATCAAATATCATGTTTTTTAAGTTAAGCATGTTTTACTTTTCGTGTGAAAAACGTTTCACTCTGAAATCGGACACCATACAGGTTTAATTTTAATTTAAAATGGCCAGTAAAATAAATCGGCAATTTCATATTTAAACCCCTATTACAAGGCCTCGCTGCCGCTCGTTCTTGTAATTCATACTTGTCCAGCAATTCCTTACTTCTCTGCCTCTGCAATAATGTACTATATATCGTACATAACACCAAAATAGGTTACTCCATGTATTACAAAAACATCATACTCGAACACCACAGTCATATAAGTTTCTAACCTCTGAAGTGAGTAAAAGTCCTTGGGGATTCTCCAAACACGGCATAAGAATTCAAAATCATAAACGAGGTATTGTTTTTGCTTACGATTTGAAGCTAATAATTTTATTTTTAACAAAAGTATCTAGTCACGTTTTTGCTAATTACTGAAAATCAGACATTTTTTAGTGATTTTAGTAAAATAAATTTTTTGGTCAATTTAATTTTCAAATTATAAAGTTTTTAACCAAAAAAGTCCATCAATGTTAAAAAAAATCAAAAATATTTCTGATTTTCAGTACTTGGCAAACAACGTGATCCCTAGACACTTCTGATGTGTGTATATAAAATGACAATAAATTAACACAGGTTTAACATAGGTTTAACATAAGGTGTTCATAGTCAAGCGTGCGTTACCTCAAATTTTTCTACAATGTCGAATTTGCTTGAAATGAAATGTTCACAGTTTTATTGATTTTATTGTAAAGTCTTGAGCTCAAAGCTTAGAATTGTCGACTCGAGAAACTGGTACGACATTGTTCAAGGGGACAGATAGAAGCGCTACATTTACGTGGGGCGATATTTTATCCAATAGTAGTGCAGAGTGCCGGCGAAGAACAGCTCGAAATATACAAAAATATATATGGTTGCATTACCGTCTACTTATGTTTTTTTTATAATATCAAGTGACGGGACGAATAAGTTGTGCGCCTGATAGTAAGCTACACTCCTGTCCATAACAGTTGCAGTGCCACTCAGAGCTTTAAATCGCAAAGATCTGAGGGGCGATACCACTGCGCCCGTCACCCTGAGACAGAAGCTGACAAGTTCCATGTGCCTGTAATTTCACTTGCACTAACACCCTTCTAAACCAGAATGCAATAATGCTAACATTACTGCTTGGCGGCAGAAACAGCTAAGGTGGCAGTGCTTCCTTGAACGAACTCTTTCAAAAGGAGCTCTACTGCTGCTAAATGTTTCTATTTATATATGATGTAACTTTAATGATACCCTTTGTGCTATCTAGTTATAAGTACTTAGATTTATAAGTGCTTCTTTATTTATTAAAGAAAATAATCAGCCTATTACAATAAATATGTTATTATATAGACACGTTTAACTGCCCCCGTGGCCGAACGGTTACCGTGCTCGAATACCACGCAAAGGTCCTAGGTTCGATAACCTAGGACCTTTGCGTATCAATTTTCTGGCCGATGCCCAGACTGGGAGAAATATTGATATGGCCTACATTTATTTCTTCGTGAGGTTGGGTGAAATTTGTGGTTGTCTATGTGTGTGTCCATAACACCCGCGATATTGGGTTTTCCTAGTGCGGAGCTTATGAATGTGTGCGTTATTGCTCGATCGGGCCGGGTTGGAACCATGTTGGAACCGGGAAAAAATACTCGACGCCGTGCCCCGGTGTCTCCCGCCCGTAATACATGTTGGCCGAGCTTAGGCGAGTGATGGCCAATACCAACGTGTAGGCAGCCTATTTACCTTGCCTTGCCTTCGCTCGGTGTCGCTCGCCTAGCTAGCCGAATGAAGGCGAGCGCCAACATGTATAGGGCTCACTTGGCGCGCGACCACTTGTTTCACTCGAAGCGGTGTCGGTTTTTCTGCACAAATCAAAGCGCTCGCCGGCGCCCAGCCAATGGTGTCCACGCGTTTGTCCGCCCGCTTTTACTCGGTTGGCGTCAGTCGCGGATTATTATTATATATATAAATTAAAATTAAATTCATTATCAATTAAATTATTTAAAAATACGCGGTAATCCGATATCGATAATATAAATATATATCTATATATCGAAGAAAAAGTTTTCCTCGGTTTGTAATCAAGGGCTAGCTTAATCGGTTAATGGTGAATTGGAACACTTCAATATAATATTATTTCAACCTATGAGGCGTATAGACATTGTTCAACAACAAAGTTTTTACAAACATGTACATACCGGTCTCCGGCCAGCGACCTCTAGAGCCGCCCGCTAAACCGGTCCTAAATTCTATTTATCTACAACCTGCTACCGAACGCGAAGTTATCGCGATAATAAAAACTATGCCAAATAAATACAGTTACGGGGCAGACGAAATAACCGCCGCACTAATTAAAACCTGTGCTAATGAACTATCCGGGCCAATAACATCATTAATAAACCAATCGTTTGATGAAGAGTGTTATCCGTCAAAGCTCAAAGTAGCAAAAATCAAACCAATATTTAAAAAAAGCGGTAAAAATGATGATGTCAGTCAATACAGGCCTATTGCACTATTACCGGTCATATCAAAAATAATTGAGAAAGTAATGGCTAACAGATTAACTCAGTTTTTAGATAAATACAAATTACTAAATAATAATCAATTCGGTTTTCGTAAAAAACGTTCAACAACACTTGCGGTAATTAAATATATACAGGAAGCTTACAACTATATAAATGATGGTCACTGGGCAGTAGGGCTATTGCTCGATATGTCCAAAGCCTACGACATGGTATCTCATAAAATGTTATTGCAGAAACTACATAATATCGGCATCCGAGGAAAAGTGTTTAGATGGTTCCAATCCTACCTACTTAATAGACAGCAATATGTTGAAATTGAATATTGGGATAAGGACACGAATTCAATCGACAGAGTAAAATCAAGAACAAAAACTATAAATCATTCCATACCCCAAGGCAGTGTTTTAGGTTGCATATTGTTTGTTATTTACATAAATGACCTACCAGAAGCCTTGAACACTCTGTGTGTTATGTACGCTGATGACATATCATTACTATTTAAGTGTAAAGATGACCGTGACAGTATTCATAATATTTTAAATTCCTTTAATTCGGTTAAAAATTGGCTATTGGACCACAACCTCAATATCAACCTAAAAAAATCTAGACTCATACAATTCAGGCCACATCAAAAAAGAAAATTAGACCTTAAAACAGTAATTAATACGTTAAATATTGCGGAAGTGGAAAACTTTAATTTGTTAGGTGTGAACATCGATTCACATTTAAATTGGAAAACGCACACTGAATTGTTAAAATCTAAGTTATCTTCATTCACCTACGCTTTGGCACTTTTAAAAACCAACTCAAATTATAAAGCGGCACTTACGGCCTATTATGCCTACGCCTACGCATGGCTGAAATACGGTATCATGTTGTGGGGTAGCAGCATAAACAAAGCAGATATTTTCGTAATGCAAAAGAAATGCATACGAATACTTATGAATTTAGGCCCCCAAGTTAGCTGTCGACCGTATTTTATTAAAGAAAAGCTACTTACTTTCCCCTCGCTATATATCCTTGAATCAGCATCATATATTAGGAAGCATATACAAGAATTCAAACATATAAAGAGTTTGAGAAGAAATTATCAACTGGAACTCCCCAAACCAAAATTAGAAATGTACAAAAACAGTCCTTATTACCGTGCAATAAAAATATATAACAAAATACCTACTGACATAAAAAATGAACCAAATGACGATCTGTTCTTTAAAAGTTTAAAAAAATATTTAATGGATAAAAATTATTATACAATTGACTACTACATAAAGTATTAAATAATATAAATAATGTGTGTGACATTCACATACTAATTTAACGTAACGAATCAAGCTAGAAATGCTTACCTAATAATTAATTGATATTGAGTTTACTTTACATGAGTTTAATTACATGTCATTTCTGAAAAATCCTTGACTTATATGCATATTATATCCTCTTGACCTGCTAAATAAATTGACAAGTTTGTTTTCTCGTTTATCAATACTACTTTAAAATGTTTTTTACTATATAAATTAACTTGCAGTGCCCTATTCAGGGTCATGTACTACTCTAGTCGTAATGCCTGTAAACATTGTAACACCTGACTATGTACATGAGTCAATAAATGAATACAATACAATACAATACAATACGTGCAACTTAGATTTCTGTTTGTTATTTTATAATGTAAATTCTTTAACTTTCCTCAGACTTTTGCAAACACTAATATATATATAAACTCCCGCACGACTTTCCAACAGTTTGTTCCAAAAATTAAAGATAAACTCCAACCGAAATGCGAATGAAAAGAACAAAGTTTTGTGTAAAAATTTTACTATGCCGTTCAAATACAAAAACAATAACGAACTTTGCTAATGGAAAATTCCGACTTATTTTATATTGTTTATCATTTTGTCGTTAGGTGAGTTGATGAAACTTTCTATCTTAATTTGCGTCCAGCAAGAAATTACACTCTTTTTCTGGGGACGGTGCTCTAAATAAAGCGTCTTCGCGAAGATTGATGTCCATTAGTAGCTAATTTCCTTAACAATTTCAGAGAGGACCCTTAATCGAAGAATGCTTCCCCATTATTCTCTCGATGCTCTTTAAAATACACAAAGCTAATCTATACAAAAAAGACCGCACAACAGAGTAACAACTCAAAATGATTATAAAAATATAGTCCAACATGAGTCCAACGAAAAACTTAGGTATCTACAACATCATACTTAGTTATTTATTTATTTATTTTTTAATTTAGAACTTCGAACCATTAATGTAATAAGACTGCTACTGAAAAATGGCAACTTTTCAGGGAAGAAGTTCAAAAATTCTATGAACGAAATTTGTCGATGTCTTTTTTATGCTTAAACAGTAGAGTTATACAATTACACATAATATACGTAATATGGGTTGTCCTAGTTTGGGAACTGATTGATGACATAACCTTTCAAAAAACAATCTTATTTCAATGTAAATTTATAGTAAGCTTATTATGATATTACTCATATTCGTACCATGACAAACCTATCAACCAATCAATGTATGTATTATTGCTAAAGTGACTGAAAGAACGAATAGTTTCCCATAATTGCCTATTCCTTACTAAAAATAGGAAAGAAATAATGCTGTGTGAACTGTATAATGCCATGTCTTTCTGTATTGATGTTCCGAATCGTCTCATCGTAGTATAATATTAAAGTACTTATATTTTTTGCATTCAGAGAATTTTGACAGCCAAAAAAAGAAAAGTATGTAACAATGAAATCTATTAAAATTACGTTGTTTTCAATTATGTTCCCGCATTTTCATGAAGAAAAATGAAAGTTGAGTGTTGACTGTCACGTTGTGAATTCGGAATTATAGTCCAGTGTCAACTGTTAGTGTCGCCAAGGAGCATATAGATGTCGCTGTCTTAATTGTATGAAATAAACATCGCTTATTTTTAGTTAACGAGAAATTATTTCCTTTGTACATGCTATTAAATAAAAAAATATTGAAGAGATATACGTAAATAAATAAGTTCAACTTAAATTTAATCATTACAAATCAATATATAGACAATAAAAAATAACATTATTTCCATTGCATCCGTGTAGCTTTTTTAAGATTGCTAAATTTGATATAAAAACAATATTACTATGTTATAGCGCGTCATAGTACGAACTGAGCGAATGAATAGTCACAAAGCTGCCAATAAAACATCATAGTTTTAACATTATAATAAGCTTACTATTAAGCGCGTCATGGTACGAAAAGTCAATGTACGGTTAAAGTAATATTGTTTTAAGAGGTTGTGATAGGCCCCCTGGCCTATCTACTGTTTATATTTAACCATAATTTGTATGTATTTTGTCACCTATGGTATCACTGTTGTACTGAATTTATTATAATTATTGGGAATTTTTTGGTGCTTCTTAATGGTTGACGATAGAAGCAGCGTGAGCCGCAGTGGCAACACACTACCTGTCTATTGTTTACTAAGGTGGCGATGTACAAATGATGTCGTTCGGATTATACATTATTATTATTATATCTATTTTATACTCACGCCTCTCCCAAGGCCTAAAAGATTAATTTAGAATTTTTAAATAGGAGAGGCGGTATTACCCGGCAATGGCATAGTTGGCCGAAGTCAGGGACTCTGATAATTTTTTGATGTTCCGTAATTGGTAATGGTAGAAGCAGTGTGGGCCGCAGCGGCAACACACTACCTGTCTATTGCTTGCTAAGGTGACAACGTACAATTGATGTTGTCCGTCGATTATTGTTATCATTACTATTATTAATATAATTAAGCCTACTTTTCTCTACTGCTTTCCTTTCCATATAAAACGAAGTTTCACGTAATTCGTATTATTTTTACGACTTTCATATGATAAAAGCACTGGTTCACGTTTGATCAAATGTGGCTCTCACTGGCATATTCATTCTGCGTTATTATATTTTTCAAATACAATTTTGACATTTAGATACTGATCAGAGTACAGCAGGAGTCTTATTTACCAGAAATTAATGTATAATGTTAAATAAGTGATGCGTATAGGTTTGTTAGACGTCTGTCGTCGTTATTTGTTTCTGTTTATCCTAGCGCGAGCTAAAACACGAGGGCCCTGATAAGCATTGTCCCAACCGAGTACCAACTCATCGAATTAATTTAAATATATCCTTGTCTTTGCGCTTCGTCGAGCATGAGCCGATTTGCAATTCGCACACTCCGATAGCCTCGTGAGCAATTGACGGATATACTTTGATAATCAATTAAGAAAATATATTTTGAAGTGGTTGTTATTGGAGATGGAAAAATAAAAATTGGCGAATTTCTTTTGATCCAACTTTAAATTTCGTAAATCACTAGGAAATATTTTTAAAAACCATCACAAAGTTAAAGCTATTTAAAATTTAACACTGTTTTCAACTCGACTGGTTTAATATTTCATTAATATTGTGATGATAATAGATAAAAAACTTGGTTTCATAATGAGTCAACTAAATCTTTCCATTTCAAAAAGATCTTTTGTCAGGTCTTTCATTCATCCTTCAGTCCCAAATTACTTCGATGAAAAATATATTTGCAAAAATAAAACGTCACATCAATAATACAACTGAAGTGTAAGACTTCAATATTTGTTTTCACATTTGGGATCTCACTGAACTTACTCGAGGCTGTAAAACTTTATAGACAATGTCGAAGTATAAACTTAGTTAAAATAACAATAACTCTGCCAAAGTCTCTGAAGGAAATATAATAAAAAAAAATAAGTTCAGACCATGTTGTAAATATCCAGTTTACTTCATACGACTTAAAAAGTAATAAAAAAGCCTCTATATATTGGTCATCATCCACATCATTAACCCATTTATACATCTCACCGCTGGGCACGGGTCTCCTCTCAAGCGTGGGTTTAGGCCATATTCGCCACGCCGGTCCAATGCGGGCTGGAGACTTCACACGTTTTGTTGAGGGTTGTGAACCTTCTTCGACGTGCAGGTTTCATCACGACGTTTTCCTTCATCGAAAAGCTCATGGTAAATTTCAAATCAAATTTCGCACATCAATTCCAAGAAACTCAAAGTTGCGAGCCCGGATTCGAACCTACGGCCTCTGCTTGAGAGGCGGTAGGTCAAACCATTGAGGCTTGATACTTGATACTTCCAATCGGATTACAAGACATTTGCTAATGCACCAACGTAATGAAATAATTAACACTGTGTTTAAACAGGAAACTGTTTTCATATCAGTAGAGCTCTTTGTGAAGGCGTTCGTCCAAGTACTGCCATCTTACTTATTTCTACCACCAAGCAGCAATATGGGCAATATCTGCATTTTAGTTTTGAAAGGGGAGGATGCTGGTGAAATTACAGGCACATGGGACTAGTCAACTTTGTGTCTTAGGGTGACGCAGCGGCAGTCGTCCTCAGATCTTTGCGGCTTAAAGATCTGAAAGGCACTGTAACTGTTATGGGTAGGGGTGTCGCTTACCAACAGTAACACGACTTGTTCCTCCCGTTCGCTTGATATAAAACTTGTAAATACGGTATGTATTAATAACGACAAATATACCAATTTCCTACTCTCTAGTCTTCTTGTAACTACGCAAAACAAACAGAGCATCAGTGTAAACGTTAACCTTTAGCAATGTCCCGTCCAAATGGGGCCATGTCACAGATTGTTCTAAATATCCGGTGGGATGCGGCATCATCTACGAATAAACTCGCGTACGCACTAAAATAAAATATTATGCGATAGCGTTTGGTCGCAGCGACAGAAATAACGGGATGTGTCACCGCGTGCGCTCGCGACTCGAGAATCGCTTACTTCGCAGGGGTTACACGATGCTTCTTTATTTTGTAGACCAGTATCTATTCTGCCCTCCTTGTCATAACTAACGCATTTGTATTTTGGTAATTTCGAGATATTGGCACGTAAAGTTTTCTTTCTTTGAAAAATCCCAGTTACACTGATTTTGTTTAACATAAAACTAAAACTGAATAAAATTTAAAGAAAATCGCTTATAGAAGGTTGCAGTGTCGTGTCGCTGATTCCAGGCATGTTAATAACTTAATTAATCTAAAAATGTCTATTACGTTCATTGACTTACAAATAAATGGACGACGGGTCTAATACAAAAACCACGAAAAAAATGTCCAAGTCAACCTATTTAAACGTAAAGACATGTAAAGGAATATGAAAAAGCTAAAACGTTGAATTTAAATTGTAATGTCATCACAGTACTGTCTAATTTTGCTTGCTTCGCTGTCAGTCGAACAAACGAAGACTAAAGCGTGAATGACGCTCTGTATACGATTTTAACGCCCTATAAGTTCGGATACTTTTTAGCGCGGGTCCGACGTCCATATAATTGTAAGTCAATGATTACGTTAGTTATAATATTCATACATCATTACCAGTCTCATAATAAGATGGTTGTGCAGCAAGCTAATTGGAAAGACATCTAGCGACGTATAGTGTACACAGTCTTGGATAGCGTCATTATTCATTCATGGTGCAAACAGAAGTCAATTAATAATTGAATTACAATATAAAGAATCTTATGGCTACTCAACATTTCCTTCAATACGCAATCCAGTGGTCTACTAAAGATGTCACATTGCTTCAACACATTACACAAGTATAAACGCGACTATGGGGGTGCACGAAAGGAGCCTCTCCGCACGACGTATCATTAATTTCCTGTACATCTGGCGCACCCTGTGCAACAATCGGCGTGTACCTTACGTCGATTGGCAAGTGTTTTCAATATGATCGCAAGCATTACAGTGTATTTTATCTATACAATAAGAAGTAGAAGAACACAACTACCAAAGTACTGGTCATAATGCTGAAATTTTGTAAGAAAATAAGACAATACTATCACTAGCTATAAATTCGGGGACTTTACAATATTTAAAATAAAATTTATACAACATCACATACTTTGCTGTGATCCCAAAGTAAGTAACTAGAACACTTCCCTTGTGGAAATCGGGAACAACGACGCTACCCAAAACACCCAGAGCCGAGACAATACAGAAAAGTTAGTTGTTCTACACTGACACGACCGGGGATCGAACCTTAGAGATGGCGACACCATGAAAACTGAAGTGCAAACATTCGACCACGGAGACCGCCAAAAATAATTTCGTAAAAAAATACAAAAAAAGTAATAAAAATAAAAATTCGCGTAATTAGATTTTCAAATAAATATATAGTGGTTATATAAGGCTACAAGGTATAAAAAATGTAGGTACATGGAACATTCGTCTGAAAAGTAGATCTTTTTTAATTACGGCTATAGTTGTTCAGTATCATGAACACTGTCTTTTGCAAAATATTATTGGAACCCTATATGTGGCTTTTCTGTCAATAAGGCGGAGCTTTTTATAAACGTGTGTGTATTTTTCTTTATTATACTGATAATTACAAATGACCCGTAAACGCCTGAGTGATATTTACGCAGTGATTTCACCCTTAAATACAAACAACTTTTGCTAAAGGACCTCCTGAAATCTGGTAGAATCACTCCCTAAAAATAACGCAACCTTTTCGGGTTCACTTCGCAGAAATAAAACTTCTTTATTTGTCATTTAAGACAAAGGATAGTTCTAGGTATATAACATATTTCACGCCTCGTGAACAGTTAACGCCAGCTAAGTAGGTTAACAAGGTACATAAACAAATAACCTTCTTTTGAAGTTGGAGCTACTGGATCCATGTTTACTTAGGCCGCTAACTAACGGACACGGAAGCGTTGGGCACTACACCTATGGCAATATTGTTTTTCTTATTATCGTGGTTTATTTGTTAGCCATATACTAAGTCACGTAACTTTAACGACAAGTATAGCACTTAAAGTTTTCGTTTTTTTTTATAAATAATAGACATACGCTTGACCACAATCTCACCTGATGTTAAGCGACGACGACGATGTGACCGACCGATAATTGTACTTTTCTCGAAACACAGATATTAGAGTAGAGTATTTTATTCCTTTGTCGTATGCATCAAAAAGGAGAACGCAAAGCGCTTAGTGCGAATTGGTGATATATCAACGACAAGGATAGATTGATCCGGAGCTTCTAGTCGACCAAACGAGGAACGGTGAGGGTGGAATTAAATTGAAATGTTTCTGCGCACGCTTCCCGAAATAGAGATAGAGAAAACTGACCAGAAAATTAGCCTATATAGACCATAGTGTATCTAGAAAAATACGTTTTTCATACAAAACAGAGGGTATACTTGCTTAGGTGTCAAGGACGTAATTATATTTAGTAAATTTTAATGTACATCGGGCGTCTAGCGCTTTCCCATTGTACTTTGTTGAGTCTTAGGAGGATATAACAGAGTATATTTTCTCCTAGATCTTAAGTAATACACATAGAAGTTTAGTAGCAGTAAAGCTCCTTGTGTTCATCCAGAGAAAGACTGCCACCTTACCTATTGCTGCCGTCAAGTAGTAATGTGAGCATTTGTGCGTTCTGGTTTTAAGGGTGCTGGTGAAATTACAGACATATGGGACTGGACAACTTATGTCTCAGTGTGACAGGCGCTGTTAGATTTAAAGCTCTTGAGTGGCACTGCAGCTAGTGCTATAACGCTTACCATCACTGTTCGTCCCGTCACTTGATATCATAAAAAAAATGTCAAATACCTCCCTCTACAATGGGATTATTAAAAATAAGAGAAAAAAATTAAAAACCAATAATTTAATTACTAAGTAATACAAAGATGTAAAGCAAATAGAAATTCCTTCGTTCTGCCACTACTCAAACCTGCATGGCAATCAAGAGCATATTGGCACATAGACGTAGTTTCGAGTCTTATCCGATCGAAGGAATGTTTTTTCGTGTTCGATCTTTGATTAATAATTATAACTAACCAGTCAGTGGAAGAATTTCACTAAAAAGAAATGAACACCGTGTAGGACACTTCAATTTTTTCCTTAAAATTCTTCTTCTTCTAAATGTACTACTTGTGGCTAAGTAGTTGTTAGTTAAACATCAAAAAACATAGATCAAAATACAAAACAACAATTTACCGACTCCAGGGTGAGGTATCAACTTAACGTAAGTACTACCCTGAAGTTCATGTAATATAATCTGCCTCAAACAATCTCTGGTAATAATTGAACGAATTACGTACAAAATTATTTACCAAATTTTCTAATTTAAATAAATTGAAAACTCCGACCTAAATACGAGGTTTGCAGAATTTTCTATAAATGGAAACAATTGTTATAAAAGGAGAAAAATATTTTTTTTGTAATAACTTTTGTAAAGGCACGTCACATTTCGTCTCTCGTAGCAGCGACTTGACGTCTGCGAAATCGAGGTGACGTTAATCCAGCATTTTATGGCGCGCTATATTTCAGACAAAATTTGATTTGGAAAATATAACAACGCAATATGATTGAATGTGCCACCCTTGCCGTAGGGTTTGTAAGTTGTAAATAAAATACATAAAAATAATTTAATCATTATTAATAAGTATCTAAGAGACACAAAGAAAAACTCTTACTATCTAACTGGACTCTTAAACATACGAGTCCAGTCTGATCGACGGAATTTTCTTTAGTATTTGTTTCTTTGGAGTGTTTTCACAAAAAATAGGTGACTATTATAGTAGTAAAACATCATGATATTAAAAAAAAATTAAATTGCAATAATTCAATCATCAAAAATTTACGTGTACGTTTTTGTAGCTATGCAACCAAGCTATAATGGTACTCTTTCTTATTTTAACAAATCTACTCTAAGACCCATAACACGTATTATAATTTTAACGAAGTATATTGAAATTAAAAAGCCCAAAACCTAGAATATTCGGAATAGAAGTGTTTTGTGAAATAATTGATGAGGAAAGCCGACCCCAAATGAAATAAGATAAGACCAGTCAAAGAAAGTCAATTCCATTGAATCGACTAAGTTTAACTGTAGGTTACTTCACAGTCACTGAGTATTAGATTCTCAAATTTATAAATTGAGTTTTCTGGGGAAAGGTACCAACATGAATGCCAAATATTATGGAATGTTTCATATTTTCATTCGAATATTTACTGAAAAATCTTGCTTGTTCTAGTGATTACATGATAATTAAATACTCAGAAGTGCGTTTGATATTTCATTCAATATTAACTGAACAATCATAACAAAATAAATTAAATATATTTGTACCAATTCTGAGTTAGAAATGATAAAATAACAGATTCTTTATTCCTTTACGACCCCAGGCTATGTATTTGGGCTAAAAACACAGAAGGGCAAAATGTTTTGCTGTAATGTAAAGACGAATTACAGGTTGTACATGTCTACAAATGATATACGTTAAAATGATTAACGTTTATAATTAAATAATATTCAAGATTAAATCTTACGGCCGTGTCACTTATATTATTCTCTTTTAATTTAGGTAAATTTAGTTATTGAATTGGATTGTTTGCAAAATTTTAGTATAAAGCATAAGTATACATGGTAAACGACATCTATCAAAAAGAAAAGTCAAAAAGTAGCGTATCTATAAAGAACCACAATCAAATTATTTCGTCGGTCAGCAAACTACACCGCTTTTATCGAAAATTAGCGTTTTTACTTCAGATTTTTTATTTTATTGGAAAAAGTGGTGAGATATTAAGTTGAAATCTTCAAATAAGAATACGTAACGTACCTAATCCATTAATTGAATGATTGTTTAAGAATTTTACCAAACCGGTTTGTTTACTTTTCACGATAAACGTATTGACACTAGCTATATCTACTTTAAGTAATAAAATTAATTTTCTAACGTTTTGTCAATATCGATAATTCTGAGGTGCGTTTAAAACAATTCAATAGTTACTGATACAGGCTGTAAGTATTTTAAATATGTTTACTAATTATAATTTAGAAGAATATAATATTAAAATATTTGTTGAATTACTCAAAGAGGTAACATTTATTTTCATTCACCTAATGTTTGAATGGGGTGGTTCACTTTGAGAATCTAACATTCTTAGACATTCCTTGCACTTATCCAGAGGTTAAAAATAAAAAAAAATACAATATTATGTAGTCATAGCTACATAATATTTTATTTTTAGTGTGACTCGAACCATGCTTGCCTCAACTTGCAAAGCGTTCCTTATACCGCTAGGTCACGACGGCCTTACTACAAGGTGGTTGAAATTTATATTCTGTATTTAGATAAGAACAATACAGTTCTTACTTAGTTCCTTCGAAAGTTTAGAAGCCTTCAGTTCATAATATTTGATCCTTTAACTTATGTTAAAAGATTAAGTTTGTTAAACAATTTTCTCCACATTTTTGTGGTCAGAACCAAAAGGTCGACAAAGTTGGCTTGCCGCCAGTGATTGGTAACCACACTGTAACAGTGCATAACGAGTAATCTTAATAAATTTATCATTTCACTGTGTCGACTTCATGATCGTAAATAAGTTTTTCTTATATGTCAAGTTATCGTCATTAACTAACTTGCGGGACGTGCGGAGTGGCTAAATTTTGCCGGTATTACTGCACCGGGCGAAACCAATTTCGCAATACAAGCGAAAAGGTACCACCGACCTGGGCAGTGATGCGCGGTACCTACCGAGATACAAGTACCGACTGTCGGACATCGCGTGGTACTTTTCGCTACCAAGAACGGTTGCGAATTTCGTTTATATCTGAAGAGGCCCCTATGATGTCCATGTCGATAAGTGTGGTGACTATCTTATGGATAACAAATAATTCTACGTGGGTTTTTATTTTTACTTCAGTAGCATTCAGAAGTAAAAACGCTAATTTTCGATATAAGCGGTGTAGTTTGCTGACCGACGAAATAATTTGCGATTGTGGTTCTTTATAGATACGCGACTTTTTTACTTTTCTTTTTGATAGATGTCGTTTACCATGTATACTTATGCTTTGTACTAAAATTTTGCAAACAATCCAATTCAATATCTAAATGTATCTAAATTAAAAGAGAATAAAATAAGTGACACGGCCGTAAGATTTAATCTCGAATATTATTTAATTATAGACGTTAATCATTTTAACGTATAGCATTTGAAGACATGTACAACCTGTAATTCGTCTTTACATTTCAGCAAAACATTTTGCCCTTCTGTGTTTTTAGCCCAAATACATAGCCTGGGCTCGTAAAGGAATAAAGACTCTGTTATTTTATCATTTCTAACTCAGAATTGGTACAAATATATTTAATTTATTTTGTTACGATTGTTCAGTTAATATTGAATGAAATATCAAACGCACTTCTGAGTGTTTATTATCATGTAATTACGAGAACAAGCAAGATTTTTCAGTAAATATTCGAATGAAAATATGAAATATTCCATAATATTTGGCATTCATGTTGATACCTTTCCCCAGAAAACTCAATTTATAAATTTGAGAATCTAATACTCAGTGACTGTGAAGTAACCAACAGTTAAACTTAGTCGATTCAATGGAATTGTCTTTCTTTGACTGGTCTTATCTTATTTCATTTGGGGTCGGCTTTCCTCATCAATTATTTCACAAAACACTTCTATTCCGAATATTCTAGGTTTTGGGCTTTTTAATTTCAATAGACATCGTCAAAATTATAATAAGTGTTATAGGTCTTAGAGTAGATTTGTTAAAATAAGAAAGAGTACCATTATAGCTTGGTTGCGTAGCTACAAAAACGTACATGTATATTTTTGATGATTGAATTATTGCAATTTAATTTTTTTTTAATATCATGATGTTTTTACTACTATAATAGTCACCTGTTTTTTGTGAAAACACTCCAAAGAAACAAATACTAAAGAAAATTCCGTCGATCAGACTGGACTCGTATGTTTAAGAGTCCAGTTAGATAGTAAGAGTTTTTCTTTGTGTTTCTTAGATACTTATTAATAATGATTAAATTATTTTTATGTATTTTATTTAAAACTTACAAACCCTACGGCAAGAGTGGCACATTCAATCATATTGCGTTGTTATATTTTCCAAATCAAATTTTGTATTAGGATTAGGTACGTTACGTATTCTTATTTGAAGATTTCAACTTGATATCTCACCACTTTTTCCAACAATATTCTATTGAATAACATGGTCAAATCTTATTTGAAACATATTAAGTAGGTAATCTTTATGCAAAATGAATTATATCATATATAATTATACGATTACGAATTACGAATACGATGATGAACACTTATAAATGGGGATAGTATTATAAGTAATAATTATACTTCATTCTTATTAATACGCCTTCGAGTCCAGTGCTCATGAAACGAGTCCTGAACCCTTACCGCTAACATTCAGGAGGCCGTTATCGCTGCCACGAATATGTATCAATTATATTTTCCATTTTGTTTCGAAACTATCGCACATAATTCAGTATTTCATCACAAAAACAACATGGCTTTCCTGCTTTTTTTCCTACCCAAAAAAACCCATAATTTTAGTTTTTTTTTCCTTTGCGTTACCATGGTAAAACAAGAATCTCTCCATATTTTTATTTTACATCTTCAAAAATCATTATAATAGCTTAAAAAATTATATACAATAATAACACACACAAGGAGAATGAAAAAACTGCGTATATTACTTGAAATTACTTGGCCGGTGTTCTTTTCTAAACGACGATTTGCCATTGTTATGGTAACATTCCTTTTTAGAAAACCAAAAATAGAAGACCATAGGAATAGGAAGATAGGTATCGGTTGGGAGAAATAATAAAAGTAACGATTACTTACACAAATGCAAGGCAATCCGGCGTTTATACGGGAGGCCTCGATCGTGACGCGCATGAACATGCTAGACACTATTTGCACAGAGCCGGTGTTAAGAATACGATAGTAAAGGATTCAGGTTTATTAAAAGCAGTACATATAATAATAGTTAAAACACAATTATATTGCACATGATACTATATACTGTCGTAACTCAAAGATGATTGAATTGAGAAAACACGATTTGAAAGTTCAAAAAATTACTGAATGGAGCCAATAAAATTTATATTCTTATTTGTAAGTGGATAACTAATTATAATGTATAAATAAAAATAATCACATTATTTGCAATAAGATTCATCCAGTTTTTGTTTCGACAATAAACAGGTAAGGCAAAAAAGCCAATAAAAGCTTAAATACTAGAAAGTAAAACAAGGATTTTGAAACAATACGAATAAAATTGGGTCCCCGCGGCAAGGTGCCCAAGAGACTGGCAGCGTTCCCCTTTGTATTTCTATGCTAATTCGTTGGGCAAGGTAGCTGGCCGGCCCTTGGGTTTCCCAAACAGTCTATTAATTTTTTGGATAAAATTATATACAGATGAAGGTCAGTTTTTTTGTTTTCGGATTTTCAATTCGTGTTCTCTCAATTTCATCAATTTTGAGTTACGATAGTAATTGATTTTATGATTGCGATATATAGCCCACGAATATATTTAATAAATATTATTACAAGAATTTAGCATAACTCCTTAGGTAACATTATAATAGTAATGTGTGTCTATTTCAAAATTTTGGATTATAGTACGTTAGAACCACATAAAATAAGATCAAAGTTTTACACAATATGATCCCATACTCTTAAAAAGTAGGGGTAACCTGTGACATGAGAGCTTGTATTCCTCCGTGTCTTAAACACCAATCGAAATCGAAAGCAGGGCGCCAATAAAGTTTATTATTATTGTTATAAGAAATTATAAGAAAAAGAATTTAAAAAATTTAAAATATTAATATTAACTACATGAATTTAATTTATCTAATTCAGTAATAAAGAAATTCTACTTGAATTCATCATGCTAAATGAGGAAAGAGTATTTGTGGACAAAAAGTTATTTCTGTACAGTCGCTTGACAAATAGTCGAGTATATAATGTAATTAAGAAGGTCCGCAAAAAACCCTCAATACGTCCCGACCACAGCCGTAGGGCACAACCCCTTTGAAGCCATTTCTATTCAGGCGCAGTACTGAAGCCGAGCTGAGTGCTAATAGTGATCAGACCCGCCTTGGCCTCCTCCTACAAACTCCTCTGTAATTATTTCTGTCTCTATTTGACTTACCACGGAAATACATTTACCGATTACACTGGCTGAATTTTGGTCTCGGTTAATGTTATGCATTTTTTTAGTAGATTCTTTCTATATTCTTTTGTGAGCAGCAATTTGAACTTTCTGTGAATACGAAACACTAAAATTAACACCGTACATGTAATGGTAGTTCCAGTTGTCTAATTTTATCAGAACATACTTTTTGAATATGAATTGATAGGATATGAACCAGTTCTTGCGTGGTTTTATAGGTATTTTTGAATACCAAAATAATCAGTCAATATCTCTTTCGTTTGCTAGTGTCCATTTAAAAAAGTCATTTAGACAAGCGTTAGGGCGACTTCCTAGGGCGAAGCGTTATGGTGTCAATTTTAGCGTTTCGTATTCAGAGAAAGTTTAAATTGCTGCACATAAAAGAGCATCTAATAAAAAAATGCATAACCGAATTTGAATAAATATTTACATTATTATAAATACCTACTACATCTTATATAGTATAAGAGTCCATGCAAATCCTTATATTTATTATATATTATAAGGCCTTATATTATAAGGCCGGGAGAAATATTTGTATGGCCTACATTTATTTCTCTCGTGAGTTTGGGTGTAATTTGTGGTTGTCTATGTGTGTCCATGGCACCCGCGACACAGGGTTTCCCTAGTGCGGGGCTATGTTGAGTGTGTGCGTTATATCCCGTTCTCCAACGTAACTATTTCACCATTAGATATAGAAAGGTCTTCATGTGGAACTTTCAATAAAATACGTATAGGCTCAACCAAAAAACAACACCTTCAACTTAAACTGGGATATCAAATGAAAGGTCTGAATAATAAATTCAGCAGTAAATGTATTACCATCATATTGCTGATCGAGGGTATGTTTAGTTAGTAGTTAGAGTTCTCTGCTTTATTCTATTACGGTAATATTATGTGTAATCGATTTTATTCCTTTTGGATTCAGTATTTTATTTAAGTAACTTTTGAGATGTGGTTCCAGTACCTGCTTAATACTGGACTTTTAATTAAACTTATTCGTTATTTCAATTTTAGACCCTATAATATAACAACTTTTAATCATACTTTAGTATTCTGTACCAAAAACAACAGAATACCGTAACAACAAACTGAATGTGTTTCAAGTACATTGTTATTTGGCATAAAGATACAAATTTACTGGTTCAATCAAATTGTTGAAAGTAAAATACTGATTTTGGAAAATACATGGTATTCTAAGGGGTAAAATTGGAAGTGGTTTTTTGGTTTTAACTTATTTCAGAGGTCAGAAGGGCATAAAAGACATTCTGACCTTTCCTTCCATCATCCGCCGTTAATGTCAGGACTAGCAAAAGACGCATTGTGAATAATCGTAAATTACCTCACGGGAAAAGATGAGGTCACATAATTGTCACGGCTCGTGGGAGGGATTGACTGTATGACAGTGCTGGAAGAAGTTTTATAAATATTACGGTTTTCTTACCATGGTATGTCTCTTCTGCCATTATTTCAAAGCGATTTCAAAATATATGGTCACGTGTTGGATTATTTACCGCAATAACTGGTAAACAACGCGTCGACTGCGCTGCCTTCGTTAGTCGAATTCGCTTACCGAAGTAACGGCAGCCGATTGGGTATAAACAGCTAATCGACTGCCTCTCATTCGGCAAGGTGAAGTAGTCTGCCAAATGCGGTAGTCGACCCCGGGTAAACACGCCATAACGCTACTATAAATTGCGGAAAGATCTTGAAATAAATTTTGTCATAAAAACATGCAAAGGGACAGCTTCTCTCAGTCATTATGAATTTTTGCGGCAATTACTTTAATAGTATAGTAATGTGAACAAGATTTTAACACGAATTTCATCGCGCTCACGCTTCGCGGTGACCGCGCGGATAACGCGCGAAGACCGCGCGGAGACCGCGTTGCCGCCGCGCAGCGACCGCGTGCATCTAACTGTCATACCAAAGTACGCTCTATTTATTTAACTTTTACGTTTTAACTTAAATGACCATCCCAGGCGAGCAGGCGAGTCTGGTTTGCCTTTGGTCTACAAGGCAACCGCGCGGCGGTCGCGCGAAAACTTTCGCGTCAAGTAACTGGGCGCTCACAGTATCTACTGTAATGTAAACTATTCCAATTTAGTACAATATTTTGGACACCTGTTTTTTAAAATTGTTAAACTACAATCCCACGCGCAGTCGATCCACGTGAGTTATGAAACATGCTATTGTTCATGTCGCTGTGTCTCCTCTTTGGCAAAGAGCCAGAACGAATGCGGAGCTATGAGCAAGCTCCTTAATAACGTGTATTGGTTAATCAACTCGATACGAAAGTTAGTAATTAGGACCGCCTGATTCCATGTGTGTTCTAGAGAGTTCTATACTTTTATTTACCCTATTTGTGTCTATGAATTACGCTCAAATTAATGGATCAGTATCCATTGAGACCTGTATGACGCAGATTTTTATAAAATATTATATAATTATAATTAATAAAAATGATAACTGTGTTTATAATTATGATACTACGCGACAATAATACAAATTATTTATAGTTATTATGAGATTTAACCGCAAAACTATGATTGCAATTGTTGAACTTATCAGGATATTTATTTTAACACGGCACTGAATGATGAACAGTTGTCGCAGTTGTGCAAAAAGTTGACTAGTGTTGTTTGCTGCATGCAACCGGTTAGAATTTACTGTAAATGACGTATACTTAAACTTACACATCGGAGAAAGTTCACAAAAAACTATCAACAAGCATAGTCAACGAAGTTTAGACTGTCCCTTTTGAGTGTTCTTTGATTAGAATAAACACCAACCTGCTCCGAAATCGCAGCGTGTCCAACCTACCTTCTAATTACTTTGAGATGACACGGCTATATTAAACAAACGTTCAAATATATTTTTTAGAATCTATTTATATCTAAACCCGACTATTAATATTCTCACTTACGTTTGCCGCGGCACGTGAGGCTAAGCACGTGTGAAGAAGTTCAATATAATCAACTCTAAATGCACAACAGCAGACACTTTGGCAAATTAAAATAATCCGACTTACGTGCTTAAGAGTAAGAGCGGTTTCACACGGCGACTTCTAGCTGTGATGCAAACACGATACGAACGCGATACAGTAGCGATGCATTCGCTTATCGTCTACCTTTACACACACGCGCGATTTTAAGCACCGGTGCAAACGCCACGCAAGCGCGCGACTGCATCTATACAAACGCGCGATTGCATCGCTACACTTGGGATTTATAGGCGATTGCTTCTATGCAATCGCGCGTTTGCGTGTGTAACCACTCTTAGTGTTGTATAGTTTAATATGTAATCAACTTTATTTTGAGTCAAATGTTTTGAGCTCTAGGAGGAACGTATAAGAATTTTGATGTACACTACACTTGCCTTTGTTTATCAGCTTACATCAATGACTATAATGTATTTGCCGAAAACATGCAATTTGTACTAACTTTATATATAAAATTTATATTTTCCTATCTTTTCCTGCACGTTTTATAAACATGTCGCAAATTCGGAATAAGTACCGATTCGTCGAAAATCTCTATTCGACCGACAACTCTATAACAAGCCGCTTGGGCACACGAGTCTGCTTTACATACTGATGCGAATTGGCATTTTTGGTAACCTCAGGTGAAGTGACGTCACGTACGTAACTGAGCGCACGTGAGAGCACTGCAAATGGGCGCCTTTGGTATGCTCGACCAATCACGGCCTAGTACGCTCTTTATGCACCCATTTTAAATGTTTATTTGAATTCAGAAGATTAGAATTTATCTTCGATTTTGATATACTCGCCCTTTTCTCTTTCTCATAACTTTTTATTCGTATATATTATCGTAATTAAAATGTATTATTTCGAAATATAGAACAATACCTGCAATGAACACTACGCCAACAAAATCTTTTTGGTCATTTTCTGATAATTTTTGTAAACAGCCATATCTATTTACTAATATTGTGCTCCCCGAATTTTGTGAAAAAAAATAAGAAACTAAAAACAGAAAACAAAATAAAAACAGAACAAGGTCCAAAAATTAAGTTGGTGTAGTGTTCATTGAAGGTATCGAGACACACATTGGAAATGAAACTAGTTTTTCGGACCTGAATCGCGTATTTTGTATATTTGACTGGGTCTGGGACTGACGTGGTCAGCGTGACCGTGAGACCCGTAAGAGGCATCAAAATTTTCTTTATTTTCAAAAATCAAATATAAATTTCAATCCAAAATTAATAGTTTCATTATTAATGCAAAGACCGAACACAATGAAAAATTCCTTCGATCTGACAGGTCCCGTCTATCATGGTAGTGAAACATCATACATATACAATACATCAATATTATTAATAGTGCCATTTAATATATGTTATGTATATAATTTCATATATATGTTTATAACATTTGCAAAAATCTAAGTACTCGATAAACACATATAAAATTTTAAAATTCTTGCTTGCTTTTTATATTAATTACATATTTCTGTTGTTTAAATTAAAACAAAATCTGAATGATGCCAATAACAGCAATTTTTTAGAAAAACAAACATAAATTGGATCGAAAGAAGGTAGGTAACAAATCAAAACAAGAAAACCATTTGTAACGCTCACTTTGTTGATAACAACCTGCATTTAGGAAATTAAATAGAAACGAGGAGGCTCCTTATTTATAAATCAAGCTCGGGAAATAAATGTATCCAATTTGGAAACGAAATGGGTACAAAATAAGCAAATCGGGCAAATAAATCCTCGTCTCAGGGAGTCAGATCATAACCTCGTAAGCCACCTGTAATTACTGGACCGTTATTCCATTATTTTCTACTTAAATTTTGATAGGAACCCAAGCGTAGGTATTAATATCTCATTTACCATTAGTAGTTCTTAAAGTTTCTCGTTTGTTGCACATGGAAAATGAAACTATTTTACGGATCTAAATCGGGTCTATTTGTATGTTCAAACAAACCAAAGTTTCGAGCCCTTTACATTATAGTACCCATGGTCACGGCTGATAGCTCATTTACAAATTTTAGAATCATGCATTGAAGAAGATCCTTCGGTACACTGATTATCTTATATTATTGTTTTAATAGATGTACAGTTCCTTAAGAATAGAAGGAAAGATCGAAGGAAAGAGAGGTAGAGGAAGACCGAGACATAACTTGTCACATATCAGGAAATCAAGGCTAAAGCGCTAAACAGAGATGATTTTCGATAACTCCACCGACAAGAGCCTAGCTCTTAAATACGAAGAAAAAGAAGAGCTCCTTGTGCCTGCCACCGTACATATTTGTGCAGCCACGCCATACAGTAAGCATTACTGCATTTCGGTTTTGAAGAGTAAGAGTGCTGGTGAAATGACAGGCATATAGGTCTAGTTAACTTAATGTCTCAAGATGACGGCCGTAGTGTGGAAGTGCCCCTCAGATCTTTGTGATTTAAAGCTCTGAGTGGCTACAACTGTTATGAACAGGCGTGTCGCGTCCACCTGGAGCATGTCTTGTTTGTCACATCACTTGGTATTATAAAAAGAAATCTCCTTAAAACATGACCCAGCGGTCAACACTCTGGACACTAGATAAGGAGGTCCCCGATTCGATTCCTTGTAGGACGCATCAGGGAACCGAAGGTTTCTAAATCAATTGAAGTCCGTGTGTTCTAGTTAGGTTAGATTAACATTGTTACTGTGGTCCTCACAGTACAAGCAGTTCCCTATTTTAGGGCCTGGCAATTAATGTAACTTAATGTATACTTAGAACATTACCAGTATTACGAGAAATCTGTATATAATGTATCTGGCAATTAATGTACCTAAGTAAAGTATGTTAAAATTCCATTTCAAAAAGTTACAGACTGTTCTCATTTATTGCTAAGCATGTTAGAAATAACGCATATAACCTGAATTTCCTCATATCATTTGTGACAAAGGTACACGTTCATGGAATTTCATATAAAGACCTCAAACAGCATTTTAATCGTGCAAGCAGCAGAAATATTGCACGCGGACACCGTGAAGTGGAATTTCCAGTATGTCGTATTTTCGCTGTTCTTTTGTTTCCTTGCAGTTGCGCTGCAATTTCGCTTATCTCGGCTTTCATCTAAATATGAGATTTAAAGTTAGTGTTGTGTAGTTTTGTAACGTGACTCTAGCCACGAGAAACGTTCTACATTTTGCTATAAGCGTCGTAGAAAGCGAGGAAGGATTAAAACATTTCAAAGCAAACATTTCGTCAGGTCGTGCTTGCCATTGATGGCGATCCGACTAAGTTACAGGCAGGATGCATTTTCATTAAAATATCGTCGGTGTAAAGGTAAAGCTGACTGAAAAGAATAATCGACCAATGGAGATAATTATGATTTTATGTTTAACCTGCAAAAGGGATTATAATGTTATTGCATGTACAGACTTTTTCGCAATGCAGTTTTATGATGAAGGACACTACGCACTGACTAAATGTACCTTTTAACCGATGATATTATCATAGTACAATAAGACAAATGTCATAACTCCATACAAACGTTGCAGCGCGGATTGTATGAGTGCACGTTCGCCGTACGCCCTGTACTCACACAATAATGAAAGGCGTGCGGAACGACCAGCGCTATGCCACGCAACGCAAGTGCATCGCGAGAAGGGAATGTGTGTGTCCACAGAACAATAAATACAGTAGAAGTGGTTAGTTAGCGTCCGAAGCGTACCAACTATAGGTCTCGAAAGAGCTATTTGAGCTCAGTTCTTCATTTTCGCTTTGTAAGGTACGGTTGTGTCATTCTCTCGTGCAAATTCTCTAAAATCCTAGAAACATGCTTGTGCTGTTTTGGAGTGCAAAAATTATAGACACACTAAAAATATTTACGCTTGGCGGTATTTTATATCATTGGAAAGACTTATTTTAATAAATTTTCAACTTTCTGTCTCCCGAAATATTTTTTTTGTTACACGAAACGAAAGTAAAGTTTCTACCCCAGCAATATGGTTCCTTCTTGGTTGGAGAACTAAATTAATAACTCCAATTCGCCGTGGCACTGCAATTAAGCGCTGGTAGCACATTGGTCGTAATTGCAGTATAATATCAATACGTCACAACATCGTCGTGTAATAATATTGATGGTATTGAACTTTCAAAGGCAGGGTAAAGTTTAAATTTTGTTAACAGAATTTGTTATTTCTTTTTAAATTCGAAACTACGATCAACCAATATCAAGATTTTGTAGTGTTTGCAATTAACAATGCGTGAGTTTTGGCGACACCTATTCTGATAGTAGTCGAGGCTTAAGGCACTTTCATTGTTTTTTTTTCTTCCGTGTATGGGACGACCAGCGCTATGCTATGCAACGCAAGTGCGTCGCGAGATATGGGAATGTGTGTGTCCATACACAGCACGCAGCGGGCGCGCACACATAGAAGCCGCTCTGCTGCGTTTGTATGGAGTTACCACGCTTGCCTATTATACTATGATATTATCTTCCATTTAGCTATAAATATTTACATCAATCTATATACTTTCGAATAAGGGTACTACAAAATATACACAACCTCAAAAGTAAAATCATTTCATACCTGTCACACAAGTTAGCCAATCTGTAAACTCAATGTACTTATACTATAAATAATATATTAATAAGTCAGTAATTTAATTCGAAATAAGATTTACACACACTTGCGTCACAATACAGTGTGAAAATTTAATTTATATTATAAAGAATAGTAGTTTTTTTTTAATGAAAATTAGTGAATAACTTCAACACTAATACGAGGAGTAAAAATAAACCTGATTATTCTTGAAGACGTCTGTCGTCTTTACAAAGTCACAAAATCGTTTATGTGATACCGTATACGCTTCAAAAATTCATTCAAAATTTACCATTTATGAGGCTTATAATATAGTGAGACAAAAACTTGACACAAAGTCATTATAGAGCTTTTGCATACTTGGAAGACAAAAATCCATAGTAATGTTGTAGGGTGCTGGTGAAATTACAGGCACATGAGACTTTTCACAGTGGCAGTGCCTTTTGAGCGGCTGCAACTGTTATGGACAGGAGTGACGCTTACCACCAGACGCACGATTTGTTCGTCCCGTCACTTAGTACCATAAAAAAACCGGAACGCAGTAATGCTCACAATACTGCTTGATGACAGAAATAGGTAAAGTGGCAGTACTTTGCTGGACGAACTCTTTCATACGGAGCTCTAATGCTACTAACAGGAGCCCCGTATTTTATTTAATCATATGTGCAACACACCCAAGAAATGTATCGATTGTGATGAGTTTAAATTTATAAAGATCAATGTTAAGCAATGTTAATATTGTAAGAAATTCAGCTCATCAAAAATGTTACATTGAGGTTTAGTTTACTACATTAAGGTGGTCTTAAGGACACTGTCTTTGTCAAATGACGTAACCATATCAGCATTGTCTTTATTCTTCTATACAAAAATAAAAATAGAAAAGTCCAGCTAAACTATAATATGGTACGGTATAAGATGGTTATACCGTAACCAGCTGAGAAGGGGGCACTAATGTGGCCCTTTGTGCCGCAGAGGGTTTTCGGTCATTTTCAAAGAGCACGGCCTTGAAAAAAACGTAAACATGTGCGCCGCATACGAACTGAAGGGTTCTCACAGGGATGGATTTAAAGACTTGCTTTTATTCTATATAGGGCGCACTATAAGTTTCCGGAACTGGCCACTTACATAAACAATATTTAAAAATTATTTACAACATTTGAAAATGGAACTCTTTGGCTGTAGAATACAGTTTGTTTTATCTGACTGTCACTTGTTTTTACATTGTGGTGTCATTTTAGAAATTGGTTGTCTACATCACCATGGATTTAACTCGTGAAAATTTTCGTAGTACGATTTTCTACGACTTTTAGTGTAATTTAACAGCTCAGCGGAACTTTGTTCGGCTTCAAACTGCTTTTGCCGATAAAGCACCATGCAAGACGACTATTTATAGCTCTATAGGTTTACAGAATTCAAACGCGGTCGTGTGAATCTCAGTGACGAATTTCGTGTAGGTCACCCGTCCACTGCTGTGAACAACAAAAACATCGATGCTGTGCGCCGTATGATCAAAACAGACAGGCGTTGACAGTGACGTACCATAAGATTCGGGCATCTTTAGGCATAGGCATGAGTCAAATACAATCAATACTACACAAACATTTGGGTGTGACAAAGCTGTGCTCTCGGTGGATCCCACACAATTTGACTAAGGCTCAAAAAACGGATCGCGTCATTTGGTGCAATGTCATGCTTACCAGATTCAACGAAGGGGCGTCAAATTTGGTGTGGGACATAGTAACAGGTGACGAAACATGGATTTGTAGTTACGATCCCAAAACAAAGCAGCAATCGAGCGTATGGGTCTTTCGAGGTAAGCCGAAACCAACCAAAGTGGCGCGCGTGCAAAGTGCCTCTAAGCGGATGATTGCTTCTTTTTTATTAAAACTGAACACGTGGCTACTGTTGCTTTGAAGAATCGTTGTACCGTGAATAGTGATTGGTACACGACCATTTGTTTGCCGGAAGTTATTGACAAACTCCGCAAAAACAACCGTAAACGCCGTATCATCTTGCACCACGATAATGCCAGTTCTCAAACGGCCAGATAGACAAATGAATTTTTGAAGTTGAACAACGTTGACCTTATGAGCCATCCCGCGTACAGTCCCGACCTGGTACCTTGTGAGGTTTATTTATTTCCAAAAATTAAGAGCCAGTTTCGCGGTCAACGGTTTTCATCACCTGAAGAGGCTATCGAAGAGTTTGAATAATATGTTTCAGAGATTGTCACGGAGGAGTGGCATAAATGTTTTCCAAATTGGTTCATTCGTATGAAAAAGTGCATTAACCCTAACGGAGAATACTTTGAGAAACAATAAATTAATTTCTGACCATTTATACTATTTTTTTCTTATTCATTCCGGGAACTTATAGTGCGCCTCACGTATAGGATATCTCTCCTAGAAGAGAAATAATGTTTTGAAAAATAGTGAGGTTCCCGAAATATACTTAAAGTTCTAGAAAATTGACAAATTAACACGAATTCGCAATTTGAAAATCCTGTTCCTCCTGTCAAAGTATTTTGTTTGAAATGTTATTAGTTAAATAACAAAACTAAAACAAGCAACGCCAATTATGTTAGCAATACTGTGCTCAAAACCCAGATAAACAAAATTAAAAACAAAAGATTTATTTTAGAAAACGATGCTATAACCAAATTCCATGCCTGTCTTTAACCTCTAAAACATTCACGGAGGCCTGGGACTGCCTCCATTGTTTTTATTATAAGCAAGCATTGCGCTTTTTGTTCTCTTAGCCGCTGTTAGAATTATCATAATGGAACCTGTCTACGTGCACAAACGGCGTAAAACAATTTCGAACGAAATCAAAGTTACTTCCTCAATTAATTATACTGTTACATATTGCAACTTTTAACAGAATAAAGTAGATGTCAAAACAGCACTAGCGCCCTCTAATACAATCGTCCGATGCTCAACTATTTTTAATTATTACATAATGAGCTTGAGCGAGAAAATGCGACTGAATCAAAACAAAAAACAGGCACGTATTCCGAAGTCACGTTTCCTCCAAACAGCTCATCTGAGATCTCAATTTATTTTCAACTCGAGAAATCAAACATTTCATGCAAAATGGTAGAACTAAAAGATATCATTTAACGATTCCCCAGACTGTCTGTTTTATGCATACAACCTAGTCAGTTCATAAAATGTCACTTTATATTCGACAGACGTCGTAGGAGCGTTTACTTGAGAGCTTATTCTGAGAAAGTTGACTTACTGAATCTCTACTAAAATAATAGAGTTGAGTGGTAGAACGTCTTTGTTGACAGCAGTTGGGACATACGGGCTAAGAAAAAAGAATTCTGTCACTTTTGCCATTGATATCTAGATTTTGAAAAAAAGCCTTTCACCCACAATATTATTAAACGTATTGCAAGTGGATTTAATTGACAAGCGTGTCAAGGAAAAGAAAGCGTGTTAAGTGACTCGGAATTAGTAGAGGCGAAGCTGCAGAGCCTTGAACACCGCCGTAAAGTTGCCTGCTTATCGGTATTTTACAGGATATATCACGGAGATAATTGCGTGCGATGGAATTACACGATTTAATTCCGCTTTGCCCTTTCCATCATCGGTAGACTAGACGTAGTCTTGGGTTCCACCCCTATGTTATGGGGATATCCCAAAGATTCGCACGAAGCGTTACGCTTCCACATTTTTAGTAATAGTAGAGCTCCTTTGAAAGAGTTCGTCCAGGCAAGTACTACTACTTTAACTATTTTACTATACTTTACCTATTTCAGCTGCCAAGCAGTAATTTCAACATTACTGTGTACCGGTTTTGAAGGGTAAGGGTGCTGTAATTACAGGCACATTGGTCTTGTCAACTTATGTCTCAGGGTGACGGGCGCAGTGGCAGTGCGCCTCAGATCTTTGTGATATTAAGAGCTCAGTGGCACTGCAAGTGTTATGGACAGGCGTGTACATATATAGCTTACCATCAGGTGCACGACATGTTCGTCCCGTCACTTGATATTATCAAAAAAAAAATATGGCGAACGGCTATGGAGTGGAATTCGCTGCCTGCAGACGTGTTCCCTGAACGTTATAACGTGGACCGTGTCAAGGCGAGAGTGAATAGGCGTTATTTAGGAGTGCATGCTTTATCATTGACCTCATCGTCGCTTTCCATCAGGTGAGATGGAGGTCTTTGACCTCTTTGCATTTTAAAGCTCAGAGTAGTGCTGCAACTATTATGGACAGGCATGTCGCTTACCACCAGGTGCACGACTTGTCCGTCCCGTCACTTCGTATCACGAAAAAAACCAGCAGGAATATTTTCCAGGTCATCTCCACGATAGGCAAGGAGTTCTCTTTTCTATAACAGCAAATACGTTACATCCAAGGACACTGTTCACTAAGTACATTTTTGGCGTGTTCGCCAACCTAGGCATTAGTATGTCACCTGTATAAGTGAATTGGCCGCTGGCGCGGCTAACCGCCATATTGGAATATGAAATCCCTCCAAGGGAACTTGACTGCGGTTTTATTCCAAGAGTTTCCCGAAAGAGTTATCAGTATCTCTTCCCTCTTGATAAATTATGTTGTTTTCGCCAACACTTGTTTGTACGTCTACATCCCGTCGAACCGTGAATCGATCGTATACTCGTTCAAATAAGTGTGTACATCGCAATCGTTTTTTGTTTTGAGCTTTGGGCTCCTACATTTTTCGTGGAATATTTAAGGTTTGGCGAGTTTGTGTACCTACTGTATTGCTTTACTGGTTATTTGTAGCACGAACCAACCCAATTTCGTAAGCACTTAAATAAATGTTATGTTTGTTATAATTATTAATACAAAGCTCGAACACTTAGAAAAAATTCCTTCGATCCAGCCGGATTCGAACCGACGTCTTCTAGTAAACCGTGCCAGACGCTATGCCAACTAAGCCACGGAACGAACCAGCGGACTTCACGAACTTTTCTATGTGCGTGTTTATCGGATCTGTGTATTTGGTTTTCAAGGATTTTTTAGACGTAGCGCCATCTATGAGAAATCTATGAAAGTGTTTCGTCGCCCAGTTAGGTAACTTTATAGTTACCAGCCCTGGCTAGAGATGTTGCTATTATTTGTAATTAAATTTGTATTGAATTGATATTCAATTATTTTTTGTGAAATTACTCCACTAGTTTGTTATACTTATTAATACAAAGATCGAACACGTAGAACAAATTCCTTCGATCCAGGCACAAACCGTGTTCTAGCAAACCGAGCCAGACGCTATGCCAACTAAGCTGAACGAATACGGCTGGATCGAAGGAATTTTTTCTAAGTGTTCGATCTTAGTATTAATTAATAATTATAACAAACTGGTGGAGTAATTTCACAAAAAATAATTGAATATCAATTCAATACAAATTTAAATTTTAAGTTGTTACATTGGTATGTGCACTAAATAAGTATTTAATTCAGTATTTATTAGTTTATAGCATTGACTTACAAATAAATGAACGACGGGTTTAATACAAAAACCACGAAAAAAATGTCCCAAGTCAACCTATTTAAACGTAGTGACTTGTAAAGGAATATGAAAAAGCTAAAACGTTGAATTTAAATTGTAATGTCATCACAGTACTGTCTAATTTTGCTTACTTCGCTGTCAGTCGAACAAACGAAGACTAAAGCGTGAATAAATAATATAAAAAATAGTTATACGATTTTAACGCCCTATAAGTTCGGACACTTTTTAGCGCGGACCCGACGTCCATATAATTGTAAGTTAATGGTTTATGGGTTAGATTTTTAAACATTTCGACGATCGTTAAAACTACGCTATGAAGAGTGCAACCGACTGTCTTGTACCTATGAAAGAAGCCGTCTGAGCTTATTATTAACATCTAAGATACTTTTCTAAGTTGCAGCTTCAGTAACGACACTTAAAACTTTTATACTATTAAAACTGATATTCCATCGCTAAGTTTCATTTAAAATCTTTAAGCTATCAAAGCTTTCAAACTTTAAAACAGACTGTGCCTATTAAATCATTTTGTAATGACGTGCTCACAGAACAATCATGACTATAATTATAACATGAAACTGCATGCAACTGATGTTTACTTTTTTTAATTTTGCTCATTTGCTGTCTCCACAAATTACTATTTTTCTTGTTATACTATTATATTGGTGTATATAATCATAACGTATAAATAAAATAACGATAATTGTATAATTTACTATGCCATTGGAAGGCTGGTACTTATAGCATAGGTTTTTCTTTTTTAAGTACCAGAGTTCATAAGTACTGATTATTTTATATTTATATTATACTTACTGTACAATATGCATGTTGCATTATTATTATGACAAATAAATTTATTATCATTATTATTATTTATAAGTTTCAAAAAAAATACAATAAAAAACGATGAAAAAACCACTGAGTACTCCATTTAAAATCTCATACAGTCGATTTTATTTCGTATGTCCCAGAATTTCACTAAAAAAGCTTGCGATTGAAACCTTGAATATCTCAACATATAACAATTTACACTGGTTTTAATTCGTTTAAGTCTTGAAACTGCCATTATGTAAATTGTTGTCACCGTTGGACAGCACATCAACCTTGACAAATAAAATATAAAAACGGTCCAAAGTTCAAAATGTCAAATTTGTGCACTTCTACTAGAGCGAGTCAATGATACTGGCATTACTTTTAGGTATACACATATTTGGTATACATACTTTAATTTATCAAGTTCTTAAGTTTTCGCGACTGTTAAACCCTGTGTCGCGGGTGCCATGGACACATACATAGATAACCACAAATTACACCCAAACCCACGAGAGAAATAAATGTAAGCCATACAAATATTTCTTCCGGCCCGGGAATCGAACCTGGGACCTCTGCGTGGCAGTCCGGCATGGTAACCGTTCGGTCACGGAGGCAGTTACTTGAGTGATTTAAATTTGAAGAAAATATTTCACCTCTAAGGGTGGCCAACTATCCGGTTTAGCGCACTTTCCGGTAACCCGATTTCAATAAAATTTTGCAAATAGACGTAATTCCACAAACTTTTGACGTCGGTTTTTTTAGTACTCTGTACTAAGATTATTTTATAGTACCAAATGACGAAACAAAAAGGTCGTGCTTGGTGATAAGCAACACGCCTGTTCATAGTAGTAACAGTGCCACTTAGAGCTTCAAATTGCATTAATCTCAGAGGCACTCCCATGCGCCCGTCAGACATACCGTAACAAGTCCCACTGAAATCGCTGGCACATGGGACTTGAGCTTATGTTTCAGGGTGACGAGCGCAGCGTAGTGTCCCTCAGATCTTTGCGATTTAAAGCTCTGAGCGGCACTGCAACGTTATGGACAGGTGTGTCGCTTACCAACAGACGCACGACTTTTTCGTCCCTTCATTGCATATCATAAAAAAAATTAAATATGAGAAACTTAAAATAACGTAATGACCGACGTTAATAATTTCAATATTTGGTCAAAAATTACAAATTTAAATTCACCCTTACACAGGTAAACCAGTACCGTATCATATCTAAATAATACACTTATAAAAAGAAAGGCCAATCGAAATAAAGCCCATTACGTACAATGCGCTATTCGCTCATGACCACAGTAGCCAAATCGGATTAAAGAATCTTTGCAACTCATCAATCTACTATATTTTATTGGCGAGAATCGAAGCTAACAACCACAAGTGTCAAACCTAATTTACGAGCAGCACTGTTTACTGAAATCAATGAAGCGAGAAAATCGTGTTCAAGAAATAATTTACTGTGACACCTATGTATTTTAGGGTACCTACAACATGGCGGCGTTATGTAACTTATTTAGTAACAATAACAACGTGCTTGAGTTCATGTAGGATTATATAGTTTAAAAGTCTTATGGGATTGAGTAATATTTCCCTGACAAGCTTCACGAACTAGTTGAATGTGATATTACATTCAACAACATATCTCGCTACTGATACAATGTAACATTCCAAATTAGTCGCAATACAAATTGATTAGCTGGTCTATTTTTCGATTGCTTGGAAACCGAATTCCTAAGTATGTGATATTAAACTAATTACATTGAATCCAGAATTTGAAATCCCAAACGAGTTTAAACCCTTTTCTCTTTTGAATGAAACGTCCACATTTCGTTTCAATTTAAAATAACATGGACTGAAATGACATGCTCTAGTTGGCTTTTTAACCAACCAGGGGCTTGGGTTGGGTCGCATAGGTTTCGATGATCCAGATATCAACTCACTCGTTATTAAATCACATAAAATTATTGTTAAATATTGCTGTGTACAAATAAAATAATTTTTTTGAAAGTAGTTTTTTGTAAGTACCATCTTTGAGTTGTAGCCTAACCTAACTTTCTCCTTAGAAACAGTCCATACCCAACAACGAGATTATATTATATACGCAATTCCAAGTCGTTGCCCTTGTTCTTCAAAATTTACAACAATACTTCATTATCAAATAAACAAAAGAACAAAAGACACTAGTGCGGTATCTTACCGATTCGGTATTCGCAATAAAAAAATTGCAAGAGATATAACACCATGCTACGGCTGCAGAGGCAAATATTCTCATAAAAAGGTAAGAGGTACACAATTTCAATATAACTTTAACAACAATATTTATTGCATCGTCTTGTCATAAACAAAAATACCAAAAAAAGTTCAAGTGTATGAAAACACTTTGTTTGTTTGTTGACATTTAGTTAGATAAAGATGAAATCTAGCATTGAGAAAAAACATAACAATATGTACTACTACAACATAAAGCCAGTTTTGTCACACGGAGTGACAACTTAATTTAGTAATCAATTTGTTCCATCACTAGTGGAACAATTTGTATAACACCAAAGCAATATAGCTATCTTCTCAAGTTCGCAATCTGTTTGTTATTCGAGTTTGAAGATAAAAAGGGACAGATCTATAATTAAGCGTCAGTCTTTAATTAAAGACAGCTTGACATTTCAAAGAAGGAGGACATGTTTAATTATAATCGAACACAAATATCATTGGGGCAGCAGTCGGAGAGTGATTGCAGGTCGAGTGAGATGGAAGATAGGATTGAATGAGTATATGACGAGGATGGTAGTTGCATTGTCCTCGTTTAGAAGCCATCGCAGCATTGTTTGTCGCCGACGTGGTAATGAGGGCAGGCGGAATGTCAGGAGGATTCTGGCCACAAACGTAGGCTGACTGAAGGCCGCGTTGATAGTGACTGCGCTACTTTTGTAATTCTTCTTCCAATTAGTATCGGTCACATACCTAGGTACTCAACCTCGGGTTTTAAGGTAAATTAGCAACAGGTAGCTCAATAAAGACTACCTAAAATAATATGTACAGTTAAGAGAGTCTATCACAGACGTTATAGAGATAAATTTAAACATAAGTATCAAGCTTGGTGGACTTTTGACCCCGTGCCTACCAATATTGAATAAAAAAAAATGAATATTATTATCTTTTTCATTATAGGAAACAAATAAAGAACCAACAAATTGCACCGGATGCTACTAAGGCATTTAGAAACATTTTTTTAATTGTTAGTAATAAACATTTACTTTTTTTTATAAAATATCAAGTAACGGCACGAACAAGTCGTGCGCCTGGTGGTAAGCTAACCATCTAGCCTATCTATAACAGTTGCAGTGCCACTCAAAGCTTCAAATCGCAAAGATCTGAGGGGCACTGCCACTGCGCCCGTCACCCAGAGACATAAATTGACAAATCCCATGTGCCTGTAATTTCACCAGCATTACGCTTCAAAACCGGAACACAGTAATGTTATTTTACAGTTAAGCTAATGGTATTAAACAGTAACATTACTGCTTGGCGGCAGAAATAGGTACCTTACCTACTTCAGCACTTCCATGGACGAACTCTTGCACAAGGAGCTCTACTGCTTTCAAGTCTCGACTTAGAGGTTAATTAATTTTTCTTGAATGATTTCTCTCCAACAACACTTAATTCTCTTCGGAAAAACTAAAAATAAATTACTTAAACCAAACCGTCGCAATCAGGCTGCCCATTGTTGGGTTTAACGTTTTTTTAACCATTTCCAATTAATTACGAATTCGAATGACTCTTTGAAATCGAAGCTTTTTATTAAACTTAATTTTTCCTGTTTCGTTGAAATCTTTTCACGGATCGTTTTGAATGAATAAAAAGATTTTTAGTATTTTGCTTTAGATTTGATTTAGTGAATATCACAATTTTGAGAAAATACTTTTTTCTGATTTTTTTCCGTCTGCTATTGAATTGGAACCGCGTGAAAACCGAAAACACGAATAGGATATTCTCAATTAAGTCGTTCGCCAGAAAATATGCACAGAAAACGATAAAAACATAACGGAAAAAAGTCGGTCCACCTAATCAGTCATAACCTGTGCCGCCTCGAACCAACTTGGAAACTTGCCGAAGAATATATTAAAACTTTATCAAAGCCTGGAAGTTCCATTTCCTTTCCGAGTGTCACTGGGACCCCCCTTGCACCCCTTTGGGGGTTCTGCTTTGAAATTGACAAACTAAACCGTATACCAATTGGTTCCAAAATTAATTAATCAAAATTAATTCCCACAATTGAACGTAGTCAGTAAGATCGTCAAAAATTGTTGGCAAAATACATTTTCATTTAATGTGCAGATTTTACTGTGCAGGTAATTTTACTTAATAAATCACTCAGTACTACATATAGGCACTACTGATATTTTTAATCGATTTACTTCGCAAAATGTTTCATTTTGTTTTCTGATTTCAAAAAGCTTTTTGACTTGAATTCTGTTCACCTCACTGTATTTTTAAAAACAATTAAGATTTCCACAGTCGCTGTCGATTCTCGGAACAAATTGGATCGTGTTCTTCGATTAGAGAACACCGCATAAACTTTAGAAGCTTTAAATCCATGGGGTTAAAGTCTAAAACTGCATCATCGTATTAATGTTCCCGATTGATTAGTGCTCACTCGGCGTTATGGCTCTATAACTTTGTTATTGCGATTTTATGACCATTGGTACTGTGAAAATATTGCTTTATCCCGATTTCAAATTCGGAACACGAGTGGCTGTTAAGATTTATTACTGTTTTTTTTTATTTATTGGCTTTTGATGGGAGAATTTAATAAAATTAATAATCACGCTGTACAATTTCACGCCTAATCCGCTGAACCAAATTTGATTGATGTTGGTATAGAGATAGATGATACCTAAGATAAGGACATGGGCTACTTTTTATCACAAAAAAATCTTGAAGGGTGTGAAATAGGGGATGAAAGTTTGTATGGAGAATCAATCAGTTCTCAAGAAAATAGAAGAGTAGGCTACTCGAAGTAGGTAGATACTTATTCTACGCAGACGAAATCGCGAGCTAATATTAGTATGTTACATTGTTACCAATCTAACAGATAACACCGAATTGTTAATAGTACACAATATTAATTATTTTCATGTAGCACCTGAATCGTTACCGTGTTCTACCTTGTCTCTACCTTATTTTTGTAAACAAATGTAGGCTGTAGTTTGTATAATTACCAAACAAGTTGACCAAGCTGTCACAACCACACACGTACGTACCTGCGGACAAAATAAAGCATATTACAACGTTCTAAATTGTGGATTTGATATTGGAAAAATTAAATGAATGCATCACATTTTGTGCATTGTATATTAAAAAAAAAAACAATAAAAAAAAATAACGTTACATAGGTGGCTTTCATGCTAGTAGCCTCACACCTCATAAAAAGTTTTCCATTCCAGATAGTGAGCGTACAGATGAGACGACGTTTAATAGAAGTTTTTTTTTCATGTAAGTGTTTCGAGAAAATGGCAGTGGTACTTTATAAACTTGCTACTTGTTTCGTCGAAAAATATCAATTTTTTGTGAGAAATCATGGATTCATATCAAAGATACTAATGTCAATTGGCAGGGATAATAATCTCAATAGTGATATTTATTGTTCCTATTTTAAATTGACTTATTTTTGTTATTGATACAAAGATCGAACAGATACAAAGTAAAAATTCGTTCAGTAGGTTAGGTTAGGTTACAACACGAAAAAGCAACACGAGGCAAGCGAGTGCAGCGAGCGTGTCGCGGCAGCGCAGCGGCCAGCGAGTGCCAGAAACGAATTTGTTTACGTTTCCTAACTTGTTTTCAGTACAAATTATAAGTAAATAAAATAGTATTAGGGATATCGTTCTTCGGAAATAATCTTATTTCTTGATGAAATGAAATTTAGATAAATGACGTTATCTTAACTGTGGTTTATAACTTATGGTCAATAGTTACAAATGTGACAAACACAAAAACACTCAGATACACAGCCAAAGGCTTCAAATTCATAACTTCAGTTCCCACTTTTTGCATCGGAGGTTAAAATCAATCTGTAATTAAATATACTCCCAGACACATAAATCGAGCCTTCTAGCATTTTTATTCTTAATAATCTCAGTATAGAGTACTAAAAAATCGACCTCAAAAGTACGTGGAATTACATATAATTACCAAGTTTTATTGAAATCGGTTACCAGAAAGTGCGCAAACCCGGATTCATCCCGTAGTTCGCCACTATACGGGACTTGACACAGGTCATAATAAAAACCGGTTTTCACTACTCAAAGTATAATGAGAGAGAAAAACGCCTAGAATTGGAGAATAGCAAAATCAACCATTAAAATAATTGTTCCTTATAATAAAATTTAGGCGCTATTTATAAAAATGAGTCGTCATGCATCCCTTAGAGGTGGATGATTTTCTTCAAAATTAAATGGGACCACTGTGGAGGTACTCATTTCCAACAAAAAAAGAATCATGAAAATCGGTTCCCAAATACCGGAGTTATCGCGTAACATACATACAAAAAAAACATACAGTCGAATTGAAAACCTCCTCCTTTTTTTAATCTGTTAAAAAACACAATACAAAAATATTGTTATTATTGAAGAATACAGTTATTCCCGGTTTTATAAATTCAAATTTTCAACAAGGACTTATGGAAATGACGTTTAGTATACCAATTTCAAAATAGTTTAGTAGTTTTTGATAATTCAAACACTGTTTAAGCTTAGGCCAATTAATACTGAAAATGCAAGGTGGCTCGACTTACATGTCCGGGAGTGTGCTGGTCATTGAAAAAAATAGCGATGGCGCAACCTCCAGCGCAAAGTACAATTCTACACACATTTTGTAACAATTATTTTCGAGATAATTAAATTCTTTTTATATACATTTTTGTTTTTATCATATCCACAAAAATGTGGTCGTACTTTTTGTTATATCTAGATCAATTTAATGACTGTCTATTCCATCCAATAGGCGATATAATTATGTATACAAACTAAGTCACCTGTATGGAGCTTAACCTTTTTAGTTTATTCAGCTAACTAAGTTGCGGTCGGCAAATAAAATTAGTATTACTGCTTAACAACTCTTCAGTTCGTACTTTGTTTTGTTTGTTCTTGTACGGTTAAGTGCTCTTCAGTGGTAGCTTAGGTGTTGAGTAGTAGGTACTTTCAGTGAGACGCTAGTGGTGAGAGTCGGAATTGGAATGAGTTTATTGGCAAATGTCGCCATATTTATATTATACTAAGTGTCCTGTGCCGCCCTCATCCAACCGCTGCCGGCCATCTTTCTCACAATTTTGCTGCCTTAACAATTTTGCTCCATCGGCCTTGAGTCCTCCTACAGACATGTCCGGCCCACTGCCACTTAAGCTGGCTTATTTTGCGAGCTATGTCGGTCACTTTAGCTCTCTAACGCATGACTTCTTTAGGAATTCGGTCCATCAGAGAAACCTCAAGCATAGCTTGCTCCATCGCACGCCGAGCCACCTTAAAGAAGGATGGCGAAATCCCGTGTATTTTGTGACCCAGTGTTTTTGACGACGTGCATTAAAGTACCTATCGATACCTGTGATTCATTATCAAAGCATCACAAAAGTTAATTGAGCACAGCCTGTAGAAGCTGGGGTTATAAAGTTTATATAGGTTATGTTTATTATATTGTCTTGTATTTCGCTTCAGATGTTTGTTCGTAGTAGCAGAAAACAACAAGTTTTCATTTTTTCCCCCAAAAATAATAAAGAACTTGCAGGATATTCCCAAATCTGCCAAACTCTGCCACATTTAATACAACGTTAACATAATCTGCCGCAATGAAAATGTATAAAAATTAAATCCACCCAAATGACAGAAATCTGCCACAAATGGTTACACAGTTCTCAACCTCTATGTGACATTGACATTGGCAAGAGGCCTCTTGTCAAAACGTTGCTTTGCTAAGTTTCTTATCTCTCATTTCAATGTTGTCTAAACATTTTTGTCACATTGTGTTTAATTTTTTAATGTATGCCATTACTGTTTAATTCATTATTTGATTAGGTATTGTAAAGCTTTAACGTTTTATGTACTTTTATGTGTAGGTACTATAAGATAACCAATACTTTAGGTTAGGTAGGTAACATTCAATCACGGTTAAAATGAAAAGTACGTACAAGATCGTTACCTAATCTATCGTCGAACTAAATCAATTGCGTTATGTTCTTGCATTTATTCTAAAATACATTGTTTACAATTTCTTTATTCCCGACTTCTAAAAATATACAAAATAAAATAAATAAATAACTAAATAATAATAATAAATAAATAACTAGGCATAAACTTTTACTTTTACTGCCTCCGTGGCCGAACGGTTACCTTGCCGGACTGCCACGCAGAGGTCCCAGGTTCGATTCCTTTTCTGGTCACTTATTTAATTATTTTGATTATGTTCGATGTCTGTTTTTGAGAAAACGTATATTATTTTGGGCTTATAGTATAATGTTAACTTATAATCGTTATTATTTTTATCAAATAATCTATTATTCGTGCCAATAATGTATTAATTTTGTTTGTTACATTCCATTACATTACGGGCTTCAGCGGAATAACAGAGAGAGCTTTGTATTTCAACAGTCCTCAGATGCTGAGTCATTCTTTTTTTTTACATGCCTTGTTTCGTTTGTTTCGTTGTTATTACAATTACTATATCGTATTTTTCCATTATTGTGTTATTTTCTGTTATTGTGTATGATTTATATGATTTAACATATATACAATATAGCGATTTTATTTAATATACTTTTATTTTATTACGAATGTAGTACTTAATTATTTGTACAGTTGTAATATTAAGTTTATTGAATAGCATGATGTTTTACTACCGTGATATTCAATTGTTTTTGTAAAATGACCCCCTAGTTTGTTGTCGTTATTAATACAAAGAAATACGAAATATTTGCATGATTCTCCGGATCGTTTTGTTTCTTCCTCTAAAATCGTAATAGTTTTGCGCATTTGTACTAGATGACGTTAATGCGCGCGAGACATTTCTATGGAAGTTCTTTTCTTGATTCGTGGTACTTGTTTTACACATTTCGAATGGCAAATCATGAGATTGGTAGCAGCGTTACTCTCTATTGCAGCCTGTTATCTCATGCCAGTCTAGATATAAATAAAAAAAAAAAAAATAGCCTGATAGTGCCAATTTCCTCGTTCTTAACACCAACATTAAAGAGTGGAGCGGGGCTGCTGTGTTGAGAAGAATGTAGTAGGGTGACTTAAACTTTTGTACAAATTTGAATTTGTATAAAAATAAAATTGCTGATGAATACACCTCATCATATTATTTTCAATATTTTTTCACAACAAGTCACTTGGTGGTAAGCGACACGGCGGTCCATAACAGTCGCAGTGCCGCTCCTCAGAGTTTTGAATCGCAAAGATCTGAGGGGCACTGCCACTGCGCCCGTCACCCTAAGACATAAGCTGACAAGTCCTATGTGCCTGTAATTTCACCAGCACCCTTACCCTTCAAGATCGGAATACAGTAATGCTGACATCTCTGCTTAGAGCAGAAATAGGTAAGGTGGCAGTACTTCCCTGGACGAACTCTTTCATTTACATTTAGATTATATGTACAATAGGATGTATTACTTACGCTATGGATTATTATTATAAGATATGGATTATTTTGATCTGAAATATGTTATGTTATCATTAACACAACTCCTATTAATATATTTGTATTGACGAAGCTCATTTGTCGAACATGCTCCATAAAACACGTTATTTAACTGAAATTGCAGTACAATTACGTCTCGTACGTGTTTGAATAATTCTACGCTTCCAACAAACGAGGAACATGCGTCTCATTTAGATTAATACGAACATCGGCCTGCAGCTACAACTACGTAACTCACGATCAGACATTTAAAGGTATTTTAAATACATTTTTATTGATTATATATTACAACTGTAATTTAGGCCATTAATATGTTTGTTGCCTATTTGTATGTGGGTGTTAATAACAATTATTTCCCCGTATACAAATAAGGTACAAATGTCGTATTTTTTTTACATGACGAGACGAACAAGTCTTGCGCCTAGTTGTCAGCGACACGCCTATCTATGACAATGGCAGTATCACTAAGAACTTTAAATAGCAAAGATTTAAAGGGCACTGCCACTACGCCCGTCACTCTGAGACATAAGTTGTAAATGTGACTTTATAAGGTGCTTGCAATTTCACCAGCGCCATTACCCTACAAAACCGGCACGCAGTAATGCTCACATTACTGCTATTATATATAAAATTATATTCCTTTCCCAATACAATATCTGTATTGGACGAGAGAAGTAAGTACGGCCACACTATTGATGTAATAACGGATAATAAATTATACTGGTGTGCTATTTTTCAAACCGTAAAGTGTTGTCAGTTAATCTATTTTAATGCAATTTTGCATTTAACATGATAATGATAGCGAAATAATATTATACAATCTGTTAACAAAGTAGGGGTTAATGAATTTCCTTTATACTGTATTTATCTACTAATAACTGAAATAACACTGAATTTCTCAAAAGCACATAGAAATTCAAACAATCCGTTATATTAATAGGGCGCACTATAAGTTTCCGGAACTAGCTACTTACATAAACAATATTTAAAAAGTAATTACAACATTTGAAAATGGATCTCCTTGGCTGTAGAATACAGTTTGTTTCATCTGACTTTCACTTGTTTTTACATTGTGGCGTCATTTTAGAAATTGGTTGTCTACATGACCATGGATTTAAGTGGATTTAACTCGTGAAAATTTTCGTAGTATGATTTTCTACGACTTGAAGTGTAATTGAACAGCTCAGTGGAGCTTCGCTGGGCTACAAAGTGCTTTTGCTTTGGCGATGAAGCACCATGCAAGGCGACTATTTACAGCTCTATAGGTTAGCTGAATTCAAACGCGGTCGTGTGAATCTCAGTGACGAATTTCGTGATGATCGCCCGTCGACTGCTGTGAACAACATAAACATTGATGCTGTGCGCCGCATATCCAAAACAGACAGACATGTGACATACCATGAGATTCGGGCATCTTTAGGCATAGGCATGAGTCAAATACAATCAATACTACATAAAAATTTGGGTGTGAAAAAGCTATGCTCTTGGTGGAATCCACACAATTTGACTGAAGCTCAAAAACGGATCGCGTCACTTGGTGCAATGCCATGCTTCCCAGTTTCAACGAAGGGGCGTTAAATTTGGTATCGGACATAGTAACAGGTGACGAAACATGGATTTATAGTTACGATCCCAAAACAAAGCAGCAATCAAGCGTATGGGTCTTTCGAGATGAGCCGACACCAACTAAAGTGGCGCGCATGCAAAGTGTCTCTAAAGGGATGATTGCTTTTTTTTTTAATAAAACTGGACACGTGGCTACTGTTGCTTTGGAAAATCGTTCTACCATGAATAGTGATTGGTACACGATCATTTGTTTGCCGGAAGTTATTGACAAACTCCGTAAAAATAACCGTAAACACTGTATCATCTTGCACCACGACAAATGAATTTTTGGAGGTGAACAACGTTGACCTTATGAGCCATCCCGTGTACAGTTCTGACCTGGCACCTTGTCACTATTATTTATTTCCAAATATTAGGAATCAGTTACGCGGTCAACGATTTTCATCACCTGAAGGGTTGTCACGGAGGAGTTACGCCGCTCCTGTTATGTTTTCAAAATTGGTTCATTCGTATGAAAAAGTGCATTAGCGCAAACGCAAAATATTTTGACAAACAATAAATTCATTTCTGACCATTTATAGTATTTTTTTTCTTATTCATTCCGGAAACTTAAAGTGCAACCCACGTATAAAGCACAATATCGTAGTTTTAAATAGTGACTGTGACATAATAAATAACAAAATATAAAAATGAAAGCAAACTTTATATTCCGCACCGAACGAAGGCTTATAATCGCAAGCATTTAAGTATTGTCATTTCACTTTCACATCCAATGTAAAAAATTGTATACTTGCTACATCGTTCGAAGACATTACAGGATAACAACAGCAAGTTAAACAGTTGTTGAATAATGAGTTAGTTATTAATTTGCATAAAAATAGTGCATTATCTGTTAAGTCTTCATGATCATCTCTAAATGCCACCTTACTTATTTCTGCCGCCAAGCAGTACTGCGAACATTACCGCATTCCGATTTTGAAGGGTAAAGGACTATCCACACACATCAGGGCCGTGCCCGGGACGCATGACACTTAACACCACTCCTCATTCGTCACCACATCTCGTCAAAAAAGCTATGTAATTTAGAACTATGCCCGGCATCACGAAATTTCATACATTAATTTGATCCAGACAACTGAAATAATTAGTCTTGTGGTATAATCGTGTGGGGTAGGAGATTATTTCCGCGGTTAAGTAAGAAGTAACTAGAACTAAGTAAGAAGATTTTCTTATTTAATAAGAAAAAAAAAATCTTACACTCGACCAGTTAAATAAATTATGCACGCTCTGTCTCTTTCATTATTTATAGCGACACAAAAATGTGATTCCCTGACAATAATGAAAATTCGAACGATTAAATAAGGCACAAAACCTTGAAACGCAATAAATGAAATTCGCGGAGTTGCAATATTGTTACTGACTGGAACAGGCAACAAGCCATCTTCACCGCCCTAATCACACACTCGGTTGACTCTCAAAGCAAAGGAGGTCGCGACCTCTGCCCGTTAATTATAGTAAATAAATTAGCCCGCAAGTCGATGCATTAATTCGCAAAAGTACGCCATTCGTCCGCTACCCAATTTCGACCGATATCGCGTTATTGCTTTTCTGTTCAGGGTTTGTGATTATTAAGAATATTTATGAGGGGCTGACCCCTGCTTCGATTTTGGGCAATTATAGCATAAATGTTTTGCTCAATGGAAGCTTTAATGCTCTTTGTATTTAATTTCTTTCGCACTTAGGTAATATCAAATTAAATTCTTGCGCCTAACTTTGTTGGAATGTTCTGAGAGTGGATTTAACGAAAATTGTTTGGATATCAACCAACATTACTACACTATTTCCAACTACCTACGTATACAAATAGTAGTTTATGTGAGTGTTACATAATGAAAGGCACGAAAACACGTTTGTGGGTTTCACGTCACAACACATCACACGAGTATTTTAATGCCTAATTATGTACAGTTACATACGCTGCTTTATCTATACACATACTTATTATAAGACCTCTATGACGTGTTCAGAAACCGCATGTTACGACCGTCATGGCGGCATTAATCAGAGCTATTAGCAGTAATTATTGTAAAATAATGCAAAAAAACGTATTTCAAATCGCATGTCACGCGACCGTTGGTTTTTTTAAATTCATAGACAAACTAGAGTCGGGCGCAACTATCATATCGTTCGATATCAAGTAACGTGGCCTCCCCCAAAGATTTCCGGACCAGCCGATCGGACGCGACGTGCATCTATCGGTTACCCGCTACCCTTACTAGTTCATCCGTCCATCTAGTAGGGGGCCGTCCCACTGAACACCTTCCCGTTCGTGGTCTCCATTCAAGAACGTTTCTGCTCCAACGCCCGTCAGTTCTACGAGCTATGTGTCCTGCCCACTTCCACTTCAACTTGCTAATCCTTCGAGCTATGTCGGGGACGTTCTTCTACGAATCTCCTCATTTCTGATTCGATTACGTAGAGAAATGCCAAGCATTGCTCGCTCCATAGCCCGTTGAGTGACTTTGAGCTTTTTTATGAGGTCCATAGTAAGTGACCACGTCTCAGAGCCGTAGGTCATCGCTGGCTACATGCACTGCGCGAAGACTTTTGTCTTGATAGTCAATGTGGTGGCGTTGTAGAGACTGTAGCACCGCCCAAATCTCATCGAATCAAAGGCTTTCTCATAGTCCACAAACGCTAAGTATAATTTATAGGCAGGTTATACTCCTCAGTTTTCTGCATAACCTGCCGCAGCGTGTGGATGTGGTCTATAGTATGGTCTATGGTCCTTTCGGAAACCGGCTTGTTTGGGGAGCTGGAAGTCATCGAATCTGCGCTCGAGACGGTTCGTGATGACTCGTGAAAACAGCTTATATATATTGCTTCAATAGTTTGTTATCTCCCTTTTTGAAAAAGAGTATCACCACACTTCTATTCCACGCTTCTGGCGTAGAACCTTCGAACAAAACTGAAATAAAGAGCCCCTGAAGGACTCTTAGTACTGGTGTTCCACTCGCTTTCAGAAGCTCGGATTTAATTCCGTCTTCACCTGTGCCTTGTGGTTTTTAGCTGTTTCAGAGCCATCCGAATCTCGTACATACTGATGTCCGGGATATACTCAGTATAATGTCGGGTGAGCTTGACTCTAGAATCTTTAGAATCAGCAACAGGCTGAGTAATCGAGGCGTATAGCTGGCTATAAAACCTCTCGATCTCCCCCAGCTGACTTTGCCCAATAGACAAGTCTCTTGCAAACACTTTGGAGCCTTTGTTCCGCTTTATGGTATCTTAATAAACTCTACTCAATGCTCAAGTCAAGACTTGTGCTGACTTGAGTATGATTTCAAGCACTGGAAATACGACTCTAATGGCAAGGACTTGAGTATGATTTTCTGGGTCGTATTCTAGAACTCCACGCAGGACTTGAGTATAATTCAAAGGACTAGAAATCATACTCAAGTCCTTGCCATTAGGTTCGTATTTCCAGTGCTTGAAATCATACTCAAGTCTGCTCAAATCCTGACTTGAGCATTGAGTACAGTTCTGGAATACGACTCTTGGTTATAAACGGCGACTTTTAGCAGCGATTGATTGCATCGCTATACTTGCCATTTATAGTAATTACATATTTCTTAGAATGGATACGCCATTGGTAACGAAGAGACTGTGAAACGACACTTCGAGAGGATTTTTTACAAATTGCTCGAAAGTTGGTTAGAGATTGTAGATCAACATGGCCTCAGTAATGTTGGTACCTACTAAAGTTTGACTTTTGATGTTACTTATTATTCTTTGATAACACACGGGTTATTGACCAACCCAATAGGTTTTTCTCATATATTGATATATAATTATAAATGCAATTTGTGTAAATTTACCCGTACAACTTAGTAATATACAATAACAGTATTGTAAATATTCTGCAAAATATCAAAATTGGTTTTCCATTTCCACACACAGATAAAATGTACAGTAAATTCGACTTACAGAGGGAATTTGTTCACATTGTAATTAATCAGCAATGAAACCAATATGTTGTTGATTATTATTTTTGCTTTTTCATTTTAATCTCGTGTTCGTTAATAAAAATGGAAGTTAACGCTTGGCAGAGTGTCGAGCAGTCAACAGCCTCTGAGAAAGCCTCATGGAGAGGCGAAACACGTGTCGGGTATATTTTTTATGATGGTTTGTGACTATAGTTGCGCTTGTGTTATTTATTTTATTAATTTTATGCGGAGGGAGGGTGGGATAATTAACTGCATGAAGAAATATTTTGCACGATATAACCATCACTGGGTTCGCGGAGTAGCAAATTAATTTACTTCCATTTTTATTAACATGGATTTCCGCAAAGTAACGCCTGAATCTATTAATTACTCGTGTTCGCTACTTTTGGAAGTGGTAATTTTGTAATGGGAATGGAGCTTTTGAGAAAATTACTGACATGAATAACCTTATTGCTGTGTTAATACGACGTAACTTGTACTTGTACCCTACAAGGAAGATTGTAATTTCATTCCTACACGTGTCTTTTTTATCAATACCTGCATTATTCATACACCACCTTCGATCTCTTTATTATTTTCGGTTTCTCTAATAAACTTAATGTGTAGTAGGTATGCGGTCTTTGCGGATATACTATGTCTATCACTAGCTGGTGCCCGCGACGTCGTCTGTGTAGAATGGGTACGCCGAGTAGCCTACTGTACCATATACTAATTTTCAAAGTTTTATTGGTTCTCCATACAAACTTTCATCCCCTATTCCACCCCCTTTAAGATTTACTTTTGTAACAAAAAGTACCCTAAGTCCATCGTTTATAACCAAGAGTCGTATTCCACAACTGTACTCAATGCTCAAGTCAGGATTTGAGCAGACTTGAGTATGATTTCAAGCACTGGAACTACGACCCTAATGGCAAGGACTTGAGTATGATTTCTAGTGCTTTGAATTATACTCAAGTCCTGATTAGAGTTCTAGAATACGACCCAGAAAATCATACTTAAGTCCTTGCCATTAGAGTCGTATTTCCAGTGCTTGAAATCATACTCAAGTCTGCACAAGTCTTGACTTGAGCATTGAGTAGAGTTCTGGAATACGACCCTAAGACTTAATTTACACTACCGCGGAAAAGATTAGAAGCGATTTTAGTAATGATATAAAAATAACCTTTACGCCAGTTGTGTAACGCACAAACTATACTTCGTTTATTTTAGCATTAGACATAAGCAAAATATTTGGTCTTTTATCAGGCATTATTAAATTGATTCATTTTGTAAGCAAATCATTTTAGCAAATCCCTTAACACAAAATTCTCAGTCATATTTACTTCTTTTACATTACTACGTTTTTTTTTATTCGTAGTACTCACTATTATAAACTAAACCAGAGTTTATTAACCTTTTTCTAGTCATGGACCCCTCTCAAAATTTCTAACAGCCCACGGACCCTTTCCTAAAAGATGAAGAAGAAGGGAGGCTCGCGGCTTGTATTGATGAGCATCTCGCTCGCTCGTCACTCGGGTGCGAAAATTCAAAAAGGTCACGCGCACTGTACCTATTTAACCACAACATATTGTGTACCAATTTTTATATAATGCCTTTGTTATATTAGGTAAACTCGCCATGCCCAGCCCCAGCGTTCATTACACGGAACCCTTAAGGGTCTATGGACCACAGGTTGAGAAACCCTGAATTAAATGAATGAGGTCTATCTTTACGTACTTAATCTAAGTATATATAGATGAAGTATAGAATATTTCAAAGACTTGCATTGTAAAAAACTTAAAGAAATAGAGCTTCCAAACAATATGAAACGGAAACATTTTACATAATAATAACATAATATTATTGTAATATTGATTATAATAAATATTATGACATTTTACTCATATTATATTATTTTATTTTTTTGAGAAATTATTACACTAGTTTGTCATAATTATTTATTAATACATATCCGGCTGGATTCTTAACAACGTCTTCCAACAAACTGTGCCAGACGCCAGGCCAGGTAAGCCACGGAACCAACTAGCGGACGAATTTCTCTATGTGCTTGTTACAGATCCTTGTTTTTGGTATTTGGTATATTGAATAAACATGAACGTTCGAGATCTGAGTCCAGGGGGCCTACCATAACCTTTCCAAAAACAATCTTTTTTCAATGTAAGCTGAAAGTAAGCTTATTATAAATATTTCGTACCATGACAAACTTGTCAACCAAGTAATGTATTATTGCTAAAATGCCTGAAAGAACGAATGATTTTCCAATATTGTCTATTCCTTACTAAAAATAGGAAAGAAATAACGCTATATAAACTGAATAATGCCATCTCTTTCTTTATTGATGTTTCGAATCGTCCTATCTTGCTATTATTTACATTCAGAGAATTTCAACTGCCTAAAAAAGAATAGTATGTAATAATGAAGTCTATTAAAATTACGTTGTTTTAAATTAATTTTTGCATTTTCATGAAGAAAAATAAATAAAACAAGCTGAATCTTGATTGTCACGTTGTGAATTCAGAATTATAGTCTACTGTCAACTGTTAGTGTCGCCAAGGAGAGTATAGATGTCGTTATAATAATTTTACGAAATAAACATCGCGTATTTTTATTTAACGCGAAGTTATCTCCTATGTACTATGAAATAAAAAAATAAACTAAATATTGAAGACATATATGTAAATAAATAAGTTCAACTTAACTTTTAATTATTACAAATCAATATTTAGACTATAAATTCGAAAATAATATATTGTTTCCATGGCACCCGTGTAACTATTTTAAGATTGCTAAATTTGACATAAGAGCAATATTACTTTAATATTAAACTCGCGTCATAGTACGAACTGAGTGAATGAATAGTCGCAAAGCTGCCAATAAAACATCATAGTTTTAACATTACAATAAGCTTACTTTAAGCGCGTCATGGTACGAAAAGTCAATGTAAGGTTAAAGTAATATTGTTTTAAGAGGTTGTGGTATGCCCCTTGTCAGATCGAAGAATTTCTCATTGAGTTCGATCGAATCGAATAAATGAATAACATTTTATCATATACGTATCATATTTATGTTGAGTGTGTGCGTTATTATTATGTAATTAAATTTGTAAATGTCATTGTCATCAATTCTGACGATATTTTTCTTTACTGTAATTTGTTGTATGACTTCTTCAGGCAGACCTTCTTCAAAGTGTATAAATAAAATAAAATAAAATGTTTCTTTATTTAGGAATATTTCTTTATTAATTAATTTAACGTTACTTATTACATTGCATTACGTAACAATTAAATTTTATTGTATTAACCGAAAATTATTATTATTAATGTAGTAAATAATGAAGAATTAAATTAAATTGAATTTACATTATAAATCATAGTACAATTATAGTTAATTTATTTATATTTTAAAAATGGAGTGTTCGCTTTTAAAGTAGCACTTATCGCATACTGCCCTTACTATTAATTATATAGACCAAATCGCTCATTCTCGTAAGAAAAGACCAAAATGCATTGACTTACATTCGTATTATGGTGAACAAGGCGGCAAACATGTCAGACGCACTACACCGCCAGGGAAGCCGCAACACAGCACGAAATTCATTTATAATCACTGTTTCTTTAATTACGTTTTTTCTAATGCTAAAAAACAAGTATAGATACGAGCCAAATCCAATATCGTATATAGTTACACAAGTCACATTTCGTTGCAAAACTTCACTTCCATTCAGTACCACAGCATAGATATAAATAATATATAACTAAGTATTAGATGTGTAAACCAGTATGTGTATGTACGGACAACGGCACATCAAACTACACATTTTTGTTCGAAAATAGCCCCCAGTGCAAACGGAACAAGATAAGTCAATGTGTAGCTTGATATGCTGGCGTGTGTACAAGTGTGAATATAAGCTGTGAGTGCACATTTGTTTACTGGGATACAATAAAGTGAAAATTCTAGAAAGGTTGGGGAAAGGGAATTCGTGCGTGTAGTATCCATTCCTACAAGTGATAGCGATTGGTATTTGGCTCGCCTACGCACCACCATGAGCCTCCGGGCTGACGGTCATACACAGACAGCGCCCTCTACTGCTGCGTCACGTGACGTATGTACTCGAGACAAATTATAGACAATCCGGGTATGATTTTTTTATGATTGATACCAAGTGACGGGACGAACAAGTCGCGCGGATGGTGCTAAGCGACACACCTGTTCATAGCAGTTGCAACGCCGCTCAACGATTTAAATCGCAAAGATCGGAGGGGCACTACCACTGCTCCCGTCACCCTGAGATAAAAGTTAACAAGTCTCACGTGCCTGTAATTTCACTAGCACCCTTACCGTTCAAAACCGGAACGCAGTAACGCTCAGAAATATGTAAGGTGGCAGTACTTCCCTGGACGAACTCTATCACAAGGAGCTACTGCAACTAGATTAATTGCTACAAACTAGAAATATTTTTGTAGCGGGAGTAGATATTGCCAAAATTATTTCATTTACATTGTTTTAAGTTCCGTTGTGTATATAGGTGATAGAATATTATTTCAGCGGTTTGGTAGAGAAAATGTGAAACAGCATTAAACGTAAAAAACACATGACCCAGGAATTAACTGAAACGTCATTTCTCCACGGAAACTAGCCAAACAGAACCGAAACAGCACCCACACCTGACTGACTGTAACATAATGAACAAAGTGATCAAAGAGCTTGCCCTGTTACATCTTTCTCATTTGCTATGAACCCGGGCGTGCGGAAAAGCCAAAGAAAATAAATAAAAAAAGACTGTCCTATGTTTACAGAACATGCAATGGTATTTAAAGAATTATATTACTTTCCGTTATGTACGTACAACATATAATTTATGAAAAATAAATAAATGCTCAAATCTTCCGGACGTATTTTAATGCGAGTCTACATTTTAGAAGATGAGGTGTGGAGGACCACCCCTCGCGTGCCGCAACTCGCCCGCTGTAAATTAATATGAATAAAAGAAAAATAAGAACAGGCGGAGAAAAGTTTACACAGATCCGACGTCAACAAGGGCCCGATGGCGATTGACGTGGCAGCGGGCGGCGAGGTGCATCGCCAAACCTCAAAATTTTCAAATTTTGAGATAAATGTGAATTTAATAATTACAGGGCTTTAGATGTAAACCAAAATTAAACAGGTTCTTTGTAGTACTCAAAGAGAAATATATCCATATAAAAAATATGTGCAAAGTTAGATATTTTATTCTTAAATAATTTGTTTTAGACCTTTATTGCAGCCTATTTTCAGGATTTTCATATGATCAGCAGTAAGGCCGTATTGGCAGAATCATAATGACTGTGATTAATTGACAATTCATATTAAGAATTTCTCACAATTCATATAACGCAATTCATCTATTTGACAGTATTCTATGGAGGTCTCCATAGAACACTGTCAAATGATGAATTGCGGTTTTTGTGTTATTTGAACATTCATAATATTAATTGTCAATTAATCGTATTACGTTTCTGCCAATGCGGCCTTTTTTACCCCACTGGTAAAGTACATCATGTCGTGTTACAAATTAACACATTCTTAGACAATATCCTTAGGTGTATCGCTTATTTTTTGTAACACCGTTATTTAATAGTAAATACCTAAACCATTTTTTTATAACTTCAAGTGACGGGACGAACAAGTCATGCGCCTGATGGGAAGCTACCCGCCAGTCCATAACAGTTAAACTGCCACTCAGAGCTTTAAATTGCAAACATCTGAGGGGCACTACCACTGCGCCCATCACCCTGAGACACAAGTTGACAAGTCCCATCTGCCTGTAATTTCCACAGCACCCTTACCTTTCAAAACCAGAACACAGTAATGCTGACATTACTGCTTAGCGGCAGTAATAGATAAGGTGGCAGTACTTCCCTGGACGAACCTTTCACAAGGAGCTCTACTGCTACTAAATAAATTGATCTAGCAAAAAAGATTTTCTCGCTTTTTTTCGGTGACTCGCCTTAATAATTTGGGAGAACGAGAAGTGATAATTATCATTTATTTATTTACCATGCAAATTATCACAATATCTTAATAATATATTTAATACACTTTGATCATACTTTCATAGATACATCTTGATATTTATAACATTAGCTGGAAACAACAAAACGTTACTGCTAGCAATGTCGTGTCATTTTGTATCGGAGTCGTATCCAAACGTGTTAAATGTCAATCTAAAAAGCCACAAACTATCGTTTTCCCAAAAATTTTTCTTTGTGTTCATTTAGTTTTCTCACAATTTGTCATTTTTATTCAAAAGACAAAACTAGGATCAGTCAATCAACATGGGTAATTATCAGATATACATCGGATAATTATCAGACAATTGTCAAAGAAAATCATTATAATTTCGTACCTTGATATTCAGGTCCTTCCTAGGTTCGATTCCTATCGGAGGGCATTTACCTCATAGACTTTTCCAATTATATGCAGTTTACTAATTTATAATTATTTGTGAAGATGAAGAAAATCATTGTGATGAGATCTGCGTGTCGCAAGGCTTGGATGACGTGTAAAGTCCCCAACTCATATAGTGTCAGCTTGGAGTACGTGATATGGCTTAAAACCTTTTTCGTGCAAGAGCCCATGCCCAGCACTAGGACATATCGACTGTGAACTGGCAATCGGTGCTATCAGAATTTTGACAACTTTATAGGTGAAGAAAAGACTTGTTTGCGTCATTTATATAGCATCTGAGTTGTTAAATAAAAATATGTAGTTTTTAAATATTTTTAATACACATGTAATTAAAAACAATGGAAGTTCTTGCAACGCTGCGGAGTCGATATATAAGGATAACGTTGATGACGAGGTTTCATTATTATTATATATATATATGGGATTGTAGACAATAAATAAACTGAGTTTTCTTATTATTTTCTTTAATTTGTACGGCAAACAACGTAACACAAATCTGATAACTTTTGACACTCTTATTTTTTCTTAATAATACTTCTCAGCAAAAAGGTAGGAAAACAAATAGTTTACATTAAAATACGAAAATACAACTAATCCCACACGGCCATTCCTGCTATTCACCTGTTCCAGACGAATTGTCGATTGAAGTAGACTCTATGCTGACATGGTGAAACCCTTCGTTTCACCATGTCAGCAGAGCTATATGCGCTGACTGGGCCTTCACCATAGTCAATCTTCCTTTCGATAATTTCGTTTCTTACAATTGATTTCATAAGAGTCGTAAAATTTAGAATGTTAATTTATAGCCTTGACCAAACTGGCTAAGTTTAATTACCACCAAATCTTCAACTCTACACTATCGCATGTATCGCTTTTCGTCGTTTTCTGTTATAAATCTTCCTGTTTTCTTCTTGGATATTGTGTATTCTTTCTTTAGCTTTTCTCCTGAGCTCTTCTTTTTGTTTATTAAAATTCTGAACATTCTTATCTAAAATTAATTTTTGAATATCATCATTCTTATCTCGCATTTTCTTAGGTACCACCATTATTAGTTTAGCACTGCCCTTCACTGTCCATAGTAGTAGATTTTCTAGTACATAATCTTCAAAAGGTTCACTGTCTAAAACATTTTTCAGCAATTTTAATTTCAGATCTTCATCTTGTGCCTTTCGCAGGCGTGCAGCGATACAGGTAAGTACGTTAACATTTGGTTGTCTGCTGAGAGCATCTGGTTTCAGGTCGGTGTTCGATGGTATATATATATATTCTTCTAGTAGCGGGGCCAGAACTCTCGGAAGTAAGTCTTTTTTCTGTAACGTCATTGTTTTGATAATTCCTTGATCCAAACATTCATTGATTTGCGTAGTGACAACGTTCAATTCTAACGGTGACAGTCTTCGAGGGTTTTGATAAATCGGAGCTTCATCTGCCTAGATAATCTTCAATTTAACTTTTGATTCCTTCTTTACATTCTCAGGTTTATAGTCTTCAATCATCGTCTTAATCTTATCTGTGAATCTTACGTCACCAATGACGTAATTCTTTTTATTTTGTACTTCTACCATCGTAAGATGCAATATGTTCTTTGCACAAATGCCTTCTGCAGAAAAACTTACTTCAACTTCCCTCAGTATCGGGTTGCCGAGTATCACACCAGTAGGCAATACCGTATCATCAACAATATACAATTTTCCATGAAAATAACTTTCATATATTTGGATTTTAGCCGTGAATGAACCTTTAGTGTAGACTTTATGATCGTTTATACCAATAAGGCGTAATATAGACATGGGATCGTAATCTATATTTTCTCCAGCAACTTTGGTAAAATAAGTTTCGTTGACCAAATTCACGTCACTTCCAATATCTATTAGGGCTTTAACTCGAACGTTATTAATCTTAACGTCTTTGTAAGGGGTAAAACAGCATTTACTTCCGTTTTCTTTAATCTTTTAGGTTTTATTAGTATCGTTCGAATTGGATGTAGATAAATTTTTCAACATTACTCCATTGCATGAGTGACGATATTTCTTCAAATTCTTCGTTCCATGAGTCGATAGCATAGCCGTTATCATCACTAAAAGGTGTCACTGATTTTCCTAAGTCGTTAATTGAAATTCTTTGTACATCTTCTTCTCCTACTTCGTTGTTTTTCTTAGGTGGCATCTTTATAAAAGGAAAGTGTCTTGTTTCGTACAAATAATCCTTCAAAAAATCGAAGTCTTCCACAAAAAAAAATAATAATATTTAATTTTTATTCTACGTCTCGCAGCATTCGTTCGTGCAAAACTGCTTGAAATGCTTTTCGTTCAACTACGTCCCGAAGCCTTTGGCGGAACTGTCAATGCGTATAGTTCTAGTCAATGTTAATCTTTTCGTCGTAATCGTTTTTCACAGCTTGCAACTCGATGTTTATTGCTATCCCGGGGCCTCCAAGATTTTGTGGGATTGTAGACAATAAATAAACCGAGTTTTCTTATCATTTTTTTTAATTTGTACGGCAAACAACGTAACACAAATCTGACAACTTTTGACACTCTTCTTATTTCAGCAAATAGGTAGGAACACAAATAGTTTACATTAAAATATAAAAAATACAACTAATCCCACATATATATAATAACTACATATCTATCCATCGACTACGTTCATCCTAATAATATGAGATGGCGGCCCATACCAGTGAGTTCATTTTTTATGAAGCAAAACCTTAGAGGATGGAAAAAAAAAAGAAAAACTGATAGCTGAAGAAATTGAAATTTGAAAACCACAAACATGAAGATCACTAGACAGGAAAAATACTAAAAATTTGACATCAAGAAAGAAAAAAGAAGTAAAATTGTAGAAGATCAAAAAAACTGACAGTAGGAAAAATGTAAAACAACAATTATAGAGAAAATTAAATTTAAAAAGTTTACATTATAGAAATCTGCAAGAAAGAAGACAGCATGCGCGCGGTGTCCATGGTAATCTCGGCCCATAGAGACCAAGATCCCCGCACAATAAACATTTTTTTTTGTTATTATAAAACCAAGTGACGAACTTGTTGTGCGCCTGGTGGTAAATGACATGCCTATCCGTGACATTTGCAGTACCACTCAGAGCTTTAAATGGCAAAGATCTGAGGAGCACTGTCATTGTGCCCATCATCCTGAGACATAAGTTGACAAGTCCCATGTGCCTGTAATTTCATATTTCCCTAAACCAACATATTTTGTCACTGTATCACCAATTGCCATTCAAATATATTAAAAGAACAAACTATTTAAAGATGAGTAATTCTATTAATATAAGTAGCTTTACCATAGAACTGAAAAATTGTATGTTCATCTTCAAATATCCGGAACACGGGTTAGAATAAAATATTCTCTCTTAATATTTTGCTAAAAGATAATTGCAACACTCCCTCGCGGCGGGGTGGCAATTGACCTATTTTCGGCGGTACAATAATTTCACTACGGGCAACTTGCACATTCTTTAGGCCCACGGTACACTATTAGATTCCTGCCGAGTCGTTAGTCCTAGCGATTGGGTCATCAATTTTCGGTGCAAAGGAGAATAAGACAGCCAGGCGAGGTATCTTTTATGCATTCGTATGAGAACCACTTAATGACCGGTATTTACGTTGTGGATGTCGAAGTCAGTGAGCCCCAATTGTTGACAGTAGCTTCTCTATGGATTTATTTTGTATATTTATTGGCTTACAGTACTTGCCTCTAAATGTAAATAGTAATCTGTAGTACATTTTGTTTGCCAAATGCAATAATCCATATATAAATCACTTAACAATAATTAGTTCAATATTCTACCTGCGTTAGTAACAGCTGATCTCAATGTTTAGTGTGTTTATTAGATATGTCTATAAAATCTGTTGCATTTAGATTCTGTTATGTTTTATTTGTTCTGTCATAATCAATTAACAACATATTGCATTGCTTATCCTCATTACTTATATTTAAAAAGTCACAATGCTTTAAAAGATTTGTATAATAATGTATAGTGTATAATAATTTTGGTCTTTAATTACTCGGAAATATCATTGCCTTTGTGGCTGCACGGTTACCATGCTGGTCTGGTCCCGGGTTCGATTCCCGTGCAGAGAGAAATATTTGTATGGCCTACGTTTGTTTCTCTCGTGAGTTTGGTTGTAATTTGCGGTTGTGTATGTGTGTGTTATTAGCACCTGCGAAGCAGTGTGTGTGTGTGTGTGTGTGTGTGTGTGTATGTGTGTGTGTGTGTGTGTTTTGATTACTATATATTATCGTCTTGTTATTAAATACTTCAACGCTTTTTAAAATTTAATGAGAGAGGGTATAATCCTTTACAAAACAGATTTGGTACTGACGATAGCACATTAAGCTATACACTTTTCTTCAGAAGAGATTTTCAACAACATAATTTTTGTTTGTTCATACACAAAAACGAGTGCCCTAAATCAAAAGCTACTTCCCTAATATCTGTTTTTGGTATCAACGTTCACCGTTATAGCAATTCGGTCGTTTTGTAATTGTTATTGGGCTATAACAATGTCCTGTTTGCTGAAATTGAATACAGAACGGTTTTGTTGTCGACGGGCAAATTTTCTTTAAATAAATAATCTTAGAGAAATTGTAATTTTTCAACAGTTCTTAGAAATATGTGCAGTACCATAGATTTAGTATATCCATAGATTGGCCCTGAAGTATTGGAGACGAGACCAAAACAAAAATACATCTGCGTGCGTATAATGTGCGTATGTGCAAGATAAGTAGTGTTACGCCATTCACTGATTTAACTTTAATATCGATTAACATATTACACCAGCATTTCACTTCGTCGTATTCACCAAAATGTCTTATCGCAAAACGCCGAGACGTTAATTAACTAATTAATTAATGATTCAATACAAAATTAATTCAATCTTCTGGCAGTGTCATAGGATGGTAGGTAAACAATGGGGACTTTCAGCCAAGATAACACTATGGCTCTACAAGACGGTGCTAAAACCCATGATCAGTTACACGTTATGGTCACACAAACACTTTATGTGTACCAAATTTCAAAATAATCAGACCAGTAGGTTTGAAGTAATTGGCTGTGACAGACGGACAGATGGACACACAAGTGCTCTTTGCTTGCCTCTAAAGGAAAAGAATTTTTCCTCAAAGTGTTTGCTGCATATTTTTGAAAACTTTTTGGGAACCCAATCTTCTGTCTTAAGCATTATAAGCCATTTCTGTCGTACTTCAAAGTTTTGAGGAAATCTGAATCAACAACAATAATTAACATTAAAAGCCTCAACTACGCTATTAAAAGAAATTTTCGTTTTAATGTAGACATAAAATAATGCACTAATGCAATATTAATTAAATATAAAGTACTGAAACCAGAAATTTCGGATTCAATAATATTAAGTATGAAGATGATTTCGGCTGTATGCAAGCCTCGCCTTTGCATTTCTTTTTTTCAGTTAATGACATCTCGATAACATATTATCGATTGCATCAATCTCTATGAAAGTGGGGTTAAGAATTTCAGAAATTCACGTATTTGATATATTTTTAATTGAATTCGTATACATTTGGGTTATTAATGCACTTGAATGGTATAATTTTACGGATATATTTATGTAAAAAACTTTTGTGGTAGTGCTTTTGGACAGCTAAAAATTTAAATAGTACTTACATGTGAAATGTACAATTCTGCAAGTTATCCTTTTTAGATGAGTTACATCCGGGTACTGAACACGTTACCATGACTAATAAACGTTCGCTTAATACTATTTCACATTTTAAAACCAATTATTTTTCAAAAATAAACGAAATTTGTTTCGTTGTCAGTTGACCCTAGGTTCATGCAGGCTCATAGCGTATCATGAAGTGGTCTCGTCTACCCATCTCGCTCTAACATACGTGTATACTAACGCTCTTTCACTTGCATTGCCAATCTATGGGTACCTATATACTAAATCTATGTGCAGTACTCATTGACTTACAAATAAATGGACGACGGGTCTAATACAAAAACCACGAAAAAAATGTCCCAAGTCAAGCTATTCGAAATTTAAATTGTAATGTCATCGCAGTATCGCGCTGTCAGTAGAACAAATGAAGACTAAAGCAGAGTTTGGCGCTCTGTATACGATTTTAGCGCCTTACAAGTGCGGACACTTTTTAGCGCGGACCCGACGGCCATATAATTATAAGTCAATGGCAGTACTGCAAAGATTTAGCTGTTAAAGAGTTTGTCCAAGGAGGTACTGCCACTTTACCTATTGCTGCCGCCAAGCAGTAATGTGAGCATTACTGCGTTTCCGTTTTGAAGGGTAGGGGTGCTAGTGAAATTACAGACACGTGGGACTTGTCAACTTATGTCTCAGGGTGACAGTTGCAGTCCAATTTAAAACTCTTGATTGGCACTGCAACTGCTATGAACGCTTACCACCAGGCGCACGACTTGTTCGTTCCATCACTTCATATCTTAAAAGGCGCATGAGACTTGTTAACTGCGCAATGGCGGGGCAGTTTATGATTTAAAACTCTGAGCGGTACTGCAGTTGTTATGGACAGGCGTGTCGCATACCACCAGGCACACAACTTCTTCGTTCCTGCACTTGGTATCACAAAAAGAAGATTCTAATATCTGAAATCCTAGGTATTAAGTTCAAGTGTTAGGAAACCCACACGAATCGGAGTCAGCTTTTTGATCACCGATTACTTTGTGATAAACTTATATTACACAGTTAGCATGATTAACTGTTAAAGTTTGCACTGACATTCTGGTAGAACAAACAATTGAGCATGGATTATTTATTTTATTTCATTATGTCTCCACAAATATACGTACATAGATATATGAATTTGGTTTATTAGATCATTCCAAATCTTATAGAAGTAATGCCGAGTATTTATTACAGAGCGCACTAGCAGTCGTTTCTTAAATGGATTCCTTATACATTTGTACATAAACAGAAATAAAACCAGATAAGATTTTGTGTGCTACCTGGTTTATTAGTGCCCTTCATTAAGTGCTGGCTTTAGTTATGCTGCGGGGTGTGCGGCGCAAGGTCTTAAGCCGGGTACTCATTAGCGAACTGTAATTATAATGTGACAAATGTGACAAATACAGTAACGAGTTTCGAGTATGTACGCGTGAAAAAGTATTCACTCGCTAGAATGAGTACCTGATTATCGTCGGCTCACTGCGAACAACGCGAACCGCGTACACACTATGATTTTTGGTAACATAACATGCAACGATTACGGTTACGGCAGATTAAGCTCCGCTGCATACGCAGTCCGCAGAATACGTGAGCTTACCGATGTTAGTACTGCTAGACTAGTTTACTTTAGTTACTTCCATAGTATAATGTCCTACGGGATTCTCATGTGGGGTAAAGCGGCAGATATTCAAACCATATTTGTATTGCAAAAACGAGCGATTCGTTCTGTGTACCGTCTAGGCTCTCGGGTATCTCTCAGAGAAAAGTTTAAGGAGACTGGTATCATGACTGTGGCATCACAGTACATTTACTCAAATATTTTATATGCCCGTAAAAATATACATAATTTCAATAAGAAAGAAGATATCCATAATATTAACCTTAGAGCTAAGTCCAAACTCATGGTACCACGATTTCGTTTAACCAAGGTAAACAACTCTTTTATGGGGAACTGTATACGTTTTTACAATAAGATTCCGGAGCATATATTAAGTTTATCATTTCCTAAGTTTAAAAACTACATTAAAAATATTTTGATCGAAAAATCATATTACAAAATTGAAGACTACGTGTTAGAGAAAGATGTATGGAAAGACGACATGGCTCCAGAATCCACACAAATTTGATTCAAAATGTATTCCATAGCATTTAAGTTTATTTGAAAAGAGCAATCCCTAGAGTTTCTTGCTCGTTCTTCTCAGGGAGGTCAGCGTAGTGAACGAGCAGTACCTTAAATGTGACGTTTTCAAGTGTAAATTTATTTTACCTATGGAATAAATCATCTTTGACTTTGACTTTGACTTTGTTACAGCTTGCTAGAGAGTACCAGGCTTTAGGGGGTGCCGAGCGCCACTCCTCCAAAGAGTCCGCGTCTGTCGCGGCCAGAGCGAAGTATACGACATGTTGTTTCGCAAAATGATTTATAATTAACGTTACTATTTTTTTCCCTCAGATCGAGACGGTTAAGTTTATTATTGTTTTAATAAAACACATGTTTATGATTACGAAACGTTTAATAATTTAAAAAAATTGAAAAGAACTGAAAATGTTTAACGATCATTAATTTAAAAAAATGAACTAGTCTTGTGTAGTCTAATGGGTGGCTTATACTTATATATTTTTCGCTTTCACGCCATTAAAAAAAATTGCCACGTGTGTTCTGTTTTGTCGAAGCGGGACATATTTAAGTATTTCGGGCATAGCGGGACACGAAGCTTAAAAGCGGAACTGTCCAGCTCAAAGCGAGAGTATGGTTCACGTTATTTATAATAACGCCATTTGCACCCGATATTGACTAATATATTACTATAAATATTCCATTTTCATTGCATGCACAAAAATATAAATGTAATGTAAAAAACCGTAAAGCAAAAGTCTACCATTACTAGATATATCCTGGGACCAATTCACAATATTACTTAACGTTAAAAGGGCTGTCAAATAAAAAGGCGGCACTGCGTCGTCATCTTAACCAATGGCTACTCATTGGTGTAGCATTCCTAAACAAAAAAACAATCGATATATCACAATTCTCGATTTATATGTAAGGAAATCGTAATGAGAAATACATCTACTTGTCTAGACATCTCACCTATGAATGAACCAAGAATATATTATACGAGAAACCAGTATTACAAGATAGGGTAAAGTGATAACATTCACAAAATACTTAACGATGCCTTGAACAATGAAGAAAATCTAAACTTTTTATGCAGAGCCTGTCGTTGATCCTAAGATTACAAATAAACTGTGATGCATTAACGAAAATATATTCTTACAAATTTTTACTATCCATTGCGAAAGTTGTCAAAATATATATCGACAAAAGAATGACTAGTATATGGACTAATTCAGAGCTCAGCTAAAAGCTACTTCGCTCGATCCTCAAATATGTTACTAAGACTAGTTAGATTGAAAGATTTTTCTATAAAGCGTGTGACGCGTGCTTGTAGTGGACTGTGAGAAGTGAAAGAGTTTAAGATCCTGGCTCTTGGATGATGATGAACAAAACCTGTGCTGTATCAATATCCCACTGTTGAGCATAGGTCTCCTCGAAGATGAGGATTTGTAGTTTGTCTTTTTTGAGGACGTAGTAAAATGACAGTTCAATGCACAAAAGTGTTGCCCGCTTGCGAGCAACTAGTGATTGCAGCCAATAAATATTCTATCAACTATCGACAGAATATTGGTCACGCTTATGGAATAAATAGCCGAACTTGTTTCATTACAATCATCCTCGACTGATGATGGATTAATTGGATGGATTGGATAAATACCAATTATTGAGCACAAGTTCACTGGAATTGTCAAATTTTGTAAGTTCATACATACATATACTGTATTTAGAACTATGTTTATCAAAAATACAAAGATGATATAATATTTTAAAATTTTCATTTTAATTCCTAATATATTTTAAGTATACGAATGATCTCTGTGCTAGTAGGCCTGAATGAATCTCGATACTAGTAGGCCAATTGTTAAAATGAGAATGAAGGCAATAACGCAACCAGTAATTATTAGAACGTGTCGTAACATTCACAACTCAGTCATATTTGGAAAAAATTTACCTTCTTTCACATATCTATCTATCTAATCTATCGATAAAACTATCGACACTAACTACATAACTATTGAACATTTTATGAAAACTGGCAACCCTACAAATGCAGTACTGATTAATATGTTTTAGTTTATTCTAATTTCTATTATGTAATAATTAATAATAAATTGAACTTAATAAAAATATTTCAATAAAATAATTTATAAAACTTAATGTAGCGTAAATTAGAGTGTTTTCTTTGTAAAATTAAAAATAAGGTATTTAATTAATAACTATTGTAACTATAGTGAAAAAAATTGTATTATATTATTTGGTTTGCATCAATATTAGACATAACTGGTTGAAGACTGTACCACCTTAGTCAACCGTGACCATGGGACCTGTAAAGGGCCCGAAACGTCGGTTTGTTTGAAACAACAAATATACGCGATTTAAATCCGGAAAAATAGTTTTATTTCCTATAACCCTACAAATGTCATTTTAATCCGTCTTCAAAAAAGACAGATTTTAATATAGATCATCGCCTACCACGTTACAAATTTTCGAAGAGAATATCTAATAACCTTCTCCAACATGCAAGATTTTTCGCAAACTTATCCCTAACCGTTAAAGCAATAGACAAATATGTATATTGTCACCTAAATTGCATATTAACCGAAAAGATTTAGTAATGTACATACCGATATTCTAACACGAACCACTCTCGTGGAAGGCATGATTCTCCAAACTATGTAATCTCAGCTTAACTAACTTTTACTTTTCTCTCTCACCCCACCCTAATACACTCCTGAACAGACGAACTAACAAATACATAACCAAAATATATAAAGCAGTAATCACAGTTGTTTGTCTAATCTGAAATTAGTTGCCGCGTGTTTCGGAATGAGAAAAGTTGGCAGGCAATATCGCTCACAATGGTTCGAATGGTACATTGCGTGCTTTAAATACTTTTTATTTATTGTTATTACCATCAAATTATATTTATTTGTGGGAATTATAGATTTTTTTGTTAAGTGCCTATACAAGCTGCTTGTCTCGTACAGTAATATATCAGGTGATATCAGTGAGATGCTGTAGAAATAATACTAAACAGATATCACGACGAAACTTTACTGTTGCAAACTCTTTTGCTTTCTTAATTATTTTTTATATTTTTTTGATTGACGTGGGATTGGCTCATGTTTTGTTTTCATGTGTTGAATTTGAGGTTAAATTTGTGAATTAGCAATTAAAAGAAAACTTTGAAAACTATACCTATTTCTATATTTATCAATCATACAGTCCACTAGTTTTGTACCTTTCATTTATTGTACTGAAAATTATAATTAATAAATTATGCGCGTGCCCACAGTAGGGCGCGACGTTGCACATTGTCCGTTGCACAATAATGTACGTTGTCTTAAACAGTATACAGTGACTTAACTGGCGTACATTTAAAAAAGAAAGTTCTTACTTTTTCTACCAAAAGAATAAATTTGAACGCTCAGTCAGTCACACATAAAGTTAGAAAAACAGGGGCTATTTTAAACTGTTTTCATTACCTATCTATGTAAATGAAGTTCAATACGATTTCGGACAAAAAAAAATTGTATAAATATACCTGTCGCACACCGTGGCTTTTTTTGAACTGTGCAATTTGCGCTATTGTTACCTACTATTATTGCAGGTCGATTGCAGCGGTTATAAATTATGTTATAATATTTTTCTCGAACATGCTCGCAAATGTTTGCTTTCAAAAAACAAACACGGAAAGTTTGTCCTTTATGGATCGTGCGACTTCTTTCCAGCTAAACCCTGCAAAGTAAGTGTGTAAACCTCATTACTGTCCACTGAACGAACTATGTAAACACGCAAAAGAAAATTAAAAATAACCTCTACCGCTTACTATTTAAAAAAAAAAGAAAACGCTGTAAAATAAACTAAAGTGATTTGTTACATATTCTTTTTAGTTTTTTCGTCTTTTTTGTATTTTTGTCGCGAAAATTATTTATATTTAGAAGAGCGACTACGGAAATACAGTAATGGACTCTACTCCGCCTAAAACAAGAGGCGGTATTAGCCATGGAATACTTGTTGCCGGCTATGAGCAAAGTAAGACACATGAAAACTTATGAAACTTTCTTGCACTGGAGAATCTGATGAACCACATCATCATATGTTCTGCGGACTACTATTAATGTGCCTGGAAACACAATAATATTTTCTTTTAGCAATTATCCTAACATGTCAAGTATTACTTTTAATATTAATTATTAGTTAATGTTAATTTTTTACTTTTTAGCCGACTTCAAAAAAGGAGGAGGTTCTCAATTCGACTGTATGTTTTTTTTTGTGTGTATGTTACGCGATAACTCCGGTATTTATGAACCAATTTTCATGATTCTACTTACTTGTACTTCCATAGTGGTCCCATTTCATTTTGAAGGAAATCATCCACCTCTAAGTGTGGCTGTTCACGCATGGAGATTCATTTTTATAAATAGCGCCTAAATTTTGTTAAGGAGTAATTACTTTAATGGTTGATTTTGCTATTTCTCCAATTCAAGGCGTTTTTCTCTCAATATTCTTTAAGAGTGAGAACCGATTTTTTATTATCTCCAGTGTCAAGTCCTGTATAGTGGCGAATTTAAGGATATTTCAATAAAACTTAGCAAATAGACGTAATGCCACGTACTTTTGAGGTCGGTTTTTTAGTACTCTGTACTGAGATTATTCTCTTATACATCTTCCTCTCTTAAGTCTTTTATTATTTCCTCTTATTGTTTGAAAGCCTCGTCGCGAACAGGGATTACTTGACTCGTATTAATACAACTTTAACTCACACACGTCCGGTAATCTCTGTGAAAAGTGCACACTCGTCTGGAAATTGATTAGTGTGGGTCTAAATGTATGTATACCTAATGAGATGATTGTATATTGAATTGATTTGGGATGCATTTTATTTAGACTTTATATTTGTATGAATTTATCGGGGCCGTCTATAGTATATACTCTCTACTCTAGAGCATATACTCTCACATAGCGTCATATTAATTTGTAAATTTTTTTAGGCCATTATTCTTATTATTTTTGTATTATCCGTTATTACATTGAGGCAAACGCTAGTTCGAGTCCAATCGTATCGAAAGAACTTTTCTAAACTAGTGGAGTATTTTCACAAAAAAATGAATATCATAGCAAAAATCACAGACGACATGGTGGCAAAAATATATTCAATAAAAATAAAATATTTTTAGAAGGCCGTTAAGTTAGAAAATAAAAAAGTAACAAAGTCTGGGTCTGACATTCACGACTTATTTTAGTTTATTTATTTAGAACTTAGAGAATGGAAAACAATATTTAAAAAGATCCGCGAATATCGAGGTTGAAAATTGACGGCATCAAAATTACGTTTCATCGAATCTAACGTAACTAAACCCAATCATTGTTTTATTCAATCCATGTCTCAAATGAAATTGGAATATTGTTTCCTTGCCGGTCTTGTTTCAAGAAATTGTCCCCTGCCTAAAGGCTATTGGAGTAAAACCCGATGAATACCTAAGTACCTTTGATTTGTCCTTCTCCCGTTGTTTCTCTTGTCTTGATATTTCAAATAGATAAAGCTTCGTAAGTAATGGGATCGGAGAATTACAGTCTGTTTGTGTAACTTCTGAAATGCATCGTGTAAACGTAGCCTAACTGTGATACTGACATATTT
>NW_020653719.1:140205-209711 GCF_003589595.1 Hyposmocoma kahamanoa | reverse complement strand
TGAAATGCATCGTGTAAACGTAGCCTAACTGTGATACTGACATATTTGATCTGTTGATCCAAATTGAATGAACTAAACCAATGAAAATTGTCAAGATAGTAAGACTGATTTGATGAGATTCATCCCTTAGTTTATCTCCCTTAGAGGTGGAATATTTTAATCAAATTTAAATGGAACCACTTCTGAGGTACCCTCTTTCCAACAAAAAAATATTCATCAAAATCAGTTCACAATTGGCGGAGTTATCTCGTAACATGACAATTAATTAATTGTCAATCTTTAGTTGCCAGAACAATTAAATTTTTCCCAACACTGTCTGCTACCATAAGCCTTTCGCATATCGTCATTCCATCTGGTCAGAGAGCGTCCTACACTATGTTTGCCGAGCCGTAGACTCCACTCAAGAACTCTCTTCCCCGATCGGTTATCGATTTTTCGGCAGGTATAGCCAGCCCACTGGCACTTCTGATGAAATTACAGGCACATGGGACTTGTCAACTAATGTCTCACGGTGACAGGCGCAGTGGCAGTGCCCCTCATATTCTTGCAATTTAAAGCCCTGGGTGGCACTGCAACTGTTATGGACAGGTGTGTAGCTTACTATCAGGCGCACGACCTGTTCCGTCGTCCTTTGATGTCCCTTTACTTGATCATAAAAAAAACTTCAGTTTGCTTTTTCTACCAGCTATATCGACGACCTTAGTTCTCTGAAGAAAAACCTCATTTCAAATCTTATCCTTCAGAGAAACTCAGAGCCATAGCTTTCCACAGCTCGCTGAGCAACTTTTAACTGATAGACTAGCCGTATCACGAGTGTCCACATCTCAGCTCAATAAGTACTAGTAATAAGTTGTTATTGCGACTTATTGGACTGTAATAAGCAAGCGGATCCTTAATTTCCGGAATAAAAAATCAAAAGGTGGTATTATCACCTCAGTGTTAGTAACAACCAAAATTCTATTACTAAAAGCAGTTAGTTTTTTTATTACAAAATAGCAAAAAATATAATGATTCAAATGCAAATAAGAAATATAACTCAAAGCCAGAGCATCACTAAAAAATTGGCAGGAAAATTCACCTTTTCCCACCGGTCTTAAACTAAACCCCTGGCACGTGACCGGCAGTGAAATCGGCTGCAATAGCAGCGGGCCACATCCGGTGCTTTATTGACAGCCGCCAAAAATGCCACCGGCATGAGGCAGGCGAAGAAGCAGTCTTGTACCAAACGTGATGTGGTTAAGTTATTTCTTAGAGAAAATAGATTTTGATGTAGATATTTTTACACAGTGTCCATTACGATACCTGCAGGTTGGCCACAACACAATTATTGCGACCTTATCACATTTTAAGTAAATAGAAAGCAATGCAATGGATGAACAACGTAACACAGTTTTTGCTTCATACAGACTCTGTTGCAGGTTAAGTGGTTCAAACTGTTACCTTTTTTAAACTACATATTTAAGCATCATAAGGTATACCGAAACATTGCTTAGATGTAGCCATCTACCCGACACTACATAAATATCGGTATGTTAAAAATGACAACCCAGTCCGGAATCAAAAAAGAAACACGATACGATAGCTTTTTCCTAGTTAGGAATTAGGAATTCATTTCAGTTGTGTTACCTCGTTTTGTTGGGTTAGTTAACACAAAAACGAGGTAACACAACTGAAATGAATGCAAACCTCAAAAACCTATAATCCCATATTCGCGCATTGACCTAAAAACAGCTCTATTTACATAATCCTTTGACCTATCGTGGATCGTGGTCCCTATCGCCTTTATACACTGTGTAATTCGAACCATTCGCAACGACAATGGGGGATAAATCTTTCACTGTAATGGCTTGTTTTTTTGCTAACCAATGGCGTGGTGAACTCGTGTTCGCATTGTGTACGCGTTTGTTGGTTGCAAAGATTACTAGTAAATCTTTGTATTGCGTTATTTTATTGCTGGATATTTTTCTCTACACAGACTGTAACAAAAAGTTTCAGACACATATTTCTCTACAGAAATAATACCAAAAAACATTAGCTTTTCGCAATGAGTATGATCACTGATGAATATTAAAAGTTTTTTATTATAGAACGGTCCAATAAAAGCAAATGGATGGCGATCGTAACTCACCTTCAACCATCAATAGAAGCCAAGCGATCTAAAAAACCTAACTGAATAATTTCGTTACTTAAAATCAGCGTAAAGCCAACCAATAGACAATATCCATCACTACCATTCTCATTGTCATCATCATGGCGGCCTTTCTTTGACCCAATCTTGGTATAGGGCTCTCTTTTGAGGAAAAGATTTCTGTTTGGAAGAAGTTCCAATCTTGGTGATTCCGTTCCGACAGTTCCGACAATCGTGTCGTCGAATGTCGTCTATGGTCAGCCGCGCATGATATTACCACAGATAATATAATGTCATACTAGTACAGGTACATAATCTCATACAAAGAAATGTCGCACTCGTTACTCCGCTTATTCGGAAGCTTATTTTGATTGTTAACGCTGATCAATAGATGGTACCAAGCATATATGATGGTACCAAGTAAACCAGTGATGCAATTGTAATATTGTAATTGCAATATTCGAAAAGGCCAACAGATGGCAGCTATTACTTTACTGTTAAGTTTATTGCTTTTGTTCAGGCGGTGAATATAATTATGTACAATAACATTATAATAAAATCGCATTATTAATCATACTTTGATTACAGTAAACTATACAAATTTGCAAAGATAAAAAACAGTTTCAACATTCAAGCCATACATTTGCATGTCGATATTGACTTATCTAGAATTATGGTACAGTACTAAATCCCCCATACATATGTGTGGTACAATTTTGGTTTAGGTAGGTACATTTATTCCGTAGATAGAGCAGCTCCTTTCCTTTACTTTTCTTCCATCCTCTAAGGTTTTGACTACCATGCTAATTATCTATTTTTTGTCAAAGTACTCAACTAGTTTAATAATAATAATGATAACGCACACACTCAACATAGCCCGCACTAGGGAAACCCTGAGTCGCGGGTGCCATGGACACACCTATAGATAACCACACATTACACCCAAACTCACGAGATAAATAAATGTAGGCCATACAAATATTTTCCCGGCCCGGGATTTGAACCTGGGACATTTGCGTGGCAGTTCAGCATGGCAACCGTTCGGCCACGGAAGCAGATTGTTATTATCTATTATTAATACAATGATCGAATCGAGCCAGTAGTTGCTACGAATTTCTCTATGTGCTTGTTGCGATTTTTTGCATTTATTGGATTTTTAGCTCTGTTGTCAGAGCGGTAGCCACGTTAAGGCAACAGAGGCTGTATCGAGTCCTATCGGATCGAAGAAAATGTATTTGTGTTTGTATCAATAATGGAAACAAATACAGAAAAATAAATACAAAAATAAAAACAGTACGGGGAGTTCCACATACTTAAACTCAGTCGAACATTTTCGCTTTGTACGTTACGGTAGAGGGTATTTCACGCAAAACCTCGAAAATCGTGGAAAAATGCGTTATTTTACTACTTTGGAATCCAATAATAATAGTCTCATCTGTAACATTATCCGTGATGGTGTTTCATATCATCTTTAAGTTTTATTTTACTTCATTTGTATAGTATTTCCGTTTTTAGTTTATCGTAATAGATTTTTTGTTACAAGAAACGAAAGTAAACATTATATCGCTGCAATACGATCGACTTTTTACATACGGTATTTTTATATACGATATACTTTAAGATACGGTCGATTTTTTGGAGAATTTTCAGCTATTGCTGCTAGATGGTTGCTTATATTAACTTTCAATATAAAATCAAAACGTCGTAACTGGCAATAATAGGTATATTAACTTTTATCGGTGACTGAGTAAACTGAGTAAAGTTTAAATCATATTAACAGTTACTTTTTTTTTAAAACAGAAACTACGACTTCCCAGTGTTTAGCATTATGTTTGTGTGGTTTTGGCGACACCGGTTTTGATAGTAATCGAGTCTTAAGGCACTTCCATTGTTTTTCACAAAATAAAATTATTGCATTTGAAGTTGTGCCCATAATCATTGCAATATGACATCACAGCATGATTTACAAGCTCAGATAACACAAACATTAGCGGCCACAACACGCGCAATGTTCCAGCGAGACATCATTATAGCTGCGGATATGTATATTTTGCGTGCTGCAAATCCCGCGGAAGCACTGACTCTCGGAATACTCGGTTTGTGAAAGACCCAATCAACCAATCATGCAGCGAGTCGATGGTACCTAATTCTTTAATTTCTTTATATTGACATTTTCTTCCGCTGATTTGTAAAATAAAATATATAAATGACAAAAACTCTAGTAGCCTAACAGTTTGGACCTACCGCCTCTCAAGCATAGGCAGTGGGTTCGAATCCGGCCTCGCACCTCTAAGTTTCTCGGAATTTATGTACGAAATTTATTTTAAAACATACCATACGCTTTTCGGTGAAGGAAAATATCGTGATGAAACCTACACGTCGAAGAGGTTCACAAGTTGGTTGTGGATGAGCAACTCAAATGTCACCACACAAGAAAAAAAAAACAAAAATCAAAAACATTCACACGTAAGACATAAATTACAATAATACAATAAATAATAAACCCTCGGAAAACGTATGAAGCCCAAACCCGCATTTAGCCAGCATGGCGGACTATGGCCTAAACCCCAGACATATATCTAAATAGACACCGCAAGTACCGCGACGTGTAATAAAACCAAGCGTGCCATATTTTTGTACCTCCGATGACGTCTTACGCGCTATATGGTAATGGGAAACCTCCTTCTGCACTAAAGCGATTGATTAAATCGAAGACGCGGACGCAGCACGTATTTGGAATAATGATTTTTCAAGTATTTGTTGACTAGAAGAAGCCGTGAAATATTATTATAGTAAAATAATACCAGAATAAGATAATTAAGTCCCTTATTCATACGTGTTTTGAAAAAAAAAAGTTGCTCCGGAAAACTAAAAAAGAAACTACTTTATAATAGTTATTTTTGATACAAGTGCGGAAAGTTAGTCATTATTCACGAGTCTCGAGGCTTCTTGGCCCGAGGCAGAGGCGAGGATCAAGACTCGATACAAGTGAAAATGACAAATCCGCACGTGTATCAAACGACGTTTTTTAATACATTTACGTAAAAACTACATTGAAAGTAAAATAAAACAGTATTTAAAAAAACTTGTTTTATTTTGTTTTTCATTTCACTTTGTCTGATAAAAATTCAGAGTACAATGGCAACTGTTGCCAGTATTTAGCCACATTAAAATTACTATTTGAGTGGCGCGGCGCGCAGTGGTCTCGCGTAATACTCACCTCCGGTCATTGTTAATACTCAATCAGCCATCTTTATGGAAAATATTTTGGTATTTTTAAATATAACCGTTGTTTTATAAAACACCTATGCAACTTAAACAAATAAGATGGTTGTAAGTAAATATAAGTTTTAATGAAGAATGACTTATGTCACAAAGCACATAAATATTAAATAAATATACAACCTCTTTAGTTCTATGTTTAAGACTTGAAACAACAGTAAATAAAAAAAAAGAAAAGCAAAAAGCACTAGTGCAAAAAATTCAACTTTCGGCACGATTTGTAGTACTAAAAATACCACGTTTTGAGCAACTGTATTAAAAAATATTTTTATGACATTTTACAAGGTCTCAATTTTTTTTACTAGTAAACTTTTCAATTTTTTTAAATATAATATTATATTGACGGATTCGCTCTGGACCTTTTGGAGGGAAAAGTGTCGTTTTTATTTTGACTTTTAATTATTTTGTGAAATTCAGTTTAAAGTGGAATAGGATAGTTCCTTATTGTGCCTTAATCGAAGGTTAAAACGCGAAATTATACAAATCTCGAATTAAAATACCCTTATCAGCCCGTTTTAAGGAATCCCGAATCAATCCAAGCACGCCGCCTCGAATTGCCTATCCTCTTTGTGGCGGCCATATTTACAGAAACATAATTAAACTTCATGTTTAGGCTGATGGCTTTGCCAAAGCCTTATTAATTTAAAAAAATATTATATTGACGTTTCGGTTTAAAAAACAAAAATATACGCGATTTAGACCCGAAAAAATAGTTCCATTTCCTATATAAAGATAATTTTGTACAAGCATCTGTGTGACAAAATCTTAGATATCTCAGGAATGTCAGTTTTGAGACTTTCAATGGAAAACTTATGAATTACCATAAGTATAGAGCATCAGTGATGCGAAAAACTGTTTACGCTTAATGACTTCGACAACGCCGCCGATAGCGTACAGGTTTTGCAAATGGGTTTGAAAATACATACATAATAAATAGTATGTTTTGTGACGGTCGTGTAAAATACCTCTGCATCTACAAATTAACCTGCCATTTTTACGGTAATGGTTAACGTCAAAAATCATATTTCTGTAACTGCGAATAGGTGTGTCATAAAATGTTTCACGTTTATGTTATTTTTATGACGAGAGAAATTGAAAGTACGCTGTACTCCCAGTCATAAATTACTGGCATTGCTATAAAAATCTTCGATTGATGCGAAACTTGGATGATTTATAAGGTGTAAAATTGAGATCTTTGTAGCAATGGAAAAAAGGCGTCTAATGGTCACTGACTGGGACTAAGGGACCTGTAACGGGCCCGAAACGTTGGTTTGTTTGACAATTGCGAAAACCTCAGAAGGTAACAATAAAATATATGGAAGTTCACTAGAAGTTCTGAGGTTGCAATTGATTGGCCTAATTTAGGATTTTTTTTATTATACCAAGTGACGAGACGGGAAGTTGTGGGCCTGGTGGTAAGTGACATTGTAGAGTGAAACTACGGATCCCTATCATCTTTATGTCTCTCATTATACGTTTTCTAGGAAACACCCTTACTTTTCCTGACTACTGAAAGAGTTCCAACTAATATTCACTATAATATTAGTGTCTAAATTACTTAAATTTGCTATTGTAAGCTGTTTCTCGCACTTAGACAGTTTACTCACTTTTCATGTCGGATCTACTTACCTTGGCATATTCTATGGTACTGATAGTATCTCCGAATTTTGCTATTCGTTTTTCCAATGCTAATTAAGTACTATTTCATCAATTTCACTTTATGAACATATTTATTCCGTATTTAATATTTTTATATGTTGACATTGATTGACAGATATGTTACACCTCTACAATCTATTCTTCCATAGATTATGCTATGAATTACTCTTCCTTTGATATGCAATCTTAGCAGTAGAAACGTTTCCGCTTCTGGCTGCTCACATTTGGGCTCCTCATTTGAAATTCGAAATTGGCTATTCGAATTTCGTTTCTCTCTCTCGCCCTACCAAACGCTCGTGATTCTTGTACCGACCTTGGAGTTATCTGGCCTTCACCAGATCTAGTAAATATACGAAGTCTCACCTTTTCAAAGCCTTACACCTGGCTTTACTCCTACCGCGCTTACGCGCCGAAATCCGCAACTATAGAAGATACAAGGAAACTGTCTCAGGGGCCATTAAGTCCTTTTTTGAGAAAACAATTTTGGTATAATTTATTTTATTATTATTATATTTTAATATATTATTATTAATACAAAGATCGAACACTCAGAAAAAATTCCTTCGATCCGGTCGGATTCGAAACGACGTCTTCTTGCATACCGTACCAGACACTATACCAACTAAGCCACGGAACGAACCAACGGACCTCACGAATTTTTCTATGTGCTTGCGTCGTGTCTTTGTATTTGGTTTTTAACGACTTTTTAGTCGTAGCGCCATCTATGAGAAATCTATGAAAGATTTATCACCCAGTTAGTACCTTTACAGCTACCAGTCCTGGCGAGAGATGTCACTATTCACTGTATTAATTAAATTTTTATTGAATTGATGTTCAATTATTTTTTGTGAAATTACTCCACTAGTTCGTTATAATTATTAATACAAAGATCGAACAGTCAGAAAAAATTCCTTCGATCCGGTCGGATTCGAACCGATGTCTTCTTGCATACCGTGCCAGACTCTATACCTAAATTTAAATAAAATAAAAATAAAATTTAATTAATTTTAGTATAGTCAATTCTTTGGTCAATCGTGAATTATCCATAAAATAGATCAACATATTTTTGTGCTTTTTGTGAAGGGATCATTTCATTGTGTGGGACGAAAAAATCGGGGCAATTTCACACAAGAAAAAAGAAACAAAAATCAAAAATATTCATGCTTAAGACTTATTTCCATCCTCTAAGCTTTTAAAAACAAAATAAATTATACAACGGATTATTTACTTAAACATAAACAAGACACTATGTATAAAGGTACTTTGACACGGAAAGTAACGGGTTATATTCTCAACATTCTTGGATAAAAATGTAAAAAACAAATTAAAATAAATTATTGTGTGCCAATAGTTTCATAGTATTAATTACTATAGCACTTAAAAAAATTATATTAGCATTTTAGTACGTTGTAGGTTGTGTGTGAGGTATGTAAAAAATACGAGGAAAAAAAATATTTTGTATTACTTACTTTCGATAATCTATGTTATTATGTCTTCTAGCGCGCCGATGAATCACAGAAGCCGGAGGGGGAGTGACAAAGGGGCAAGGGGAATGCTAATGATTTATGTTGTTTCTCTCGGTGACGCTCGTTTCATCCACGGGCCATGATAAATGTGTCTTACGCAACGCTCACAGCTTTTGCAATGTAGGACAGATTATATTAAGGTCTTATACACTGCGGGGAATTGCAGTGTCTACGGAAGGTAAGATTTCAATTTATCCTAAATGTTTTTTTTTACTCGATTGTTATTTTTTATTTTTATGATACGAACAAGGCCTGCTTGCACTGCTGCACGACTGCGCCCGGTGTTAAGCGACACGCCTGTCCGTAGCAGTTCCAGTACCACTCAGAGTTTCTTTTTTTATAATACCAAGTGACAGGGCGAACAAGTTGTGCACCTGGTGGTAAGCGACACGCCTATCCGTAACAGTTGTATCGCCACTCGAAGCTTTAAATCGAAAAGATCTTAGGGTCACTGCGCCCGTCACCCTGAGACACAAATTGACGAGTCCCACGTGCCCGTAATTCCACCAGTTTTTGATCGTTAAAGATCCGAGCGGCACTGCTACTACGCCGGCACTCTGAGACATAAGTTGACAATTACCATGTGTCTGTAGTTTCGTCAGCACCCTCCCTTTAAAACCGGTACGAAGTAATGCTCACATTACTAGTTGGCGGCAGAAATAGGTAGTGGCAGTACTTCCGTGGACGAACTCTTTCACAAGGAGCTCCGCTGCTACTGTACAACGTCTTAATGAAACAACCGTTTAGCGACGGCGTTGGCAGCTAGGGGAAGACTCTCCAGTTGCACGCTTTTAAGTTTAAGCTGATTATCTACCAAAATAGAGCACAAGAGAGATGTGTTTCAGTGGCCAATATGATTTTATTAACATCTCCACGTAGCCATTGGAATACTATTAGAATTAAAACAAAAGCATAGCTCTTCCGCGTTGTTAGATAATGAGCTTGAATACCGCCTCAAACTCGTCACGGCCCCTTTTTGTCTTAATTGTGAAAATAAATGACTGGTATTATGATAAATCTATAAATCTACAGATAATGAATTCTGTTATAAATTAAACAGAGAACTCAATGGATGATTTTCTAAATGACATTATAATTGATGTAAGACATAGACAGAGCACAGACAGACACCCTTATTAGTAAAATTTACATTTACAATATTATATTCGTATCATTGTCCTAAATTAGTATTCTTTAGTCACATTCTAAATTATTCAAATCATAATTGAAACATTTGGTGAAACAGGGGCGTATCACGTGAGATTCGAGAAAATTGAAAATAATGTTTTAATGGGACGTTCTTTTTTTCTATTGACAATGGCTTGTCTCCTCCAAAGCTAAACAAAAATAATGGTAGTAATTACCGTTTCTTTTTGCTTTTTTATCTTATGTTCTTGTTGTAACAACATGACCTATGGTACTTCTAAAAATTTCACTCGTAGTTATACAATGTCGTGACGTTATACTCAACAAATGTGACAGAGGTGAAATCGATATAAATAAAGTGTGTCCCTCAGCGCTTCGTGCGTTTACGAACCGCTTTCCTAACAAAAAAACTTATGGCTTGATTTATTTTAAAAACGATATTGAACTTCGCATATATTGTAAATTGATAATGACAATATAAAACAATATTTTAAATTAGAAAGTTTTATATTTGTGTCTCTGGTTATGAATAATTTTGTTGGTATCTTTTGTCACGCGCATTTAAAAAACCTACTTCGAAATACGCGATTTTAACCTTGATAGTGCTCAAACCCGTGATATTCCCTTAATCTCCTCGGACCGCAACTTGCACCCGGCTACACTGGCGAGTCGAGCCAGTTACCCTTAGATTGCCAAAGGAGATGCGTGTGTTTATTCAGCAACCTCTCGGTCACGTACGTTAAGCCTTTAAAATATTTATATTATTTTAGTATTTAGTTGTAATTATAATGTTTTCTGGCAATTCCTTTATATAAGCTGGACATAAGTTCGAAATTGTAATAAGGTAATGCCTGAAAATTGCAAATGTCGCTATTTTATAACTCCGTCACGGGACACCTTCGTCACAAAAATGTGACGGAGTGGTATTTTTTATAAATATTCTTGAACTCTCTGCTTTCGACAGTGGTAGAGATTATGTTTTCATATGCTCAATATTAAAATAAATATTGATTTACTCGTACCAAGTATTTAAACAGAAAAAATACCACCCTATGTAGGTAACCTTTTCTGATTTAAATGACGTGATTATTGTAACAAGAAGGTAGCCAAGAATAACTTTTCGTTTTCTAATTTTAATGATAATAATATTTTCAAAAAAAGATATATCTTGGCTTAAAAAAAAAACAAATCTGTCGAGACCGAGGTGTTCAATTTTTGTTACCATACACAAAACCTTTCAAAATTTCTGCGTGAATCGAGTAAAACATTGATGCACAGTTCATTTATGGTATCTATAATCATTGGATTATAATTTCAAAATATATTTTTGAACAAATTGCAATTATTTTTTTTTTTATCAAAACCTTTTAAACTAGTATTAGATTGTCTATACAAAAAAAGAATGACCCTTATATCTTTTTAATATTTATAATATGAATCTTACTTACTTGATTATTTATTTGTCCCATGATTTAGCTAAAAGATTCGGGTGTTGTTATTATTTTAAAACAATCAGAAACATTTGTAAATATTTTATTTTCTTGTGTTATCCGCCATTATATTTACAAACAGGTAAATTAACCGGGCGTATGTTTTATTGTTGTTTTTAGGCAAATAAATTGTAAATTAGTCTTATTTAAAAATTACATAGAATAAAAATTAAACGTATTTTTAATCATTCATTGAGTTTGCTGGATTGAAATGAATCGACAGTGTCGTCTTCAGCAGGTCTCACTGGCCTCCTAGATGCTCCTAGACGTTGAATATGAATTCGCTCGTTTCAGACATTTTTTTACATTAAAATAAGTTTTTACAAACTTCTAAATGAATGAATCTTACGCCGTCTAGAAGGGAGATAATAATCTCAGTACAGAGCACTAAAAAAACCGACCTCAAAAGTACGTGGAATTATATCTATTTGCCAAGTTTTATTGAAATATCCCCTAGTTCGCCACTTTACAGGACTGGACACAGGAGATAATAAAAATCGGTTCTCACTACTCAAAGTATATGGAGAGAGAAACGCCTTGAATTGGAGAATATCAAAACCAACAATTAAAATAATTGCTCCTTTAGTCAAATGTAGGCGCTATTTATAAAAATGAATGTTCATGCGTGATCACCCACCTTTAGAGGTGCATGATTGTTTTCAAAATGAAATGGGACCACTATGGACGTACACTCTTTCCAACAAAAAAGAATCGTGAAAATCGGTTCACAAATACCGGAGTTATTACGTACATACATACATACATACTAAATATATATATATAGTCGAATTGAGAGCCTCCTGCCTTTTTTAAAGTGGGGTAAAATTAGGTTTTGGCACAAGATACTAGATAGTATTCTACAGGTTTTGATACAATTACATCAAAACGGGCTTTGGGTGCTTTGTTGTTCACATTGCTTCAATTATCTTATATTAATATTACTGCTTCCGTGACCGAATTCTTACCATGCTGGACTGCCACGCAGAGGTCGCGGGTTCGATTCCCGGGCCGAGAGAAATATTTGTACGGCCTACATTTATTTCTCTCGTGAGTTTGGATGTATCTTGTGGTTGTCTATGTGTGTATCCATGGCACCCGCAATACAGGATTTCCCTTTGTTGAGTGTGTGCGTTATTATATTATATATATATAATAAAATAAAGCAACAAAAAGCAATATATATATATATATATATATTGTTTAACCAATGCGATAAATAATCAACCCTGAATAGATGAAGATATTGTTTTTCAATTCTAAGCTAAGTAATTGCCATTGACATTTGTTTGTTTTAATTTTTGGCAGCTACTTCCACCAAAGAATTACTTTAACAATCCTACGGGGAAACATTGCTAGCCTCCCGGACACTGCGCCTAGGGTACGTTCCTCAATGAAATTTTTTGCCTCTAATTTCTTCTTAGATATAAGTATATTTAGTATATTATCCCAAAGCCATAACCATCTGTGTTTGTATATCCGCCTCAAGATATTTCTATTCCAGGTTCATTCTATAATCCGTACTCAAAAAACGGGTCCAATATGCAGTGGCATAAAATTCATACCTTTATCGTGCCTAAACAGACAATAATGGAAAGAAACTTGACGGTTTGGTAAATAGATTCTAGTGAACGAACAATAAGGACCGATACTAAATCTTGCAGAGGTATCGGCTACCCTCATCACGGGCACCATGCGAGCCTCTATATTTCATTCCCTACCTACACTAATGTAAACAAAGATGAAGATTCATAAGAACCTATTTATTTGATAGTTTCCATTCCATTCTTTCTGTATATTTTAGAATCTTTGTACTCCCCTTTATACTTGTACTTTAAACCTTGAAGAGGACGTTCTCAATTCAAATCAAATTTATACATTTGTGAACAGATTTTGACGATTAGTGGTCCTCAATAGTGGTCCCATTCAAATTTGATGAAAATATTCCACCACTAAGGACAGCAAATTGGGTAATTAATCCGGTTTATTGGATTTCACCCACTTTCGTTAAACTATTCCAATGAAATTTGGCAAGGATGGAATTCCACAAACCTTAGAGGTCGGTATTTTCTTTATAAAAAAGTTACAATTATCTTCTATTACCATCGAGTATGTGACCAAAAATACGACGAGACGAAATGTCATGTAATTTGTTTGAAAACTATTCTGCCAAATCATTACGGTGATGGCTGCGCTCCGATTGGCCAGAATTGTCGTCAATTGTTTCCTTCAAATCAACCAGTTTAATTTAAGCTTTGCTATAATAGAGGAAAATTGATAAATTACAAATTTAATATTAACATTAATATTATTAGAATAATTACCGATGAAATGTGATTCTGTTTGTTTTGTAATTAGATGTTTTACTGTCTAAACCACACCACCGAATGAAACATGTTGAAGATAATTAATTATCTTTTTTACAATAAATACAGAATATTTTTGGAATATACGGAGACGTACACACAGGTCAATACTATTACCGGTAGGTACTATTTCAGCTTTCTAATTCGTGATTTCAGCGCATACGAGAGTTGATATTTAAAGTGATATAATATGTATCTTATTTCGTCTCTATTGCTGGTTATGTACTCGATGTCTATTACACTCTCATGGACATATTTAGAGAAACGCTAAAAAAGTGTTGTAATAACAACATTCATATGAACCAATGACCAGATACACCAGAAGGTTCAATTTGAAAAAGGAATGACTTTAATCGTCTTTTGATTTCGATTAAATCATAAACGTTCTGGTTATGTGACCTATGGTTCTTATGTACGTTTTTATCATTATTCAATCTCTTTTTTATCCTTCCTCTAAATACGTCCTTATATAGGTACACTGTTTTAAATTTTCACGATTTCCATACATTATTTGATTTAATATCAGGACTTAATCGTGTATAAATATATTTTTGTACCACAACGTTTCGAACGTGTTGCATTGCATTGTCCATGGTCTCGAATGGACAGAAGAGGCGAGTATCAACATTTTCTAGCCATATGAGTTTTACTAACAACCCGTACTTGGTCTTCATTATTTATTTGTGCACTATACCGACCACGGAAGAAAGTTATGTGGTCTGTGATTCCAACACACAACACTCAGGATATCCGGCGATAGTAACTGACTTTGTAGGGCTTCTAATACTCTCGTTCGTAATTCCTTATTTACCGCCCTTAATACACAATGTACTATTTCATCATACTTGGTCATAAACGGTGTCATGACATGCAGGCAAATTCGACCGTAAGGGCGCGTATATACGCTAAGAAAAGTCGCCGGGTCTATGCAAGAATTCGTGTCGCTTTTCCCTTTATTGCATAGGGCGCATTGTCAGTAAACGAACGTTTATGCGCGTGGACTGATTTTGCAAACTGCCCCTGTTGCACTACTAATTTCATTGCGACTAATAAAATGCATGATTTATTTATAAGTTTAGTAGAGGAATGACCCGTATTGTGGGACAAAACCTTAGAGATTTATAAAGATGATTTTGAAGCATGGAGAGATATTTATGATTCCATACATGTAATTTGCAATCACCATTTTTTTTTATTAGTAGTTAATATATTTCTTCACACAGTCGGTAGTAAAATGACAGCTACCTAGAAGTGCACTGACACATTTACCCTACATACGTCTGCCCGAAATCATTCGTATCGTGTACATACTCATCATGTTCTTGTCTGCAATAGACACGAAAAATTTTCGTGTCTATTGCAGACAAGAACAAGAATTCTTGTCGTGTACAAGGCCATTCTCGTCTTTTCTGTTGCAGACACGACGAATTTCTAGCGTGTACACGCGCCGTAACGTTATAAATTGAACGGGCTTTTTCATTTCATTGTCGGTTTTGGATGGATTACAGATTGTTTACATCATGATTAAGCAAAAAGTTTTTATGCTTGAAAACTCTGAACATATATTTCGCATAAACTTGAAGAAGCTTCAAGTATAAAAAAAACTAATCATTTGCTGAATGATGAAAATTTTCTAAATTTATTTTGTGAAATCATTTTTTTTAATATCTAATACATTCTAGCTGCATGCGTCTGTGCCTTTTATAACATTTTAGTTCGAGTTGTATTATCTATAGAAGAATAGCAGGCAATGTGTTTAAAAAAACTCACCATTTGCAAAATCCGTAAATGTTGTGTTGTAAACTTATTCAAACTAAACCGTAAACTTACTTATACAACAAATAAATTATCGTTGTATATATTTCCTCATAAATGTGATGAAAACATTGTATGCAGCACGGGCGGTAAAAATTACAAACCACGAGTCGTTAAAGTCCTCAGCCTTCAGTTTCGGGCTTCCAACAATCTTTCGATAGTAATTTCTTATTTACCGATCTTAATACCCAATGTACTATTATGCAATCTTTGCATAATGACAGTTGCATACAATATTTTTTCTACAAGTAAATTAAAATAATGAAACACAACCTTATTTAAACATTATTTCATTTTGTTAACAAAATAAAAAACTAACGAGATAGAATAGATCTATTTATTAGTCTGTGATTGGCCTAGTACCGCTTATACTTTAACCAATCAGGAGGTAGTAGAGCGTTTGAGTAGCGTCATATTTGATATTTTATATTGTTTTTAAATAGTTCACTTTTTTGCCAAATGATTATAGTTTTGTACCTGTTAAACAACATTTTGAGATGTTATTTAATAAATTATTTTGAATTTCAATAACTTCACAAATAATACAGTAACATTATTCTGCTCAGGAACACAGGGACGCGTTTAAGGAGACTTTCAATTAGCAGAAGTAGGATGTTGTTGTTTTTGAAACTCTGCACTCAGAACTATAATGAAAATTTTCAGATCAGTAGCGAGTGCCATAGACATTAGAATTTTGGTTCGGAACCAAAAAGAGCGTTTTTGTGATATGGTTTATTAAATTATAATTGATAGATTAAAGTACAGGAGCAGAAAAAAATATTTATACGCGATTAAGTTCCATATTAAACTCAAATTGATTCAGTATGTATAATGTTTCGAAAACGCGCCACATTGTTTCAATTAGGACTGACTTTCAATACGATTCTTTGAAGCATTTTTGTAAAGGAAACTCGAACAAGTAAAATTGGTCATTACACTACTTTTCTCGTAAAGGATTAATAATGCGCATGAAAAGCAGTTATAGTCTACATAATAATAAGGTATTTTTTACTATGCATGTGAATTATATTTCATAGTCAGATTAGGCAAGCAATCATCCTATCAGATATCCAGACAACTTAATTAACTTGTACTTTCTTGATTCAAGCTTTCGAGACCATCGTAGCAAGTAAACGAACTAATCATTAGTTAATCAGAAAATTGACTAATTACAAAGTTTGGAATTAAAATGTTTGTCATATTTTATCAAAATAAATCTTTAAAGAAAAGTATTACCAGTAGTGCCTATTAAGACGTACGACGTCATCATGTCATTAAGAACCAGACTTGTCGGTGTAGCTTCCTCCACATTTCAAAATTTACTTTCTTTGTCTTCTTTAGGCCCAGTGCCCATTGGCGGGATAGTATGACAAGAGATCCTTCGGCATCCCCACATGAAAGCGCACACTGACGGCAAATATGCAGCGGTATCCTTAGAAATGCCGAAGCGTACTGTTGCGACAACGTGCTCACACCTAGCCTCTATTCAGATCAGTCGTGAAGTTAAACGTAAAAGCCTGCCGAGCATTCCGTAGGCTGCCAGCTCCGTATTCCTAAGCTTACCGTAGCCACGTTTTCGTAGCTACGACTATTATCATTGGAATTTCAACTATAACGTCATACCTTTAAGGTATATTATTATTCGTCAATGGGTGCCGGGCTTTATAGCTGCTTACTTAGACGTTCTTCTTTAATTGTTCACTTTGCACACGACATTCTTGGTCTGCCGCTCTTTCTTTTTCCAAAATAGATCGTGACACGACTAAGTTAAATACGGCTAGAATTTTTTTTGCGGCTTATGACGGTGACGCAACGTCCTGTTAAGGACTCTTTAATGGCTTAGAAAACATTAGCTGCCTGCTATCGGATGATTGATCGACTTACCCTATATGACTTACAGGATTATTAGTGTTAATGTAAGTTATAAAGGGTGTACTGAAAAGCTGAGACCGTACTGCGACTGATAATCGTACTCATAATAGCAAAATTGTTAGCAAAAACTTTCATATACGTGACATGCGTAATTAAAATGCCAGAGGCGCAAAATTTTTTCTGCAGTTGCTAGTGGACATAGGTCTCTCCCAATATGTGCCATTTCACCCGGTCGTCAGCTCGTCGCAAGCTGCTGCCAACAGCTTTTTGCAGATCAACACTCCATCTGGCCAGAGGGCCAGATGGAGTCCTAAACTATCTTTGCCGAGCACGTGGTCTCCGCTCTAGAACTGGCTTCCCCCATTAGTTCTTCGACAGATATGTCCAGCCCACTGCCATTTCAGCTTGCTTATTTTACCAGCTATATCGACGATCTTGGTTCTCTGTCGGATAATCTCATTTCGGATCTTGTCTTTTGCTTACAACCAGTATTATTTTTGTTTTAAATATCGAAAGCACTTAAAAAGAAAGGACGATTCCATATCAACGTAATTACAGATTCAAGAAGTCCTTATAAATATTTTTTAATACAGTTGCTCAAAACGTGGTACTTTTCGTACTACAAATCGTGCTGAAAGTTGGATTTTTCGCACTAATGCTTTTTACTTTTCCATTTTTTTGTAATTTACTGTTGTTTCAAGTCTTAAACATAGAACTAAAGAGGTTGTATATTTATTTAATATTTATATGCTTTGTGACGTAAGTCATTCGTCATTAAAACTTATATTTACTTACAAACATCTTTTTTGTTTAAATTGCAAAGGTGTTTTATAAAACAATTACATGGGTTACATTTAAAAATACCAAAATATTTTCCATAAAGATGGCTGATTGAGTATTAACAATGACCGGAGGTGAGTATTATGCGAGACTGCTGCGCGCCGCGCCACTAACATAGTAATTTTAATGTGGCTGAATAATGGCAACAGTTGCCATTGTACTCCGAATTTTTATCAGACAAAGAAATATTTTTTTTAAATATTGTTTTATTTTACTTTCAATGTAGTTTTTTCACAAATGTATTAAAAAACGTCGTTTGATACACGTGCGGATTTGTCATTTTCACTTGTCTCGAGTCTTGATCCTCGCCTCTTGCTCGGGCCAGGGCCTCGAGACTCGTGAATAATGACTAACTTTCCACACTTGTGTCAAAAATAACTATATCAGTACAGTTGATTAAGCGCTACATATTACAGTACATACTGAGATAAATTTCGATGTAACCCATGCCATCTTCAAGATTTTTTTCTTATATTCTCTACCTAATGCATGAATTTATTCCACTGTCCCTATATAGCGTGCTGCGATATAAATCACGGCCGAACACTTTCTATCGAGGCTGACAACTAAATCGCTGGGAGCATTATTCATTGGGGACACCCGTATAGAGAGCTTTTCCTTTTACTCTACGTTATCCTCCACGACGTATCGATTTTGCGAGACATGCTGATTTGTGATACACTTGTTTATAAAAATGTTTAAGAAAACTTAATTACGTTAATGAAGTTTAACTTCAGGGCACGTAATATCCGCTATATACATAGAAAGTTAGCAGTAGGCTACTGTCTATTAAACAGGTATGATACCGACTGAAAATTAAATTAAATTCACTCCGGTCTTTTCGCAATGACGGTAAAAGTTTATATTAAAATACCAAAATATATATGTATATAAAGACCGAAAACGATATAAAAATTTAGACATGTGTTAAAATAAAAAATATGTTAAAGTAAAATACTTTTATTTTTGCAAAGCTTCTATTCGTTGCAAGAGTTTATAAAACAAAATGGTTTGATATACGAGTATTTAAAGTGGTAAATTAAGGCACATTAGACTTGTCAACGCGTCCGGACCCCTCTTAACTTAACATGGTCAAACCAAGGGACACGAGGAGGCTCACTCTGCATGGTTTTGTACCAGATTCCTTTTTCCTGGGACCTCACATCGAAATATTCATTCCAACGAGAATGGTACTTGCTCTTATAGTTTGCAACCACTTCACAGAAGTCAGGCACAATGTCAACCTCAGCCGCAAAGACTAACCGATCCGCTTCCGCATTCCCTCACAAGCCAATATGTGACGGCACCCATTGCAACCTCAAGCATCTCCCACTAGTCATAACATTACTTATTTGTTGTAAGATTTTATAAACTAATGAAATACACCGTTTGTCATGAGTACACCGAGCTCAACACAACTCAACTCAACACAACTACAAACCACTCTTGTCATCTCGCCAACATAGAGTGAAATAGTTTACAAACGCAAGATATTAGTGAAATGGGTCTTAATTTCGAAAGATGTTCCTGGGTACTGCTTGACTTTGGAATGGGAACAACCTGTATAACTCGCCACTGTTTTGGAACAGCACCAGATGTAAAAATAGCATTATATAATCTGAGCAAATACATTTTACCGATCTTGGGCAGATTGAAGATCAATGAATAAGTGATGCCGTCAAGTCCCGGAGCGGAGTCTTTTTTCTTAAGGCACTTATCCAGCTCTCCAAGAGAAAATTCAACTTCGAGAAGAGAGTTAATAGAACTCAAAATAGGTGTCGCGCACATTACGGAATCACGCGTTAGAGAACACAGCAACTCTTTTTTCTTCTCCTCTGACGCAACAAATCTACAACAAGTAATACCCTTCATCCATCTCAGACGATTCCACATGGTAGATACAGAAGTGGTATGATCTATAGTGTGACAGAAATCCTGCCAACCCTGAAATTTAGCCTTGAAGATAAGGCGTTTCGCCTCTGCGATCGTCTGCTGCAACATTTTAAAATTAGCAGGTGTAGGATTTCGCGTGAACTGACTAAGTGCAAGTCGCCTTTCTGCAACCGCCTTAAATAGAACAGGACTCCAATAACTTTTTGATTTGAAAGACCGACTAGGATCTGTACATATTTTAACTAAAGGAATATTTTTATCTATTGCCCTTTGCATTAAGGCTAATCTACATTGCCCTGAACATTTTCACCTAAGACAGACGTTTCACCAAGGTAAACGACTCTTTTATGTATACGTTTTTACAATAAGATTCCGGAGCATATATTAAGATTATCATTTCTTAAGTTGAACAAGTGTTCCTCAAAAAATTTACGAAAACCTGACCAGTCAGCCTCTTTGTAATTTAGCTTATTACGAAAATAACGTTTAGCACGATAATGTAAAACACGTAGTCTTCAATTTTGTAGTATGACTTTTCAATCAAAATATTTTTAATGTAGTTTTTAAACTTAAGAAATGATAATCTTAATATATGCTCCGGAATCTTATTGTAAAAACGTATACATAAAAGAGTCGTTTACCTTGGTGAAACGAAATCGTGGTACCATGAGTTTAGACTATATAAGACAATATAAGGTTAATATTAGGGGTTAAAGTATGAAATTGCCGTTTTATTGCAATAGGTTCTTTGAATTTTCATAGAATCTTCATGGTTTGAGGTTTTCGAATGAAACTTTTTTCAAATGGTTTCTGTGATTTTTTTTTTAAATTTGAAACATTTGAATATCGACTTTCAATTGTTTTTGTTATTCAATTTAGACAATAAAGATGGATACTGCGAAAATTCGAGTGATTTTTGAATACGAGTTCCGACGCGGAACTAACGCGGCAGAAACAGCCCGCAATATCAATGCTGCGTTTGGAGAGGGGTCCACTAATGAACGCACCGTGCGATTTTGGTTTAAACGCTTTCGTGATGGAAATTTCGACTTAAAGAACGAGGCACGAGGAAGACACAGGTGAATAACGATGAATTAAGAGAGATAGTGGAAGCCGATCCTAGTCAAACTACCCAGGAATTAGCGGCATGGTTTAACGTTACCTTACCCACAATATTGACTCACTTGCGTCAAATCAATAAAATAAAAAAATACGAAAAATGGGTGCCTCATGATTTGACTGATCTGCAGAAAGAAACGCGTGTTGAAACTTGTGTTGCCTTGTTGAACCGGTACAGAAATGAAGGAATATTGGATCGAATTGTAACATGTGATGAAAAGTGGATTCTTTATGATAACCGGAAAAGAAAAATGCAATGGCTGACCCCAGGTCAAATGCCACAACAGAGTCCTAAAGCAAAACTTACCAATAAAAAGGTAATGGTAACTGTTTGGTGGTCTCAGCATGGTGTTATTCACTATAGTTTTCTCCGATCTGGTCAAACAATAACGGCAGATGTCTATTGTGCCGAACTCCGAACCATGTTGACAAAACTAGCAGTAAAACAGCCCCGACTCATGGATCGATCTTCACCATTATTGCTCCACGACAACGCGAGACCTCACACAGCACGAAAAACCATTTTGACCCTTCAGGAACTGCAGTTAGAAACCATTCGTCATCCTCCGTATTCACCAGACCTTGCTCCAACGGACTACCATTTTTTTCGTGATTTGGACAATTATCTACGTGACAAGAAGTTTTCTTCCCAGGAGGCAGTACAAAATGCTTTCACACAGTTTGTGCAGTCTAGATCGTCGGAGTTCTATCGCAAAGGCATTAATAACCTTCCCATTAGATGGCAGCAATGTATAGATAATAATGGCAACTATTTTCATTAAATAAATTTGTTAAAAATTTAAAAAATAAACAATTTAGATTTTCAGTACAAATCGGCAATTTCATACTTTAACCCCTATTATTATGGATATCTTCTTTCTTATTAAAATGTGTATTTTTACGGGCATACAAAATATTTGAGTAAATGTACTGAGATACTAGTCATGCTACCAGTCTCCTTAAACTTACCTCGGAGAGAAACCCGAGAAGCCAAATGGTACACAGAACGAATCGCTCGTTTTTGCAATACAAATACGGTTTGAATGTCTGCCGATTTACCCCATATGAGAATCCCGTAGTAAATAAAGAAGTAACGGAAGTAACTAAAGTAAACTAGTCTAGCAGTACCAGCATCGGTAAGTTCACGTATTCTGCGGGCTGCGTATGCAGCGGAACTAAATTTGTGAAGTCCCCCCAGAGGTTGCGGACAATCTTTGAAATTTAAAGCTCTAAGTGGCACTGAAACTGTTACGGACAGGCGTACGACTTGTTGGTCCTGTCACTTCGTCATTCGTCAAAAGTCATTCATACCCTAGTTTTGCCATCCTTAGAGGTGGAATATTTTCTTCAAATTTAAATGGGACCACTTCTGAGGCACCCTATATCCAACAAAAACGAATCATCATAATTGGTTCACAAATGCCGTAATGTAGTTATCGCGTAACATACATAAAAAAACACAGTCGAATTGAGAACCTCCTCCTTTTTTTTGAAGTCGGTTAAAAAGTAACTAGTAATGAGTATGATAATGTAATGTGAATGGTTACTTTGAGTTTGGTTGTTAAATTTTTATATTAGATTTTTTGTTTAGAACATATTATAATAATATGAATGTTTATTAGTGGTTTATTCTGTTGCAGTATCCTACTAGGGTTCATGTTTTGATACAGATTTTTTTTAAATGCATACCACATCTACCACTTGACAATGACTTATAATTAACAATTTATAAGTCTTCAAAGATTTTTGAACCTTAAAACTTCATAATCATTCTTCCATCCGAACTATCACCGCATTCCTGTATTATTGTGCGCGTCTATACTCGAAATATTCGTAGCTACTTAAATGAAAGCACCGAGATAAGAGGAGGACCAAGTGACGGAACGAACAAATCGTGCGCCTGGTGGTAAGCGACACGCCTATCCATAACAGTTACAATGCATTCAGAGCTTTAAATTACAAATATCTGAAAGGCACTGCCTCTACGCCCGTCACTCTGAGACTTAAGTTGCCAAACACCACGTGCCAGTAATTTTACCAGCACCCTTACACTTCAAAACCGACACGCAGTTATGCTCACATTACTGCTCGGTGGCAGAAATAGGTAACGCTTTCACAAGGAGGAACAATCATATCGGGATAATGTTTTTGAAACAAGTGTTTCTTAATTTAAAAAAAAAACACACGTACTCAGAAGAGGTACAAACACTGAAATGAATAGAGTTTTTAGGATGTTGGGTGGCTCTTTTAGTGATATACCCATATGTGTAGCTAGGGAAGATCAATGTAGTGTTTTTATTATAGCACAACAGCAAAAGCACGTTTTTTAATTTTGTCAAAGCTTTTATTTGCCAACTCATAGCAGATAACTGTTTTGAAAAAGTAAATATTTTTCATACTTGAGTGAACAACGCAGCCAACGAGTTCAGATTTGCAAGTGAAATAAAGACGCTAAGTGCTTGTTTTTATTCCCCTGTTTTACGGCGAGGGTTCTTTGACAAACTTGGATTATATTTAGCGCTCCTTTTTTTTTAGTAAGTAATTTTGCTCTTTTTCACTGCCCCATTTTCTAAAATATAAAGTAACTAAATCAGGTTACGGCTATTATTTACGATAATTTGGGAAAAATATTCCTATAAAATACATGCTAAACTTTTATGAAAAAATAATATACTACATAATCAGTTACGATATGGCGAGGTCGCTAGTTCGTGTCCAGCCTGATCGCAGGAATTTTTCTTTGTATCGATTAATACGTAATAATTATAACAAACTAGTGGTGGTGATGTAACGTCACAAAAATGTCATGGTAATAAAACATCGTGATGTTCAATATACTTATTATCCACATAATATCTGCCATGCCTATTTTTATCGGCACTACCATTTCAGTATAAATACCAAGTTTTAAATATTTATTGATGTTAACTTGATAACACCTTAGCTACATAAGTGTAAATTAGTGAGGAGGAGTAAAAACAAGAGCCAACAATTTTAAAGAAAATGAGATCCACGTATGCATTTTAAACAAAAAATCTTGACGAATATTAAAATTTTCCTGGTTAGTTAATGCGTTTACTTCACATATAAAATAACATACATTATAAGCAATAGAGCTCCGTGTGTAAGAGTTGCTTCAGGGAAGTACTGTCACCTTACCTATTTCTGCCACCAAACAGTAACGTGAGCATAACTGCGTTTCAATTTTGAAGCGTAAGGGTACTATTGAAATTACAGGCACGTAGGACTTGTCCACTTATGTCTTAGGGTGACGGGCGCAGTGGCAGTGCCCCTCGGATCTTTGCGATTTAAAGCTCTGAGTGGACCTGCAACTGTTATGAACAGGCGTGTAGTACACCAGGCGTACGACATGTTTGTCTCATAATCAAAAAGTATAATTGAAAACGACAATTATGTGTCTTTTTTAATGATACCAATACGGCCCTAAGACTGGCTGTCTAAGCGAAGGCTTAAAGCAATGGCTATTTCTCGAATTAAATAAATGCTCGCTTTTAACATCCCAACTTTCCACGGCGCTTTAATAAGCGAAAGAAAGTTACAAAACTGGGTCAGCCTCAAATTCAGAGTCGACACCAGAGAAATGAAGATATTAGCCTCTCAGAATAGTGACCCCAAAAATGTTTCGTCTAAATGATTCCCTTCGAGTCAAGAAAATTTTATTCACTGATACCTACGTAACCTACATGTCATGCAACTGCAAAGTGATGGGAGCTTCAAACGCGAGTTCCTATTCCTTTAAATAACTCAAATATATTTACCCGTTCTCCTCATAGCTGTAGAAGATTCTCTTCTATCAGTTTATTAAAAGAATCTAGCTACTACACTGTTCCCTCTCTAAAATCTGTACAGTCGATTGTTTGCATTCCCTTTTTTAGAGTATCCTAATTCTCACTATTGTCAACTCGCAATTTCTGTTTAACGTTGATTGCAATTTGATTACTAGATTTTATTATAAATACTTTAGTTTAAGATTTAAAGTTATTATAACAATGTTATTCTAGATTACTAAGGTTCTTAAGGTAATGCATTGTTATAACTGCCTCCGTGGCCGAACGGTTATGAAGCTGGACTGCCACGCAGAGGTCCCGGGTTCGATTCCCGGGCCGAGAGAAATATTTGTCCGACCTAAATTTATTACTCTCATAAGTTTGGGTGTAATTTGTGGTTGTCTATGCGTGTGTCCATGGCACCCGCGATACAAGGTTTCCCTAGTGAGGGACTATGAGTGTGTACGCGTTATTATTATCTTTTGATGTTTGTTTACAGACAAACCTAAACTTTATTTTTATTCAAGTTATGCCCAATAAAAGAGTGCAGAAGAGCGTTAGTTCAATGGAACACGACTAAATGGAAATAACACAAGTAAAGTATCTGTTATACGAGTAAAGTTATTTTTATGATACCTGGTGACGGGACAAACAATTCGTGCACCTGGTGGCAAGCGGCACGCCTGTTCGTAACAGTAGCAATGCCATTCAAAGCGTTAAATCACAAAGATCTGGATGGCACTGCCACTGCCCCCGTCACCGTGAGACATAAGTTCCCGACACCCTGACCCTTCAAAACCGGAACGCAGAAATGCTCACATTACTGCTTGGCGGCGGAAATAGTAAAGGTGACAGTACTTCTCAGATTGAACCCTTTCTATATGTGCAGATCCGTAACTTTGTTTTTACTATTGTGTTCAAGATTGTAGATTAGGAAGAGCAAGCGCAATCACAAGCACAGATTAATTACCATTTTAAGTCTTACGGCCGGTATCATTGATGTGTTCAGCCAATTTCCAGTCCATTGAAATATAACAATAATAACTCATTTTTTGTTTAGGAAATGAAACTGTTTTTCCGGAAATAAATCACGTATATTTGGTTTTTCAAACAAAAAGATTTAAGTTCGGAAAAATAGTTTCATATCCTTGTACACAAGGAAATGTATCGCGAAAATCTATGAACTCATTTTTTATTGTTATCAAGTGTTGCGACGAACAAGTCGAGATCAATGTCATAACGATATAGTGCCACTCCGGGTTTTAAATCGCAAAAACCTGAGGAGCACTGCTACTGCACCCACCACCCTGTGACATTAAGTTGACAAGTCCCACGTGCCTGTAGTTTCGTCATCATCCCTGCATCTTGCTGCTTGGCGACGGAAATGGGCATAGTGACAGTACTTGCGTGGACAAAGCCTTTCATAAGACGCTTTATTGCTGCATATCGATCGACAACATTGTTATTCTGTCAATCAACTGGTTTATACATACATAGTCTGACCGTTTTTCCTTTTCACCGTTTGTCCTTTTGTTAACCGACTTCAAAAAGGAGGAGGTTCTCAATTCAACTGTATGTTCTTTTTTCTTTTTTTTGTATGTATGTTACGCGATAACTACGGTATTTATTTTTAGTATTTATACATGATTCTTTTTTGTTGGAAAGAGGGTACCTCCATAGTGGTCCCATTTCATTTGGAAGAAAACCATCCGCCTCTAAGGGTTGGCTGTTCACGCATGAAGATTCATTTTTATAAATAGCGCCTAACTTTAATTTAGGAGCAATTATTTTAATGATTGATTTTGCTATTTCTCTAATTCAAGGCGTTTTTCTCTCAATATACTTTGAGTAGTGAGAACCGATTTTTATTATCTCCAGTGTCAAGTTCTGTATAGTGGCGAACTAGAGGATATTTCAATAAAACTTAGCAAATAGACGTAACTCCACGTACTTTTGAGCTCGGTTTTTTTTAGTACTCTGTACTGAGATTACTTTATATTCGCTTATCTTTTTGTGTTTACCGTTACTTCTGCTATTTTTTAGACTCGTAGTCCTATTTTTGTGTAAACGTGAGAATTCACACGTCTATTTTTGTTTCATCCACGGCGCCCACTCAGACTTCGACAATGACTATTGAAAACAATGTTCTGAAATTTTAAAGTGTGTTTTGTCTTGTACGACACTAAAATTAGTTGGTATTGTAAAAAATATGCCGTTCCACGACATAGAATTTTTTTTTTAACAATTTTGAGGCCCTTACTATCAATTTGTAATTAACTATTGATGTTTCTCTAGAAAATATGTATAACTCACAACAGCGTTTTCTGTTACACGCACATTTTGAATACTTCTATACTTGATCATTATCAATCAATTTATACGTCACAGGCGCGGGTTTCCGCTCAGTCGAGGGTTTTGGCCTTAGTCCGCCATGCGTGCCCAATGCGGATTGGGGACTCCACACATTTTCTGAGGGTTATGAACCCTTCTTCGATCTGCATATTTCGTCGCGATGTTTTCCTTCATCGAAAAGCTCATGATAAATTTCAAATTAAATTTCGCACTTTAATTCCGAAAAACTCAGAGGTGCGAGCCCGGATTTAAATCCACGGCCTCTGCTTATCGTAGTTCGAACCATTAGACCACCACGGCCTTTTTTTTGTTTTATACTTTTTTACAGTCTTCATGCCGGAGTAACAAACACAACACACAACAACGACGACAAATCCTATGAGCCTGTAATTTCACCAGCACGCTTATCCTTCACAACCGGAACGCTGAAGCGTGAGCATTACTGCTTTGCAGCATAAATAGGTAAGTTGGTAGTACTTACCTTAATGAATTCTTTGATAAGGAGCTCTACTGCTGCTATAAAATTAATTTGGGACCAGGTTATTTAGGTGATTTTCTACATATTTTATTTTACAACTTTCGCATGAATCTGTTAAGAGGGTCATGAAAGATATCAGTTTCGTATATCACAACAGCAATACCTTATCGTCTTTGCATTACATATATATCTACTCCATAGGCTATTATAAAAGTATCTCCTCTCCTATCATCTCCGTTTTGGTGGTTAATAGGCCTGAAGAACCTTTACACACAAATTTTGAAATGGCCAATTAAAACTTAAGACCAGGTCAAATAATACTTTGTGAGTTACTAATTTTCACCGAGCACCATAAAATGAGGTTTACAAGTACATTCTAGTCGAATAATACCAAAGCTTGGAATAGAGGTGTCCGTTGTTAAAAGTTTTATTGGTTTTTAATATGAACTATAACAGTTCAGAGCAAGGAATAGACATTTTTTTATATGACACCAAGTAACGAGACGACCAAAATCGTGCGCTTGGTGTTAAACGCCCTATCCGCTCACGCGATGCGCTCTTCCTACCGCAAAATGGCGGCTATTTGGTTTCGCAAATTAGAAAAGGATTCAGTTTAAATACAAGTTTTTAAAAATAAAAATTATTATTCTGCATTACTAAATAAATACCCTCCGTACTACAATAAAAACATCTCAAATAAAATGCAGTAATACTTAGCAAATCCTGCACTTAAAAAGCACTAATGAAATTTTTGGTGTACTTGGGTAAATATGATAATATTCCGTTTGAGTGGTTCTAATGTTTACCATGAAATTACTCCTTAAAGTATAGTTTATAAACATTTATATTCAGGGTAAACTTAAAAAACGCAACTTACGGTATGTTTTCAATAAATAAACACCGACATCACCAGCCCAAACAATAACACACACGATTGTCGTGACGTATTTTTGAAGTTGTTTATTTTTTTTAAATGACAGACCCAGACATCAAAAACTTTATGGTTTGCTAGAGTAGTTAACGAAATAGCAATTAGTATTAGTTCTTTTACATGTTATAACTTCGATATCCGATTAATCGGTATAAAATCATCACCGGCACCTCTAGGTGTGGTATGCTTCCAGAGACGCATGAATCGCGTGAGCGGTTAAACACCTGTCCAAAGCCGTTGCAGTGCCACTCAGAGCTTTCAATCGCAAATATCTGAGGGACACTACCACTGCACCTGTCACCCTGAAATATAAATTGACACGTCTCTAACCTAATTTCACCAGCACCTTACTTTTTAAATTGGAATGCAGTAATGCTCACATTACTGCTTGGCGGCAGGAATAGGTAAGGTGGTAGTACTTCTCTGGACCAACTATTTCACAAGGACCTCTACTGCTACTAAAGTACGTAAAATACATAGGTACGGTAATAAGGATTCAATACATCTGTCCCATGTTAATGACCAATGCCATTATAAAAAAATGCTTAGTTTTTTTTTATAACTGGTATTTGCGGGATAATTTGGACTCCTTTTTAAAAGCCTGGCTACATGCAAAAAGAGAAACAAGACCGTTTCCCAAAAATGGGGCACAAGAAGCTTGTAATGATAACAAATAATAATTGTTTTGCCATACCATTAATGGCCTACAAATGTTGCCTATGATATCACTAGCATACTAAAATATGCAGCTGATTTAATTTCCCCTACTTATAGAACTACTCAACAGAACTAGTGGCAACGAAGGTGTTTTTTAATACACGGAACAGACAGCCTTACATTTCTCTTAATAATCATTTATATATAACCTACTCAACAAAAAATCGTTGGAAGAAAAGAAAGAAAGCGTTGTATTATCATACCACAATGCGTCGGCGTAATACAGAAACACTCAAATTTTATATTAAGTTCATGACCTTCCTTTTATCTTTCTCCGGTAAGCTTACGCTGTGAAGGAACTTAGATGGAACATAAATATGAGAAATCTTGAAAGGCAAAGTCCTCGCCTTGAATGTATTGAAACTTTTAATGGAAAACAGGTATAACAGTTAAATTTCGTTCTAATAAAGTCAATTTTTAACTTAAGTTAACTTTAGAGTTAATTCCACCTCCAGCCTGTTAATAATGCTGGTTTTCAGTATTGTAACTGTATTTTCGTGAAACCTCAAATTTTTTAATGCTGTTTTAAGTTTTAAAAGTATGCTACAGGAAACGACAGAAATAAAACTAACCAATATAAAAGAACTTACTTAAAGAATCATTCTTAAGACGCAAACGCGTAGCATGTTTGTAGCAATGTCTACGAGTGGCAAGTTAAATAAAGCCTACGCTAAAAAAGCGTAGCTTCTATCATTATTTTTTTATATTGAATTTCATACAATAATTTCAAAGCTTTATTAAATATACTTTTTATTAATTATTCCATAGTTCACTTTGGTGAAATTTTAATTAGTGCTTGATGTTAAATTTATTGGATAAGTATTTTAATGAATGTGAAAATTAGTATCAATTTACATACTTTCCAAAAACAATGTAAGTTTTTGTACATTTTAAATAAGAAAAGAAAGAAAGAAAGAAACGTTTATTCAGCTTAAGATAATTCAAGCTAAACAGGTAATTCACATTAATTATTAATACATATACCTATCTAAAAGCTAAAACGGATGCAACTCAGCGTAATGTTACAGCTCGACTGCTGTAACGCTGGTTTTCAGTTGTAACCGCTTTTTTACAAAATGAGATGGCACGTAACTACAAGTGTGATAAACACTAAAATTACAAAAATGTAACTTAAATATTAACTAAAAACAAATAGAAAAATGACTGATAGGAACTATTACATAACTGTATATAAAATACTACACTTGTCAGGGATTATTACATGAATTGAATGTATATGAAATACAGCACTTCATCATCATCATCACATCAGCCGGAAGACGTCCACTGCTGAACATAGGCCTCCCCCAAAGATTTCCAGGCCAGCCGATCGACGTGCATCCATCGGTTACCCGCCGATACTGCACTAGTTAGGAGTCATAACAAGAATTGAATGTATAAAATACTGCTGGGTCTCCGAGACTAAAGAGGAACTAGAACTAGAAAAGGCTGTCACTTCTGAAGCAAGCAATTCCATTAAAGTTTAATTTTCTTAAAGAAATAAAAATAAACAAAATAAATAAACTAACTAAAAAGAAATAAAAATAAACAAAAATTGTTACATAACCGCTTAGTTGGAGCTAGAGATTGTACTGTTTTATTTTAATTTTAAAAGATTGAATGGGTGACAGGTTGCGCAGGGGAGGGGGGGTATTATTCCATATTTTTGCCGGTTGTTTTATGCGGAGGTACTTTGAGAATAACACCACGCGAAAGAGAAAACAACCTTTGCTGTAACAAATCATATTCGTTCCTTTGTGGAATATTTGTTTGATACGAAATAATTAATTCGAAAATCCAAAACGGTTTTCTAACTTCATTCTTGAGAAAAAGCTTTCACTAGTTGAAGGGGCGTCATGATTTTCATTCTTTACATATTTTATCTCAAAGATATGTAGCATTTCGCAGAAGGTCCTGTAATTTCGCTACAATTAAAAATGGCATCCATTCAAAAGTTCATTGCGTTTTACCTTACTTTACATTTATATTTTACTCTAACTTATTTTGTACTAGGTTTACCTTCTTTACTACCTTAGCTTTATCACGCATATTGTAAATAGTTTTTTATGCATGGCCTTATTATAAGGCCATGCATAGCAATTCTGTTTACGTAAGTAATCATTTTACTTCTTTAGTCCATTTAATGTAGATTAGGGGGCCTACCACAACTTCTTAAAACATATTACAACAAATATACAAATATTCTTTATTGCACACGGACAAATACATAATAACAATACAAAAAAAGTTAAAATTACAGTTACAACAATATTACTTTAACCTTACATTGAATTTTCGTACCATACTGCGCCTAAAATAAGCTTATTATAATTTTAAAACTATTATGTTTTATTGGCAGCTTTGTGACAATTCATTCACTCAATTCAGACGCATCTTTGACATTAAAGTAATATTGCTTTTATGTCAAATTTAGCAATCTTTATATAATTACTCGGAAGCAATGAAAATATTATTTTCGAATTTATTATCTAAATATTGATTGGTAATGATTAAAAGTTAAGTTTAACTTATTTTTTTATATCTCTTCAATTTTTTGTTTATTTTTGTAGTTATTAGTACATAGGAAATATTTTCTCGTTAAACAAAAAGACGCGATGTTTATTTCGTAAAATTTTGACAGTAACACTAACAGTTAACATTAGACTATAATTCCGAAATCACAACGTGACAATCAAGGCTCTGCTTGTATTATGTATTTTTCATCATAAACATGCGTAAAAATAATAGTAAATGACGTAACTTTAATAGATTTGATTATTACATACTTTTCTTTTTTTGGCAGTTAAAATTATCCGAATGAAAATAAATAAGTACCTACTTTACCATTATACTACAACAGGACGATTCGGAACATAAAAAGTGAAGGAGATGGCATTATACAGTTCATATAGCGTTATTTCTTTCCTATTTTTAATAAGGACTAGACAATCTCGGGAAATCATTCGTTCTTTCCATCACTTTAGCAATAATACATTACTTGGTTGAAAGGTTTGTCATGGTACGAATATGAGTAATATTATAATAAGCTTACATCTAAATGGATATGTTTATGAATCATTGACAGTTATCAATCGTTATTTAGAAATTACATATTTTTATGTAATTTCTGTGTAACCATACTAACGGTATAAATTCCTGGGCACGAAAGAAACAGGGGGCCTACCACAACCTCTTAAAACAATATTACTTTAACCTTGCTTTGACTTTTCGTACCATAACGCGCTTAAAGTAAGCTTAATGTAATGTTAAAACTATGATGTTTTATTGGCAGCTTTGTGACTACTAATTTACTCAGTTCGTATTATGACGCGAGTTTAACATTTAAGTAATTATTGTTCTTATGTCAAATTTAGCAATCTTAAAATAGTTACACGGATGCAATGGAAACAATATTATTTTCAATTTTATTGTCTTAATATTGATTTGTAATGATTAAAAGTTAAGTTGAACTTATTTATTTACATATAACTCTTCAATATTTTGTTTATTTCTTTATTTCATAACACATAGTAAATAATTTTTAGATAAATAAAAATACGCGACGTTTATTTCGTAAACTTATAACAACGCCATCTATATGCTCCTTGGCGAAACTAACAGTTGAAATAAGACTATAGTTGCGAACTCACAACGTGACTATCAAGACTCAGCTTGTTTTATGTATTTTTCTTCATGAAAATGCGGAACAATTATTGAAAACAACGTAATTTTAATAGATTTTATTATTACATACTTTTCTTTTCTTAACAGTCAAAATTCTCTGAATGTAAATAACATTAAATACTTATATATTATACTACAATAAGACGATTCGGAACATCAAAAAAGAAACAGATGGCATTATTATAGTTCACATAACGTTATCTATTTCCAATTTTTAGTAAGGAATAGATAATATTGGGAAATCATTCGTTCTTTCAATCTCTTTTGCAATAATACATTACTTGGTTGACAAGTTCGTCATGGTACGAATAAGCTTACTTTATATTTTATTTTTTGGAAAGGTTATGGTAGGCCCCCAGATAACTCTACTTCCCATTATGCCGTAACTCAGAACGTTTTTTTCGTTATTCCACAATATTACTATGTCAACTGACCGCGCCAGCCATCCCATTAAAAAAAAAAACAAAAAATTGACACGAAAGATATACGCGTGTCATGAATCATCATAGATCGCTCGTCGCTTGTTTATTTTTCAGTAAATTGTAATGTTCCGCGTAACAATATTGAAGCCATAGAGACAAATATAATACTATACACAAATATGTTTTAAATGTGTATACGTCACAGACCACAAAAGCACAGCATGACAGTCGCAGCGGGAATGTGTGACGAGACGGCTCAACTGTTTCTATTTTGGATTTCAATAGGCATTTTTTCCACGACACCGGCCTTGACTGCGTCATGCAGCGCAGTAATGAATAGATCTTTTAATTTTATTTTTCTATTTTAATTCAAGTTTAGAATGTAATTTTTAGCTTTAATGAGATTTTTTTTAAATGTAACAAGTTGAAATTAACTTATTTTTCCTTGTAATTATTAATACAAAGATCGAACACGAAGAAAAATTTTTTCAGTCCAACAGGACGAAGTTACTCTATATTTGCAAAAACAGATCGAAAAAAATTTTCTTTGTATTCGACCTAAGTATTTATAATTTTAACAAACTAGTAGAGTAATTTCACATATAAATTAATATCATGGCCGTAAAACATCATAATATTCATTACAATTTTTTTCTTTTTTTTTGCAAATAAATCTACGTTTCGTGATCTTTGTAACTCCCATGATCGTAGTGGCATAAAAGAAGAAATAGTTTTAATAATTACATAACATTATTTATATTTAATCCGTGTGATTCCCTGCTACAGACAGAATCTTGCGATGTGTAGTTTAAAGCAACATAGTTCTCAACGTAATGAAAACAACGTAAGCAGTAAACTCTAGAACTGTAAAGTTTGAGTATAGCCATGAAAGTCTCAATGCTCATTTCACGCCTTTACAACTGTTTCCAATAGTTTGCTTTCACAAGTCGTGTTAGCTAATTAGGAAAATACCTACCAATAGATGAAGTTGTTTCGGCAAAGAATGAAATTTAATAATAATCGCATTAAATTGTACAAATACATTTTCTATATATTGAACATTTATATTTTCAGCAATCGCTCGAAATTATACTTTCGGTAGCGAATAGTGGCACTTTTTCGCACTAGTGCAATGAAGTCTTATTTCTCGCACTAGTGCGTTCTTTATTCTATGTTTTTTTTAGTTTCTACAAATCCATTTTTAAGTTTGGAATTAATTACGACGACTACGCAAAAAAATAAATAAATACACAACTGGAGTCTTACAAATTGAATAAGATTTATTATAAATCGCACGTATACTTTATGATAGGCTTAAATGGAAATCAGTTATAGGATCTTTTAACAAAAATAATCGTAAAGACTAAATTATTTCGAATGACTAACTTTTTAAATTTTGCTATAACAATTAATTTTCGTAAAATTGCTCGGTGGTCCTTAATAGTTATAACACATGTTCTATCACTTGTCAGTCACCTATAACTTTTCACCCACTTTCCGTTAACCGATTTCAATAAAACTTGGCAAATAGATGTAGCGAACACATCGAAAGCGGATAGCAAACTTTTAGTGTCGATTTATTATGAGTTTTTTATTAAAGTAACGCACACACTCAACGCACACACTCAACATAGCCCCGCACTAGGGAAACCCTGTGTCGCGGGTGCCATGGACACACACATAGACAACCACAAATTACACCCAAACTCACGAGAGAAATAATTGTAGGCCATACAAATATTTCTCCCGGCCCGGGAATCGAACCTGGGACCTCTGCGTGGCAGTCCGGTATGGTAACCGTTCGGCCACGGAGGCAGCTAATAAATATAATAAAAAAAATAAGTAAAAAGAAGACAGAAAAAAAACTATTTCGTTAGATATTATTTTGTAAAAAAAATATTGAAAAACGCCATGTTTTACACTATTGCAATACTAACGTTGCTGTAGTAAACTCGTGACGTCTAAATCTATTTTTTTTTTCGTTATACGTTCTTATTAAGTTCTTTTTCTTAACTTCGACAAAACTGTAATAGTAGAAACAAAAAACATAACACAGATCAATTACTTGCCATCCTGACTCAAAGCGTGCTGACAACAAATTTGTAACCGACTTCAAAAAGTTAGAAGTTCTCTATTCGACGGTATTTTATTTCTGTTTTTGTTTTTTTTTTTTTTTTAATATATAATAGACACACGCTTGGCCACAATCTCACCTGATGTTAAGTGACGCTGTGACCGACGATGGGACGCGTTTGCCTAAAAAATGCCTATTCACTCTAGCCTTGAATAGCCCCAAATTGTACTTTTCGGGAAATACAGATGCCGGTAGAGCATTCCATTCCTTTGCCGTACGCATCAGAAAGGAGGAGGCAAAGCGCTTAGTGCGAATAGGTGGAATATCAACGACATAAGAATGGATAAGGATTTTGTGTGTATGTAAAGGGATTACTTCGATATTTGTGAACCTATTTCGATGATTCTTTTTCTACAAGGGGCTACCTCAGCAGTGGTTCCATTCAAATATTTTAAAAATAGACTACCTCTTTTAAATACCTTGCAATAAACGGATTTCGATAAAACTCAGCAAATAGATGTAACAAACACAACGAAAGCGGGTAAGCAAAGTTTTGAGATCGGTTTTGTTAAAAAGTTGTAATTATGATTATGACAATTTTATTCATAATTAATTTTATCGATCACAAAGTAACACGGCTGTAAGTCGATGTAGCGGAGGAGGAAACTTTGCCTAGAAAGTGCATATACCCGAATATTTAAGCGATCTTCTTGTATGGTTTTATTTATTAATGAATATTTCTATATAAGTTTCTATTACAATAAATAATACATATGCTTAAAATGTTCACTGTACTATTTTTTAATTTACCCGACAAAATAATCGGCGTCACTCCAAGAATAAAGAAGACATCAAACTTTTTTAATCCATCTCTTTCAAGTACATTAGTCCAGGGGCGAAAATTAACGCCAGGAAAATATTAAAAAGGGATTAAAACAACATTAATTTTATCCGTAATTACTTCAGTGAGATAAAAAGTTTGCTGTAATTTCGATCGGCTTTTTTTTCTGTCTTATCTTTATTTTTTAATAAATAATATTATCCATTTTACCACCTTTAATTTTTTTTTCAACCAATAAACTATAGAAAGATTATAACTAATTACTGGACGCGCATTAGTTAAGACGCTTATACCCACAAACCAGAACGTATTATGTTATTAGCTTTGGTCTATTTAGATTTTTACAGCTGAAATTGTACATTAGACAGCGTAAAAATGATAGTAACGGTATTGGCAATGTATTTCTTTTTTGTTTTGAAGTTGCAAGTACAATATCGTACAATATTCACTGTTCACTTTGTTAAAGTTTAATTTATTGTACTATTTTAATAACAAAATAAAATGTATAGAATATCTTAATACGCTAAGTTCAGTTTAACTGTTCGGTGACAAACTTTTTTAATGCATGAAATACCTTGTACTAAGCAAAAATTTTATTATAATTTTCGCAATTAAAGTTTTTTCTAAATATTTTTTTCTGAAAAACTCATTTGTTTGAATTAAGAGCCTACGATTAATCACTTTATAACAGAAAACACTAAGGTTTGCAGACATACTTAATACTACGTCCATTTTCGAAAATTACGCGTCTTATCTTATCATTAATAAATGTCAACTAGCACTCGTACTATAGCGATTAGATTATAAAAATTTTACTAAAATAATTCTCCTGTGAAAGACAAAAGTTTATGAAAAATCACACCATTCGAACTGGCAACGAGCGGTCTCGGACCGCAACAGGGTTTTGGTAGAACTATTATTATTATATATAGCAGCATAAATGATAAAAAGACGTGTCAGAATCGTAGCAAGTGGAAGGCTGTGGTACCTGCCTACCACGAAAACAAAAGGGCGTGAGGCGTATATATATGTATGAAGAATAAATGACACTCTGCATTTTTATGTTTAGACATAAATATGTAATGCGATCTCATATAAACAATTATAAGAACATAATTTATTTTAAAGAATTTTGAACGCATATCCAACAGTACGCAAGATTGACGACCTCCGTGGTCGAAGAGCTTGCACTCCGATTTTCATGGCGTCGTCACCATCTTAAGGTCCCGGGTTCGATTCCCGGCTGGGTCAGTGCAGAAACTAGCTTTTCTATATTGTCTCGGGTCTGGGTGTTTGTGCTACCGTTATTGTTTCCGATTTCAATAACACAAGTGGTTTAATTACTTACTTTAGGATCATAGCAACGTATGTGATGTTGTCCAATATTTATATAAGATATGCATAGATAGCGATACAGATATTTTTCTTTTTTTTTTCTATTTTAAGTATAGCTGCAGCCTTTTGGTTTTTTTTCTGTTTGGCCCAATGGTAGACTAGTAAAGAATGCCTTATGGTTGGCCGCGGCTTTCTCGGATCCGGGATCGACCCAATACCGGATCTAATTGACGACCAATAAAGGTCCGCCATTTGTACATTATTGTATTATGCAAAAAGATTAAGTAAATAAATAGCGACATTATAAAATACGAAAAAGAATTCTTAGGTTTTCGCGATTGTTGCACACAGAAATAAAACTATTATTTCGGGTTTAAATCGCGTATATTTGTATTTCCAAACAAACCAACGTTACAGGCTTTTTACAGGTCCCAGTAAGTCGTGACCATGGGACCTATCAAGGGCCCAAAATGTTGGTTTGTTTGAAAAATCAAATACACGCGATTTAGATTCGAGAAAATAGTTTCATTTCCTGTACGAAAAAGAAAATAATTTACATTACAACCCGCCTGTTGTTGGCGAATCCTGTAGATTAATGATACCAGCATGACACGGTTCCGTATCTAAATATAGAGTAAAAATAACATACACTGATATTAATAAGATAATTAAATTGATAAGAAAGAATATAGTCCGAAGAGAAAAGTCGAAGACAATAGAAGGTCGGCGTATCACGACGATAGAATTCGCCTTGGCAATAGGTTGAACATTACTCGACGCGATTTGGCTCATCGACAACTTTGAAGCCGTACACACACCGTTGGTATCCTGTGTATCTATTGTCGATTATTTTATTGTGCGTAACACTCTCATCATAAATCTACGACAAGGTGTAAGTGGATAATTGAACACAATTGAATATTTATACAATGATCAAACAAACAGTAAGAAAAATTCTATCGATCCGACTGAACTCGAACCAGCGTTTGTTGCTTCAACGTGGTTACTGCTCTTACTGCTAACTAAGCCTATTTCTGCCACCATACAGTAATGTGCGTATTACTGTGTTCCAGTTTTGAAGGGTGAGGGTGCTGGTGAAGTTGGCACATGGGATTTGTCAACTTATGTGTCAGTGGGACAGGAGATGTCGCAGTGCTGCTCAGATTTTTGCGATTTAAAGCTCTGAGTGTCACTGTACCTGTTATGGACGGGCGTTTAACGTCTTGTTCCTCTCTCAGGTTGGTATGAAAAGAGCTGCGAATCGAGCCAGCAAATCAGCAGATTGAATTTAGCCATGTTTTTGTTTAATAAAGTCCAAAATCCGATCGAAAGATTTTTTCTTTATTTGTCCGATCTTTGTATTAATTATAATAATACCAAACTAGTGGAGTATTTTTACAAAAATAAATTTTTAAAATAATAATATTTAATAAATATTGTAATTTCTATACCAAATAAAGTTAAACACAAACTTTATGAATGAACATAAACAATAACGCACACACTCAACATAGCCCTATCCTACCCTACCATACCCTGTGTCGCGGGTGGCATGGACATTCACATAGTCAACCACAAATTACACCCAAACTCACGAGAGAAATAAATGTAGGCCTTACAAATATTTCTCCCGGCCCGGGGAATCGAACCTGGGACCTCTGCGTGGCAATCTGGCATGGTAACCGTTCGGCCACGGAGGTAGTTTGTGTAGTGTCTGCAACAACATGAATAACTGGAAAGGGGTGGAGAAATACTTCAGACCTTAGTCCTTAATTCACTAGCAACCTTAACATTGACGGTATACACAAATATTTAAGTACATGGATGTCAGTTAAGCTGACACCTATGCTAACAGACAGAAGGTTGGAAGGATAAGGGTTAGTGGTTGTCTATTACATACTTTAAAGATGTGTTATTTGTGATGTGAATTTACAAATTGATTGTCTTAGTAATTGGCAAAACACTATGTTTCCAATATTTATACTGCTCCTAACACAATCACGAATCTATGTTTTCATTGTGTAATTATTAATTACATTGTTAATAAAACTGTAGTAAGATGCTGTTTTTGTGACGTTACGAAAATGTACCAGTACTGACGTAACTTTATTAATTAAAGGTTTAAACGCGGTAACCCGTCGTAGGAGTGGTTCCACAAGAAACTGCTGAAAAGATGCAAAAAAAAAGAGATAAAAACTACATCTCCAGTGAACACTACGCCATCTTAATTTTGGTCACTCTCTGTTTTTAATGTAAACTGCCTTATTTATTTATTAATATTATGGTCCCCGAATTTTGTTTTTTGTGCCTTTATTTTTTTCCCACAAAATTTGGAGAGCATAATGTTAGTAAATAAATAAAGCTGCTTACATTAAAAACAAAAACTGACCAAAAATTAATTTAGCGTAGTGTTCATTGGAGGATAATATCGAAAAGAAGAAATAACAAATACAATAACAAACATACCTCCACTGCAGAGTCGCCTAATCAAAAGTTTTTGAGCACTTTCACTAGAACGGTTCCGATTTCACAGTACTGCGGCTGCGTGCCGTCAGCCACAACATTCACATCTAAATGATAAAGGATATCCAAGTTCTTGCTTCACCTTTATTGTAGTTTTCACAACCTCAAGGGAAATTACACATGGAAACCAAGTTTGGAACGCAACACATATGTACAATTTTTACATTATCGTTTGTTACTCAAATAGAAATACGTACTCTATACGTACCTAAGATGTACACAAATATCTACTTCATAACTCACAATTCGCATATAAATATATTTTATTTACCGTTAATCACAACGAGAGTGAAATTACAACCAGATTATTATATTGATATAGTCTGTCACGGCCCGTGAGAACTTGTTTGGATGCACTTCGTAGACTTTTTAATATATCACAACCATTTTTGGCTATTTTAAAGTCTAGTCTAAAAAGGTCTTGAAAGACTTCAGCTACATCGCTTTCACTATATTTTGTACTCTACAAAAAATAATTTAAACTAAGCGTTACTCACAACACTGAAGAGGTAAACATTGAATATATCCAGAGATTTACATCGTGCTAACTCGTTATCTCTCGGGACCGTAAGAAATTTCATGTCAATTCACTGTTGCATCATTATAGCACGTTGCAGGATTATTAGCATAATTAAGATTTGGCTAATATTTTGGCACAATCGTATTTTGCGGGTCCCATGCCGCACGTGGGACGCGCGGGCCGGTGAACGATTCACAAGCACTGCGAGCCATCCGGCGAACACACGCCGCTACAGGTTACATCGGTTATTAATAGTTATATGTATCGCGAATATGTCGCGGGAAGCCGCGCGGTCCTAATCGTCGCGCAAGAGGCGAGCGCCAGGTGATGTCGCGCCCGACCTGTCAGTGAAACTGTGTTTTCAGTTTCCCGACGCGACGTGTGTTCCTTGTACTGTTTGCGCCGTGTTACTACGGCACGCTTTCCTCACTGCGACTACTGAAAGGCGAAACCTGTTGAAATAGGACAGGGGACTGTGTGCGAGCGAGACGACACGAAGTTTTTCGGGTGCGCTTCGAATTTCAGCCGCTTATTTTGTCGCGAGCACGTGTGTGCGTGGAAACTGGCGTGCTACAAGCAGTGAAACGGTGTTAGTGAGTTGTGGAAAACTCTCTTAGGGTGCTTTCACAAGCTCAAGGATTTTCTTGCCTTCGACGGGGGTCCCTAATTGATTTCATTGAATATCGCATGCTCACTGTTGTCGAAGCTGATTACCTGTTTATGGCATAGGATACGCAATGATATTACACTTTTTCCATTTATAGCGTCCCTTCTCATTCCGAAAAGTTATTTATAAAGTGATCTAATAGTAGATTGGGTACGTTAACAAAACTTAAAAAAGATGCACAGATTCTCTGTATCGAAATATTAGCCTTAACAAACTGGTAATCATATGAGGCGTAAGATTACTACAATACTATAAATATAATTAGTAATCCAGAACTATATTAAGAAAAATATAACAGCGTGTAAAGAATAGTACAAACAAATGTAAAAGTCCACTTTGTCGTAGAATCGTAGGTGTTGAAGGTATTAATCAATTTAAAGTGACATCAAGCCCAATATAAACAAGAGACCACACAGGCGCATGTAATCAAATAGCACGCAGGTTCAGTAGGCTGAGTGGGTCGCGATCGCGAGAGAGAGCCGAATCGGAGGCTGTGGTGCGGGCGAGATAACAACACGCAACTTGGCTGCGCACGCAAACCACCACCGTCTCCCCCTCGCACACCGTGCCTCCACCCGCGCTCTCAGAAATCTATACCAAACTGAGACCGCCTCTGACAGCTCGCTCCAATGTAACTGCCCTTCATTATATCGGGAATCAATTGACAAATGGGCAGAGCGCGGCAGTGGTCGTACTCACACAAACGGATGGAGGCTCGCCTGCTGCACTATTATGCTACTAAAGCCTCAAGGGCACACTCTCCACTTGATGTATCTCGACAACTGTTTACTTTTAGGTGAAGGTAGATAATAGAATAATTACTGAAAAACCGTAAAAGACACTTGGATAAAGTTTCATCTGAATATTAATTGGAATTACCCGTTTTCAATCCACTTTCTAATTGTTTCAATCCTTCAAATATTTAATCTTCGTACAGCGGTTGCCCTTGTTGTAAGTTAGGCGCTTAAAGATAAATTGTTAAGGGACATTCTATTCAAGCTTAGTTCGCAAAGTTTTAACCTAGACAGCTCGCGTAACTTGCTTAAGCGTTAAAACTTTAGGGATGATTTGCATACAAAATAATGGCGACGTGCTAATAGGGTGCCTTTGTAGATGACGGCCCGTGAAGCATTAACGCTCAATTACAGCAATTAAGGTGTACACAACAAAGCGCTAAGAGACGCCCAATATACGACATTTCGTCGCTAGACGTAAATCATCTCCGGAACGCAAATGAGAAAGAATCTCAAAAAACAATTTATTTCGTTTGGGTCCGCGCGCTCTGATGCTCTGATTAGAGAATTGTTTTGGTGAAATTTCGACAAAGAATGAAAACAATCAAGCGAAAGCTTAATTCAGTGTTCGTGTCAAAAAGCGAAGATGTAGTAGTATTTTCTTTAAATATAGAACACAGATATTGTACGTACCACGTGCGTACTTTCTTTATTAAATAATACGAGCACACATCCTATATGTACTAGCTTTATAACATCCAACATAATATAATATAATATATATAATAATAACTTGAAACTATTTTAGAGGCAAGGTTAGTATGTATTACAGTCAACATCATACTCAGCTTTACACTTTGGGCGTTAGACCGTTCTTATCATAAGTGGCGTAGAATTTAAATTGAATCGGGGTTCCTAACGAAGCGTTACTGTTGACCTTACATTAAACCAATCGAAATATTTTGTATAGAACGGGTATTCATAAAGATTTTTTATGATGTCAAAAGACGGGATGAACAAGTCGTGTCCATAACAGTTGTAGGGCCGCTCAGAACTTTAGAGTACGAGTAACAGACACGTTCTGCCGCTGCGTCTGTCACTCTGAGAAGTTGACGAGTCCCATGTGCCTATAATTTCTCCAGCACCCTTACCCTTCAAAACTGAAACGCAGTAATGCTCACTTGTTTGGCGACAGAAATAGGTAAGGTGGCAATACTTCCCTGAACGAACTCTTTCGGAAGAAGCTCTTACTGCTACTAATTTAAAAAAATCTTAAAAAGTTTTGATGTGAACTTGGTTTTACAATACTCAGTTCATTTTAATAGGGCTTACATAAAGAATCAAAATACAACATCCTTTTTCTGTATTTATCCATCAAGTTTAACACACGTAATAACAAACCGCATTTCCTTTGATACCAATTTTCATTTCGGTCCGTCCGTGCGGCACAAACCCACGGCGGGCGAGGGCCACAAGCATTCATGAAAGCTCGCCTGTCAAATCTGACATGTACCTTGATTGTTACTTAAATACACGTGGAAGGTTCCTTGTGCTTACTTTTTCCATGTGTTGCAACATTGTATATATTCAGTTATCGATAGATAGAATGTTAGTAGGTATTATTTTATGAAAGTTAGAATTATAATGTAATTATTGTATGAAGTTTTAGTTTTTGTTACTGTGCAATTACCGTTTAGGGAGTCGGAGCTTTAACCTATCATGCATTTTAATCGGAGCTGACACGCAGCAGCGCATTATAGACACCTTTATTAGGGACACCGTGTGGTGCCAGAACGCTACAGCACAAAATTTGTTAGAGACACCGTGTGCCTCTACGACGCTACAGCACCAAATTTGTTAGGGACACCAAGTGGCTCTAGGACGCTACAATACCGAAATCGTTAGGGATACCTTTTAAAGGTATATTATGCCTCTGGGACGCTTCAGCACCGAAATTGTTGGGGATACTGTGTAGCTCTAGGACGCTACAGCAGCGAAATTGTTAGAGGTACCGTGTGGCTCTAGGATGCTACTGCACCAAAATTGTTAGAGATACCGTGATGCTCCAGGATGCTACAGCGCCAAAATTGTTAGGGGCACCGTGTGGCTGTAAGATGCTACAGCACCAAAATTGTTAGGGACACCGTGTGGCTCATGGACACTGCAGCACCAAAATTGTTAGGGTCACCGTGTGGCTATAGGACGCTACAGCACCAAAATTGTTAGGGACACCGTGTGGCTGTGGGACGCTATAGCACCAAAATTGTTAGGGACACATTGTGCCTGTAGGATGCTACAGCATCAAAAATTGTTAGGAACACCGACTGGCTCTAGGACGCTACAATACCGACATCGTTAGGGATACTGTGTGCCTCTATAACGCTATTGCACCAAATTTGTTAGAGACATCGAGTGGCTCTAGGACGCTACGTGACCGAAATTGTAAGGGACACCGTGTGACTCTAGGACGCTACAATACCGTAATCGTTAGCTAAACCTGGTGCCTCTAGGATGCTACAGCACCAAAATTATTATGGACACCGTGTGGCTCTAGGACATTACGGCACCAAAATTGTTAGAAAAACCGTGTGGCTCTAGGATGCTACAGAACCAAAATTGATAAGGACACCATGTGAAAACACGTGGCGGGTTGATAACAAATATTCAATTTTAAATTTTTTAATAATAACGAACTATATAAATTTTATGGTCATTTAAAAAGAATCAGAACACTCGAATGAAGATAATTTAGCAGCACGAGAATTTAGCAATTTGGAAATTTAAAATAATTCTCCTTCGCTAAGCCGCGATATCGGCGGAGAAACCAAAGTATCTGCCTTCTCTGTTTGACCTTTTCTCATCATCGACTAGGCGCTAGTGGTGTGGACTCTGTGGATTAGTGATTTTTTTTTAGAAGCGATACCGACCATGTTTGGCGCCCGTTAGCGACTTCGCATTAAGGTATTCAATTAATATGGTACAAATTGTGTAATCCTTGATGTTGACTGGTAGATTTACACTGTCAATTCAGTACAAAAACTAACAAAACCTTTGAGTTATTTAAATGAGCCCGGAAAAATCTTCTACTAGTAGCGTGACTCAGGAATTTCATAAAATGTTAGTAACGACATCCAGTATTTACAAGACTAACTAAACTTGTTTGGTCACTACATTTTTACCGAAGATTCGTTAAATGTTAACTAAAAGGACAAAGTTTACAACAAACTAAACGGATACGATTGAACATTGTGTAAATTTTAATTTTTCTTATTAGAAATTCATTACGTCTGTAATATGACAACTTTTAGAGGTTTAAAGATTCTACAAACGAAATTAATCGATATTGTTTATGCTCAATTCAGAGAATTATACAATTTTACGTGTACATACTACTTATCTTCCTTGTAGTTTGTACTATTTTACGACTTTTTTTGTGATAAAAGCACTTTTTTATGATCACATATGGGTTTCTTTCACCAAGGTTTCAAAATTTAAGGAAAATACTACGTTCGTTCAAATTTTTCGCCATCTTTTTTATAATAATGTAACATTGTACAGAAATTTACGAGTTTTAAGTTTATATATTATGAAATTACACATTTGAATGAGAATCAAACAAAAACCAACTCTTGATATTAGTTCATTAAATTCGATTAGTTTATTCCAATAAAACAAGGTTAATTCTCGTTTGATAGGAGTGTACTCACACTGATGTCATTTTTAACCGACATCAAAAAAGGAGGAGGTTCTTAATTCGACTGTACTGTTTTTTGTATGTATGTTACGCGATATCTAAAAATTTGAGAACCGATTTTGATTATTATTTTTTATTGGAAAGAGAATATCTAAGTAGTGGTTCCGTTTAAATTTGAAGAAAATATTCCACCTCTAAGGGTGGCAAACTAGGGATGAATGATGAATGACTTTTGAGGTTGGATTTTTTAGTACTCTGTGCTGAGATTATATAAATTCACATACATACAGTGATCGTTTAATGAGGAAAGCACTTGCCTCTATACCAAAGTAGGTTGAATAGCAGTTTGTAGACATGTGAATGCCTAACGCCGTCGGGAGCTAGAAGAGTTCGTGGCCAGCAGTGGGTTGATACCCAAACATGCTACTGTTAGACAAAAATTTATAGTTATCATTAGATGATAGCAGATTAATGATTTTTCAAAGTTCACAAAGTTCTGTAATTTATATAATTTGTATAACCTTTAGAAGATCACAATTAAGATACTGCCAACTTCCTACTTCTGCTGCCAAACAGTAATGTAAGCATTACTGCGTTTTGCTTACTGCGTTTTGCTTTTAAAAGGGTGCTAGTGAATTAACTCCACTTATGTTTCAGGGTGACAGGCGCAGTGGCAGTGCCCCCCACATCTTTGTGATTTAAAGCTCTGAGCGGCACTACAACTGTTAAGGGCAGGCGTGTCACTTACCACCAGGCGCACGACTTGTTCTTCCCGTCACTCGGTATCATAAACAAAACAGTTCTTGCTTTAACACATTTAAGCACATATATTTCAATTAATACGTTTCTTGTTACGTCATAAAATGATGGAGAGTTAATTTGAGATTTTCATAGAATCAACTTGTATTTAATTAGTGATTTAACTAACTGTTGTATGTACTGTTGACAAGAAGTCACAAACAATTTAAAACTAAATTAACTTGTCTTATGTACTGCATATCTAAAGATTCAACAAAAATTATATCAAACAAACACGCTGCTATGGATTGGTTCTGGTTCCCAAGGCATTGTTTGTTTATTGATTATTGTTTTGTTTTAGCAGGGTTCTGCAAACACCAAAACTTGTTGAGTTATTGAATGCCTTTCACTTGCAAGAGACCGCGGTGCCTTTGAACAGAAAATGAACAAAGACAACGTTTACTATTTCTTCCCAAATAAAGCTTTTCCCGGAATGGGCGTAAATTGGACATTCCGTTCTTTTGTACTTATTATAGTATCGCGTCACGTTGTATCCGTACTGGCTATGTAATAATAATAATCTATATGAGACTAATAATAATAATCTCAAACTAGGGAATGCCCTGTACTATGAGTTCCTGAGCAACGGAATTCACTCTAGGGCACTTCCCAGAACACCCAGATCAGAACCAATTCAGAAAAGTTAATTTCCCAAATTGATTCTACCGGGAATTAAACCCGGGCCGTCCTCATCCGGCGCCCATAGAGTAAATCGTGAGGTAGTCAGAAAGCAAAAAGTGAACATAGTTCGGTATTCAATATATTGTTAGAAATCTAAACCAGAAATAAAAACGATTAGAAATTAAGAATAATTTTAATGAAATAAAAATCGGTTACAAAATCTAAGGATCAAATTTGAAAAGCACGGGACGTTATACAAATCAACGAAAGGTAAATACGCGTCGAGAGCACACCAGCAAAAAGCCGATGGTTTGATTTGCAAGTTTGCAAGTTAAACTTACACAATAAGCTAAATAAGCACTAAGTTTCCACAAGAATTTACATGAATACGAAATTATTCTGTGTCTTAATCTCTCTTATCAATCGAGGAATCTAGCATTCAAGTCACCCCAGTGCCTTGTTAGCAAACTGAGTCTTTTCCCATTCAACGTAGATAATGCTACAGGAACTACGCAAGTCTGTTCTAAGTCAGCCTGTTAGCTAACTGAGTCTCTGACTGTGTGTGACTGGGAAGAGTCCCAGTCACCCCAACACCTTAATAAAAGATGGGACACTTAAAATTCAAACAAGCTAAAATAAAAATGTAAGCAAGTTAGAGCAGTAAGTTTAAATTGTACTTAATAATTAAAGATTTCTAGCAGGAGAAATAATGTTCAATCTGCAAATATTGCTATTACAGTAGCTTAAATGTGACGTTTTGACGTTTTTTTATAGTACATTATGATATAAGTGCGGTAAGTTGAAAATTACAGCCGAGGCGATATTGCTAGAGGCTGTAATTTTCAAAGCGCACGTAGGTATGTCATACGACGTTTTATAACATATTTGCGAGGAAATAAATAAGACTCTGACTTTCTTAAACGAATAAATCTTTAATTACTTGTTAAAGCAGTTATAGAAATTTAAACAATTTTTAAAAATAATTGTTACGTTGCCTGTTGGCATTTTTAATGTTGTCAAGTTATTATTATTTAGTTACAATCTCTCCAGTCTCTCTCTCACTCTCTTGAGTGAAAGTAGGAGGAACGAGATCACAGAGTTCTGCAGTCGGTGGCGGCGGTGGAGGCGGTTGCGGCTGCGGCGACGATGATGGAATGTACGCGTGTGTGCTCGTAGATCGTTGAAAGTCAACACTTGACTCCAAATTTATGTTCCTTGTAATGCGAGAGCTAATTTCTTGTTTATTTCTTATCGAGTCTTCTATGTATCCTTCGGCTACATTGCTTGACCGCCATCCTCCGTGGCAAACGTAGTGTCAATAAGTCCGCACCTGAATCGGCGAGCAATGTAGCCGAGGACCTTCTGAAACTGTGCCCCGTGTATTCATGTGCTTAAGGCAAATTTAAGAAAATGGCAATTTCTTTCGGCATTGCTCCCAATTTATTAATGCCAATGGGTTGGTTAGTGCATTTTCCATTTTGGTAATTTTGAAAAAATCTGTTGGAATTAGCTATTGTTGAACGAAGCGCTTCGTATTTCTTCACTACAACGTAAAAAGGCCCCTGTATTGTGAACGACCTTGGAATTTTATTTTTTGTGTTTTTGACCATGGCCATCTGAGCGTCTTTTTAGAAATGCTATCAAGTTGGAGTATGACTTTATATCAATACCATGGTTTGTTTTCATAGTGCTTTTTAGCATCGAATAGTAGCACCACAATGAGCTTGACTTATATTTTTGAGAAAGTTCCATGAAATAGGCTAAAAACACATTTTCTGAAAATGAATTTGCATCTTTACTTGTTTTCCATATGATGAAATTTTGATACGCTTGTAAGTATCTATCGGTCGATTTTCCAGGTAAGAGGCTTTTTCGCTGCGTTTAAGACTTGTGGCGGTGTCAAATTAATAAATTCATCACTACTTGACGACATTTTCAAATAAAAACAATACAGCGAAAAGAAAAAGCGCGCGAAATAATTTTTACTTGTCCACAAATTAGCCATGCGCGCGCATCAACGTTTTTTTAGGTATAAAAATAGCCAGTATTACTAATAAAGTAAATTAATATTTTTGTGTTTTTGTTACAGATAAATGGTTGTAATTTATTGTCAAAATTAATTAAATGAAAGAATTAAATGTTTATTTACTAAATTTTATATCCCAAAGTTAATTTTATTCATAAAATATTGACCACTTTTCTAACATAAAAACTCTTTGCAAAGATTTAAAAAAGTATCGTTCATTTTTAGACGGAGCATCTTAAAAAAACCGTGCATGTTACTTTATTTAAAAAAAAACCCGTGCGTTTTACATTACAATAACGCACGTGTGCGTTTTACATTACAATAACGCACAAGTGCGTAATGAAATACATTACGATATTGAAATTGGTATGATTTCAGCCACATTACCAGCAAATTTGTTATAAATTTACTTTATTAAGTTCAATTTAATTAGAATAAATTAAAACATTTAATTACTAATGCAGTCTTATGTCTGTTTGAGATTTTTCATCAGAGGAAATACAGGATCCCAAACTGGTGGTACGGAGAAACCTTCTTCCCTGTTGAAATTAGGATGTTTTTTTAATTACAATGGCCTCTCGCAGCATCCTGGGTAGAGAACGGACTTCTTTTGCAAGGACCTGGGGTTTGTCAAACTTCATTAAATGTGTAGGTTTATCCATGAGATGCTCGCAGACTGCAGACTTGTTTACGCGACGGTGTTTGACATCAGCTATATGTTCTATGACGCGGGTACAAATACTTCGCTTCGTTTGTCCACTATAAGAGAAACCGCACTCACAGTCAAGCTTGTAAACTCCTGCATCCTGTAAGGGGATGTTACATTTCACGGGTCTCAGGAACTGAGAAATTGATTTCATCTCTTTTGATTTTTTCCAGGTAAGTCTGCGGTCCGAATGCATTCTCAGGTATACTGGTGGGCAGTCTTCATTGCGGAGAGTAAAGGTGACCTGTACGGATTATGTAACACTAGCAGCATTTCTCCATTTAGCTAGCCAATCCCATCCAATCAAATGTATACAATTTATGCGGTCGCTAGAGACTACTGTCACTGTAAACTCGTAATAGATCCTCAAAACTTCATCATATTTTGAGCTTTTAACACATTAATAGCTTAAGAATTGGCTACTCAAAAGTTAAACATATTTTCATATTCATTTATTCATTCAAATTATGTATTGTTATTTATATTAGTATTCAGTGATCGGAATTGAGGGAGTTAATTTAAGTGAACTAAAGAATAATGAGGACCCTTCTATAAATCCCGGAAATTCTCGGAACTGATTATATTTCAATATACGTATTATTTATTGAAATATGAGTACATTGGCGACAAATTATTATTTCCTATTACATTTTTGCTACAAATTATTGTCTCAAAAAATAATATTGTAGTAGTGTTTCTATAGGCACTTACGTGTTTAAATACTTTAGCCATTTGTAGAATAAACATGAGACAACCTATATTCTGGAATGTTTAGAAAATAAACACCAAAAAAAGAAATTTTATATGCAATGATGACGAAATGGGTATGTCCATACTAAGAAAACGTTCATACTTTAGGTAAATTAACTCCCTCAACTCCGATCACTGATTATATTACATAATATATTATTATTTTACAGAATGACGAAGTGTGACACAGCGCCACTCATTAAAGTATAAGAGATATTAGCGAGAGCTCGGAATTGCATATGTAGTGGTCTTCTTCTTATCGTATCGATGGCGTACACTGTAATGCCTATCATCGTGGTGAAAGGCCAATCGGCATAAGGTACTCGTCGAATGTTGCCTAGGGTGAGCCGTACAGAAAAGGAATATTTTTTTAAATAATTTTAAGTGACAGAATGTACAAGTCGTGCGCCTTCTAATAAGCTACACGCCTGTCCATGACAGTTGCATTGCCACTCAGAACTTAAATCGCAAAAATTTGAGGGGCACTGACACTGCGTCCGTCACTCTGAGACATAAGTTGATAAGTTTCATGTGCCTGTAATTTCACCAGCACTCTACTCTTCAAAAGCGGACCTCAGTAATCTTGACATTACTGCTTGGCGGCAGAAATAGGTAAGGTGGCAGTACATCCCTGGACGAATTCTTTCACAAGGAGCCCTACTGCTACTGAATGTACACATATATGTAGGGTTATGCCTCTAGTAAAAACTACAAATAATAATAAAAATAAAATAATAAAAATACAAATTCTTCCGCGACCAATACACGCGCAATTCCAAGCTGTAGTTAATATCAATAGTTGCGTTAGTAAAATAAATCATCACATAAATTTTTCATCAAAATTGTACAGTTTCAATAGTAAGTATAATCTAGATCATCGAAGAAACCCGATTCAAATAAACCTGCCTTACTAAACCAGTAACTTATTAAGGACAAGTTTTCTAGTAAGACGTCGTTAAAAACTGCCCACGTCAATTTATTGAACCTTACTTCAGAAATAAGTCACAATATACTCGTATGTATTGCGCATGAGAAAAATCATATTATTCAGATCCACCAATAAAACTATAGAATGCACAAATATTAAAAGAAGTCAAATGTAATTGAGTGTTGGAGAATATAAACGGTTTTATTTATTATTATTATTTATTTATTTATTATTTATTTATTTATTATTATTATTTATTTATTTATTTATTATTATATATCGCCCGGGCGGCGTCGTGGTGAATGTTCACTGATCCCACGGCGCCGACTCAACCGGCAAGAGGGAAACCCGGGGGGGTTTTAGTGGGGTAGGCCCTCCAGCGTGGAGGGAGAGTCCCCACATAACCTCTGAGTCTCCCTGGGCTCAGGGGTATCCATAAAGATTTCCCCCGTCAAAAAAAAAAAAAAGGTATCATATATCGCACTTGACAACTATAATACATAGTATTATCTCAAAAATTGTGTTATGTTGTATTTTATATAAAAATTTATCTCTAAAATTTCGCTATATTTATGTGTCATTCATATACGATTTATTTTCAAAGTGACAGGACAACACTGTCGCTTTAAAACTAAATAGGTAATATTAATATAACTTAAAGCCATTTTGAGATAATACTATGTTAATTGTCATGTTAGTTATATATTTTCACGACCTCAGTGGTTGAATAGCTTGCACACCTGTTTTCATGGTGTCGCCATCTCTGAGGACCCAGGGAAGCAAAACACACAAAAAATTGTTTTGGTAACGTCATTGTTTCCGATTTCCGTAAGTAATTTAATTACTTCTTTGGAATCGAAGCAACGTATGTGATGTTGTCTAATATTTATATTTATTGTATTATTTTTTAATATACATAATAATAATTAAGTAATTATTAAGCTTGCTATTATTTAAAATTGAAGATCATTGAGTTAGATTTGTTGTCTACACTAACGCATTAAGTACAACTCGTAATGATAGTTGTAAGCTGATAATCAAATTAAAAAAAAATCCATGTGTCTGTAATTTCACAAATATTCCATTTGATAAATAAATTGCCTTAATAATTGAGTATTAATTACAAAATAGCTGAAGACGTGTTAATGAAATGAAAATTAGTATCTAAAAACTATTTATTTATACTGACTACATGTCCTTTCGGCGGCAATAGCGATCACAAATAGCTTTACACAACCAACAATTGTGCATAAAATCCAAAGATATGAATTCCAAAAAAGACTAATCTGTTTTGGAAAGAATTAAAACACGACCACAATCAAGGACACTTCACAGATATTTGTTATTAATAATTCTTGTTTACTCTACTTCATTGTCCTCGATTTCCTCCGAGTATTCGAGATCAAAACCATCTTCGTTCTTAGGGAAACAGATCTGGAAACGTTTGAAATAGCCAATTGGACACGGTCCGGGCGAAAAACTGACTCTATTCTCAACTATCACGGGCGCTTGAATCTTATCACTCTGTGTCACTGTTACTTTTCCTTTAAAAACATTAATATTCATCGAGGATATAGGAGTAGAAACTTCAGAATTTGCCCTGAAAGTTATATCCATGGAGATACCTTCGGATGGTATAGGAAATTCTTTCCGTATTATTCCACTCTCGGCCACGGCGATTAGGACGGCAGCAGTAAACATAACCAGGGTATACATTTTCATCATGTTGTGTTCCTTCATATAGACAATAGATGGGAATGATTTTCTTTGTTTTGTCCCTGAAGGTAGATGAATGCCAACTTTCGAACGTTTCTTGCTTTGAATGTCCCTTCTTCCTGATTCAATTAGTCCTTTGAGTTACAGAAAAATAAACTGTATATTTAAACAAAGAACTAAGAGCGTGCCAGCTAGGACCATGTCAGTCCATATACTGTGCCGAGAAATGTCAGTCTACTGGAACATTATATGGAGTTAAATTAGTCACTGCGGTAAAATTGTCGCGTCAAACATATGAGTGAATGAGAATGACACAGCATGCTCCCTTTCCTGACGCAATTGAATCATTTGTCATAACGCTATGCATTTTGTAGTTCGTGTTAAATTAAGTAAGACATCCTTTATAGCTTATACCGGAGTTTTATAGCATTGTGATAAGATATAAAATATATTTAGATCGCCTATTGTCTACGATCTTTTTTTTGTGTGTATCTTTTGTTCCTGTGTGCAATAAAGAGTGCCTATATAATAGTAACAGAGCTCCTTGTAAAAGAGTTCGTCCAGGGAAGTATTGCCACCTTGCTTATTTCTGCCTTGATGCTAAGCAGTGATGTGAACATTACTGCGCTCCGGTCTTGAAGGGTGCTGGTGAAATTACAGGCACATGGGACTTGTCAACTTATGTGCAGTGTTCCTCAGATATTTGAGATTTACAACTCTGAGTGGCACTGCAATTGCAATAGACAAGCGTGTCGCTTATCACCAGGCAACTTGTTCGTATTGTAACTTGGTTTCATAAAAAAACCGTTTTACGTCTTGATAATATTAACTAATTAGTTCTTTAATTTGTATTTAGATAATGTATTTCAAAAATGATCATAAAGTTCGAAAAGTCAAAATAAAACTGAACACGTAATCTTCCCCAATTTTTATTATTGGAAGTTTGTTTCTACATTACAAGTCGATATAAATTTCGACCATTACCTTTATTACTCTAAATAAATTATTAAATGTTGATAGATGACTTTTTGCGTCAATTAAACTGTGTCCATATCATGTATGAATGTTTTAACGTAAAGGGAAAACCTCAAATAAATAATTATAATGCAGTTGCTACTTCAGCTCTGCACTAGGCTTGACCATTGACGTTAATGAAGTGATTCATGGTAAATAAGATAAAGATTCCTAGAAAAACTATCATCTCAGTAAATCTAGTTTAATAGGAATAGCGTCTTGCACGATTTGCTAGGAGACGTCGGTTCGAATCCGGCCGGATCGGAGGAATTTTTTCTAAGTGTTCGATCTTTGTATTAACAATTACTTATAACAAACTAGTGGAGTGTTTTCGAAAAAAAATAATTGAATGTCAATTCAATAAAAATTTAATTACTGTTAATAGCGACATCTCTAGCCAAGGTTGGTAGCTGTAAAGATATCTAACTGGGTGACGAAATACTTTCATAGATTTGTCATAGATGGCGCTACGGCTAAAAAATCGTTGAAAACCTACAAAATCCGACAACAAGTATATATAAAAATTAGTGAAGTCCGCTGATTCGTTCCGTGGCTTAGTTGGCATAGCGTCTGCCACGGTTTGCTATGAGACGTCGGTTCGAATCCGGCAGGATCGAAGGAATTTTTCCTAAGTGATCGTATCGTATCTTTGTATTAATAATTATAACAAACTAGTGGAGTAATTTCACAAAAAACAATTGAATATCAATTCAATAAAAGTGTAATTTCTGTAAATCTTTCAAATATAGTTATAAGAAGTTCTTAAACTAGGGAATTTCGTGTACTATGAGTACCAGTGTGACGGAATTTACTCTGAGGCAGTTCCCAGGACACCCAGCATCAATTTAGAATTTCCCAAATTGATCCTACTCTACCGGAAATCGAGCCAAGGACCTCGTCATCCAGCCCCCACAGTGAAAACTGTTGGGACACCGAAGTCGCCAAATCATAGACGCCTTTGTTGCCTCAAATATTTATCACCAGCAATAAAGATAATATTAGTATTTATGTCCAAAGCTCAAAGTTGGAAGCCGTGATCCTAGACTAAGGAACTTCATATTTGGACCAACAAAAATACGGCTTAAAAGTCGCGAGGTGTCCTTAGAGTTCTAATAATGATGATATACTTTTACACGTTCATCTTTTTTTATGATCGTTACACTGATTGAAATTTATTCCACTTACGATAAGACTGTACTATTTTTTTTACTAACAAGTTACTATAGATATCACATATTTTCGTATCGAATCAATGGACTGTATTGCATATTAGAAGGTAGAAGTTTCATTGAGTGGGACACTTCACATGTAGTAAAATTTAAATGTCATACTGTCCTAGCGTACATGTCCTTGTCATACTAACGCATTAGCATTCTGGTATCTTTTGAGATGTTGGTAAAATAACCTATTTTATTATTTGAAAAATTGAATTACGCTGATTTTGCTTATGAGTCGATACTACCTCAGCTCGAATTAAAAGTTTTCCCGCATGGGTCGAGCGGCAGGGACACTGGCTTTATTTCACAATTTATTTTTTTACAAACGAAATTTAAAACATTTGAAAAAATTGATATCGTATACTTAGTATACTAGTTCTATTTAGTTCAGTTGATATAAAAAGAAATCATTGATACAAAGTACCTATTGAATACAGCGCTTTTCTGATAATATTTCGAGGTAAGTTTGTGTTTGTTTTCTTTTTTTCTTTTTATTTGAAAATTGTTAGGAATCGTGTTTTCACACCGTATACTAATAAGTGTATATTCTCAATTTTACTATATATTTTTTCCAGAGTGATTGATTCAACACATTCTCTGTTGTGCGTACCTAATCAACCAAAGCTATTTGAGGTCTCTTAACAGTAAAATTTAAACTAAACAAGATATAAAAAATAAATATGTTTATGACACAATTTCGCTAAAAATACCGATTACATTAGTTATGATATGGACAGTAAAGCGCCTAATGAAAATCCCGATTATATATTCCATTTTTTTTTAAATGTACTTACCAATATTAATTCCAAAGTCATTACACATTTCATGCTTAAGGTATTTCGCATGGTCGAGTTGGACATTAGCTACCGCCACGTGGGCTCGATCAGACCCCCCAAGGCTCGATAAAGATGAAATACTGCGGGCACTCAGATTATGGCAATAAATACCGGTGAAAATATGCTTCGGGTGTAATGGCTGCTGGTCCCAGGAGATCGCCGTGTGTTAACTACAATCCGGGTGCGATATTGTACTTGTGGACCATTAAATATAGATACTATATATACTACAAAAAAAGTAGGTCAATACGTCTCCTTAGCAATAAATACTTAACTCCGTAGTTAAATCGGAATTCAACAATATTCAGTTATATAACGTGGTTCCTTTTTTTCCGTAGATATGTGTGCAATAAAACGTAACATCTGCGGCGTTCGCCATATTTTTTTTAACATTATTTTTACAACTTTACGCTGGCCAAATCTTAAAAGGTCAATAAACATCGACAAGAAGAGGAACATGGATCCACCTTTTTTAACTCCTTTAGCGTTGCAGCCACTTACAAGATTTTTTGACTTGTTTTTAAAACGGGTAAAATTATAATATCACGCTAATGAAATTTGGAAATGGGATTAGGAAGATGATGTAAGTGTGAAAAAAAAGGATTAGGCAAGGAACTATGAGACGTAATTAAACAATTAGTATAAATATTAATATTTTAAAGTTAATCGGAACAAGATGGCAATATACAGTATAATTATTTTAGACTTTTAGACTACAAGCATTGACTTTTTATTTGTAAGTCAATGACTACAAGTGAACGTTTTACCCACCGATTCTTAGGTTAGCAGAATAACTCAAATATCCGTAAATAATGAACTGAACTATTTCAAGCATGAATCAGTATTGCTAGCGAAAAATACGAAGCTCAGCAAAATTTTTGCTATGTCGACAACGTTGTTAAGTGTCCCGTCTTAGAATTTATACCCTTTGGATCGGCCACTCTTATAAATATTTATTCGCCTTCACGGATAAATCTTTCTTTTTTCTTTTTACTTTTGTTTAGGGAGTTTTTTTAGTGAAATACCTTCGCTAAGTGAGTTTCAGCTTTATTTGCCACAATTTTGTACAGGGGCTATCTAACTCAATGTCTCGTGTGCCTCAATCAAATATTTTGACATAGACGTTGAGAAGTGGACTTTTATCAAAGTGCTCAATTTTATTTAAGAACAAAGTAAGTATATATATATATATAATAATATATAAACTTATAATAGCAAATATATTGCATTTTAGTAACAGTAGAGGTCTTTGTGAAGAGTTCGACTTGGAAAGTCCTGCCTGCAAATACGTCACTATAAGCTAATTCAAAATTTTTATTTATGTTATATTTACCATGTAGTAAATAAAGACTATATTAAAAAACTATCTACTTTCAGTTTGATTGTTAAGCAAAATCAACGTAACTGACATTTTTTTAGGTAACAATAAAACTTTAGGTGCCAGTATTTCGAAAGTCACCGAAATGCAAAATGCGATAGTTATGACAAGGAGGGCCGAATATAATAGAAGATATCTTCTGCAAGAAGACGCAGAGACTGTTCTACAAACTCTACAATAAGTATACAATATATAAGTACAATATTCATATTCATAATGCAAGCAAAGAATGAGATTACATAAAAATACAATTTAAATACTTCCAAAAGTTTCACGACACCAATCTTTAAGTTTGTATATATACCAACTTGAAGGCACGAAAGCAATAATGTAAGCCTGTGGAAGTGATTCGGCCAGTCATTCCCTTGATGAAAAAATTTTTCGCAAGGCCATCAGATACTTTAACAGTTGCAAGTCAGGGCACCTTTGGCACCCACTCGCTCTTAAGTGTGCACGCGAACCCTTACGAGCCTTCTACCCAAAAGGCTCGTTATAAAATTTTAGTTGAATTAGGTGTATTAATATTAAAGTTCTAAAGTTTAATATAAATACTAATATAAGTAACAAGTAACTTTTTATTGCGTTTAGTATTAAGAAGATACCGAGTTATAAACTAAACTATAATGACGTCATCATCATGTATCCTTATTATAATAATATTACTATTATAATAATTATATATACGTAAAAATTAACACCATTATTACACCAAATAGTGCTGAATTTCAATTCAAATTAGTAGTACTGTTAAGTGTTTATAGCTAAGTTGAAATGTTAACCTACTGTTAAAATGTTATGCAGAACGTACATACCTAAGTACAAGTAATACACCCGGATTTCTTTTTTTCGTATGGATATCCTCCTAGGATACCTCTCCGCCGCGGGGGCAGCGGAAAAGTTATGCCGGACTCCTACCGGCTAAAACCCCACGGTGGCTTTCTCGGGTGCCCTAGTGGGAGGGGTCCGGGATCGACTTAGCGCACCGGAACCCCCCAGTACTTAGGAGGAGCTACGTCCTCCCCCTCCCCTCCTCACAACGTAACGGGCCACACCGGCCCGTCGTCCTCCTCGCGGCTGCCAAACTTATTGATGAACGGAGCCCCCGTTCCGATCGCCCGCAGCCGCGAAGATACGCCGCCGCCGAGCGGGATCGGCCCTCTCCGGATCACGTTCGGCGACCTACTTCCGGAGCATCACCGCTTCACAGAAGGAGACCACTGCCTCACGGGACTCTTGATCCGCCAGCATAGCCGCTACTATGACTGGCGGAGAGATATCTCGCCCGATCCGGGCAACCAGGATGTTCCGCTCGGAGGCCAATGCTCCAGCGTGTGCTGGGCGGAATTCTGGTCCCTCCCGCAGTGGTGGCACTGTGTCGTCGACTCGCTTCGGATACTCACCGAAGCATTCGTGCCCGGTGAGTATCTGTGTCAGCCGGAACGTGGTGACGCACTCCCACTGGCTAAACCAGACTTCGAGGTTGAGCAGGATTGCGCCGACGGCGCACTGGCGCGTGATCCACGGCTGTTCCAGCCTCTCGCGCCACTTCTCAAACGCCCGTCGGCGCTCCTGCCACCACACTTGCGGCGGCGCAGCTTCCTCCGCCTGGCGGTGGCGCGCGTAATACGCGCGTCCATCTCCGCCAGGATGTCCAGTGAGGGGAACCGCGCCTGCACCAGGATTCTAGTTTAACTTTCTACTACTCGATCGAACCAGCTAATGTGCAATTGGACCATGCGATATTCCTTAAGCTAAAAATTTACTTTGAAATTACATTGGTATCTACATTTTTAAAAATTGGGTCATATAATAAAGATTTTCAGTGGGCAGTACAACATTTAAGCACCTATAAAGTAAGCAGTTTTATGTACGCCTTACCAATTGTTACCCAAAGCGCGCCAGATGTAGATACAGGAAATGGAATACGTCAGTCGTGCGAAGAGATCTTCTCGTGTACAAGACCATATTGATCTTGAAGTTTATTTATAATTTGCATTATAGTAAATCTGGTTACAGGGAAATGCTGAAGCACTTTTTCCCAATTAAACCTTTACCTTCCAATGTGCAATACAGTAAGTTGGCTCGATTTGTAATCTCGTGATATTTATAATAACTTGTTTCTAAGTATATGTATATTAAAGGAGGTGTCTCTTTCACCTATAAGTATATCTTTGATTTGAACCTTGAACCAAGAGCCAAGGTCGTCGACATAGCTGGTAGAATAAGCAAGCTGAAATGGCAGTGGGCTGGTCATATCTGTCGAAGAATCCATAACCGTGGGCGGAAGCGAGTCCTTGAGTGGAGACCACGGCTTGGCAAACGTAGTGTAAGCCGACCGCGAGTGAGGATTTGCGAAAGGCTGCTGCCAGCAGGAGGATGCGACAAGCTCAGGACCGACCGAAACGACGCACATTGGGAGAGGCCTATGTCCAGCAGTGGACTGCGATAGGGTGATGATGATATTGATCGTAGTTATTATTATTTCCTTTATGGTGGCTACTAGGCATGTGCAAGTGTCAGTTTTATAATAAAAATTATGGCGAACATCGCCAGATCAGTGAATAAAAAAAACTTGATTGTAGTTAGTTGTTACTCATAAATATCCTAGGAATCTTTAATTTATTTCCCACGAAACACTCAATGAAAGTTAACTATGAATAGGTACCAGCACAGGGATGGCGTAGCATTTTCTTAGTTTCATTTGAAGATTTCCCTTTTAAGTTATATAGTTTAAAAAATAGAAGCAAAAATACATGTTCAATGTTTAATAGTTTATTTTAACGCTAGCAAAGCAATGATTTCATAATACACGGGTCTTATAAAGTAACCCCTAGCGTCTAGATTTCTTCACAAATTTCTATACGCATGAATACAGTTTTCTATAGCATAATTTTCTCACTTTCAATCTTGACTTTTCGTACTTTCTGGAATAGCAATCTTCTTCTTCTTCCTGCCCTTTTCCTTCTTCCTGCCATTTTATTTGCCTTACCTTGCCTTGTACATCGGGCCAGGTCGCTCTTTCCTGTTTTGTCGTTGGTGAGATATCCAGGGTATTTAGGTCTTTTTCAATATAATTATCAGGGGGCCTACCGCAACCTCTTAAAACAATATTACTTTAACCTTACATTGACTTTTCTTACCGTAACGCGCTTAAAGTAAGCTTAGTGTAATGTTAAAACTATGATGTTTTATTAGCAGCTTTGTGACTATTCATTCACTCGGTTCGATGGTTTGTATTATGACGCGACTTTGACATTAAAGTAATATTGCTCTTATGTCAAATTTAGCAATCTTAAAATAGTTACACGGATGCAATGGAAACAATATTATTTTCAGTTTTATTGTCTTAATATTGATTTGTAATGATTAAAAGTTAAGTTGAACTTATTTATTTACATAAATCTCGTCAATATTTCGTTTATTTTTATGAATATTAATTTGTAAATAATTTTTCGTTAAATAAAAATGCGCGATGTTTATTTCGTAAAATTTTAACAGCGCCATCTATATGCTCCTTGGCGAAACTAACAGTTGACACTAGACTATAGTTCCGAATTCACAACGTGACTATCAAGACTCAGCTTGTTTTATTTATTTTTCTTCATGAAAATGTATTGAAAACAACGGAATTTTAATAGATTTTATTTATTACATACTTTTTTAAGCAGTCAAAATTCTCTGAATGTAGTTAACATCATATACTTAAACATTATACTACGATAAGACAATTCGGAACATCAAAAAAGAAAGAGATGACATTATGTAGTTCACATAGCGTTATCTCTTTCCTATTTTTAGTAAGGAGTAGATAATATTGGAAAATCATTCGTTCTTTCAATCACTTTTGCAATAATACCTACATTCTTGGTTGACAGGTTCGCTGTGGTACGAATCTGAGTAATATTATAATAAACTCACAAGTAATATTATAATAAACTCTTAAAGATTACATTGAAATAAGATTGTTTTTTGAAAGATTATGGTATGGCCCTCAGTTTTGTGGGAATGTTTAACACTACCTTTACTCGAACTCTGACTCGGACTTAACAACGGAGTCGGTTGTCTTTAAGCTTCATTGCCACCAGAACCACTTTTAATTATCCTCTGACGTAATCATTGCAGACTGTCTAATCTTTCAAAAATCGCTGTGTGGTAGTACCACTTGTTACATTAATTGAAACTAACAAAAAAACGTTACAATATACAAAAACTAATATTTCGGAAGTAGCATAAACTTTATTAAACAATTTAGTCGGTTTGCACTTACTTAACTTACTATCCCGACGGCCAGGACACGGCTATGTTACACTGGCCGTGGTCACGGGGTAAAAGTCAACCTGTTACTTTGTTTAATCGCGTTTCTTCCTATTTGGAACTATTCTTATCACTGTAGTGCAACGTGAAAATTTGAAAGAGAATATACTTGCGTTATTATTCTAAGTTATTTTAATTATATACTCTTTATTGCAAATAAAAACAAACGACAAACAAATAAGCAATCATCAGGTAGGTAGGTACACGTTATTCGCCAAGGATGAAAACATCCTAAATAACTATTTATAATATACTGTGCATTTATAACATGCTGTGTCATCTTCATTCGTAGATATCACGTGAAACTTTTACCTCAGTGAGTAATTTTACTTACTATATAACCTAACTGTCTGCGATTTCTCGGCACAGTATTATGGACTGACATGGTCCTTGCTAGCGTAGTTCTTTGTTTAAACAGTTTATTTTTCTGTAACTCAAAGGACTAATGGTCCACGAATAAAGGTACGTACAAAGCAAGAAACGTTCGAAATTTGGTATTCACCTACCTTCGGGGATAAAATAAAGAAAATCATTTCCATTGGACGTCTATATCAAGGAACACGACGTGATCAAAATGTATACCCTGGTTATATTTGTTGCTGCCGTCCTAATCGCCATGGCCGAGGGTGGAGTAATACGAAAAGAATTTCCTATATCACCTGAAGGTATCTCCATGGAGGATATAGGAAAAGAAACTTCAGAATTTGAATGTTTTCTTTTCCTATATGCTCCATGAATATTAATATTTGCAAAGGAATAGTCACAGTGACTCAGAGTGATAAGATTCAAGAGCCTGAACCACCAATAATTGAGCATAGAGTCATTATTGAGTCTGGGCCGTGTCCGATATGGTGTCCGACTGGCTATGTTTAACGTTTTGGGTTTTGTGTCCCTGTAAATGAAGATGTTTCCGATACAGAATACCTAGATGAATTTGAAAATTATGAATTGGAGTGAACAAAAACATTTAATGACAAAATAGCACTGTTAAAATGTTATATTCAGTACAAAATTTAAGAAAGCTAGCATGTCACCTGAAGTATGTAGTTGGTATTTTCTCATAATGTAGTAAAATGGACAAACGCTCAATCTGTTGAATATGTTTTGAGCTGTGATATTAAATAAGGAGGATTAGTAATCTGAACGGGGAGCTGAGCAATATGTAGGTCGGATATCGTATGGACAAAACATAAGTGTCAATAATATTAGCCGTGCGGACGACATGATATGCTCAGCCCTTCAATCAGTTGTATAAGAAGACTTCTAAGTCATTGTGAGACCTACGCCATGTGCGACACGGTATGAAGTCCAACGAGAGAAAGTGGGGGAAACATCTTCAAGACATTGTTGAGGCCCCCCCGTTTCTGCAGGGTTCGTAGATGCTGCTGTGGACGATTTCTATGCAATTATACGCAAAATGTCCACTTTGTTAGTACGAAGAATGAGGAATAGCAGCAACGAGACCCTGGAGATGATATTATGTTGGATTCAGCTGTATTCCAGAGGGTCACTGAATTGCACATTCTACGTGTGAGTCAGTGAGAGGTCTGGGTGACTGGGCTTGTCCTGTTTGCTATAAGTAATTAAATAATTTATTATTTGTAATTTGGCAGTCTGTAGAGCGACTTGTACTGTATTAATCCTAGCATTAACATATATATAAGGTGTGTCATGGTTACAACTTACTACTAAGGGTGCGTTGGTTAAGGATGCTGTCTCAGCATCCTCATGTTTGTTTTACTTAGATTAGTAGAGTTTGCACTTTTCATTTCCTTAGTTATTAAATTGTAGAATTGCAACTTTTAGCACGTGGATTGTTACTTAATTATTATTATATAAGTTTCATTGTAGTAATACTCTAGGTTCTTCTTGTATCAGACTTCAGACTATACAATAAACTAACTCCCGTAAGACTGCCTTTTACTTTTCCTTAAGTCGTTCCCATTATGTCGTGACGACAGCTAGTCGTGCAGTTTATAGTGTCGTGGCTTGTATATTTAAATGAAGTTGTTCACACATAGAGCAACACGATTAGCTGTCGTTCACGACTGTTTTGACATTACGACGACAAACTGTCGTGACAAAGGGAAAGCTAGAACGACAGTACTTTGACGATACATCACGATAAAAATGTGACGAAATTGTTCCTGAGTTCCAGAAAAACATACTTTAGAAAGCAACAGCCGTCAATATTTTGACGTGGACAGCTTTTAACGACGACGTCTTCCTTAACTTGACATTGGCGGAATCATCGATGGTATTGATGAAGCTATATATAAAATTATTATAAAGAAGAAAAAATAGGAAAAAAGTTTTGCCAATATATTAAAAGTTTATTTTATTTAAATGATTTTTCTTTGCCGTTTATCGTACATTCAATTATGCACAGATTATAAAATTGTTACAGAAAATTATTATTTTGTGTTGTGTGTTTAATTATTAGAATTGTTTTATCGATGAACATACTTATTTACACTAAATTCTCATAATAAATCATTTATGAATATTATAAAATCAAAACTAAAAGAATTGGATGTAATTTATCGGAATGTGAGACTATTTTACGAAAATTAGAGGAATGGTTACAGAATTGCAAGGAATTTTGTAAATGAATTGCTTTTAACAGAATTGCACGACCTTTTAGGCCCCCTGAACAACAATGAACCGAAAAATAATCTAAACAATCACAAACTCCTAAAATTTTGAATCGATTTTTCGTGAAAATCGTATAATCGATTACCGATATGATTAGTCCACATCCCATCCCTAATCGCGTCACGATGACCAGTGTCAAATTTGGTGAGGACTATAGGTACGTGCTCAATCTAGGCTGAGATTTATAAAACGAACTTACTTGGTACTTGGTGTAACGGGCTGATGTCCGCAACTCGACGTCAAGGCGCCTATTTTGCGTGTGGTGGGTGCAAGGTCCTACTCGTGCCACCCAAGCTCCTCCAGGAATCTCAGCAGCCTCCTCGGTTTGCTGAAGACTTCGGGGAGCGACCTTGGCACTCCAAGGTACTTTGCCCTGTAGTTGGCTACGCCGGAGCACTGTAGTAGGATGTGCGCAGCCGTTTCCTCCCCCTCCATGCACGCTCTGCATAGAGGGCTGTCTGTGATACCTAAATTGAAAAGGTGTTTATTGTATGGACCATGACCTGTTAGGGCGGCAGTTAGAGTGCGAAGTTCTTGCCTGTTGAGTTTAATTAATATTCGCGATAGACTGGCATTGAGCGTTGGGAGTGCTTCCTTCGCCTGTCTACAAACCGTAAGGGTGGTCAATGTATTATTATGTGAAGTTTTTGTACCTTTGGGTATAGTTGTTCTGGACCATTGGTAGGGGAGGAACACTATGGGTTCTGGTCCTACTGCGTCCGTCTCCGACCCTTTTCTGGATAGTTCATCTGCTGCGTCATTGCCACGTGAGCCGCTGTGTCCTTTAATCCACTATAGAGTTAAGTGGTTTTGTATACCTCCATGAGTGCTTGATGGCATTCATAAATGAGCCCTGAGTTTATGTCATAGCTGTTCAGTGATTGAAGTACTGACATACTGTCAGAGAGTATTCGAATGGAGTGGTTCTTTACTCTTCTCTCTATGATTGCTTCTGCCGCCAACTTGATGCCCATACATTCAGCCTGGAATACTGTGTTGGGTCACCAAGCGGTGTTGATATCCTGATATTGAGGTCTTCTGAGGTCAGTTTGGTTCATGGCCACCATACTATCGCGCGGTAACTGATCATGGGTCTTATCACCGCTGTGTAGAGCCATAGTGTTATTTTGGGTGAGAGTCCCCAATGTTTACCTACCATTCTATGGCATTGCCAGAAGGCGTAAGTGGCTTTTTTAATTTTGTTGTCCATATGCTTGTTCCAATTCAACTTGTTGTCCAGTATTACTCCCAAGTACTTGACTTCGGTTGATATCTGTAGTTCTGTACTGAAGAGTTTGGGTAGTAGGTAGTTTCCCAGTAGTCTTTTGTTTGTAAACATTACTAGTTCCGTCTTTGTTGGGTTTACCGATTGTTCATATGCCCTGCACCATCTTTCCACAACCCGGAGTGCAGCTTGTGTAATGTCGCAGAGTACATTGGCATAATTTCCTGTTACCAGTATAGCTATGTCATCAGCATATCCTACTGTATAGAAATGTTGTTTGTTCAGTTTAATGATAAGGTCATTTACGACCATGTTCCACAGCAGAGGCGACAGTACCCCGCCTTGAGGGCATCCCTTCGCTACTATGGCCCATGGGGTCTTATTTGCTGTTGTTTTTATTGTTCTTAATTTTAGCATGTTGCTAATCCAGCTGATGAGCACTTCATTCACTTCGTGCCTCCTCAGTGCTGATTGTATGCTGGAGAAGTTGGTTTTATCTAAAGCTCCTTCAATGTCGATAAAGGTGCCTAGGCAGATTGCTTTGTCTTTGAGGGCCACTTCTATCTTGCCCACAACGGCATGTAGGGCCGATTCAGTGGATTTGCCTTGACTGTATGCATGTTGGTTTCCGAGTAGTGGTATGTTCTTAAGCGCTCCATCTCTCAGTTCTCTGTCGCATAACCTTTCTAATGTTTTCAAAAAGAACGATGTGAGGCTGATTGGTCTGAAGGACTTCGCGTCAGTTTAGTCGTTTTTACCTGGTTTCGGTATAAATATGACTTTTACCTCTCGCCAGCTGTAGGGCACATAGCTGAATGCTAGACAGGCTTGAAAGATGTTGACCAGGTGCTGGACCATTGTGTCCCTCAGTGTGTAAAACGAACTTTAACTTCGCTAAGTCTTTGCTTAGTCGAACTAATAAGCAGGTTTTTCATATTCACAAAACGAATTTTTCTTAAATTAAATTAAACTTTGAGTTTCCTGATCTACACAGACTACAACCATGAATGCCTAACGGTCTAAGTAATAGTGGGTAAGTGTCGAATAGAGAAGTCATTTAGATATTTTTGTTTGACATTGACCCGCTTACCGGATACTCGGAAGCAGGATTATACAAATAGATTCTGAGATATATTGCCAAACTGTCGTGGTGCCAAACTATCTCCATGCGGGATTTCTTATTGTTTTTAAATGATAACTAGAATTTATTTTCCTGCGCTTCAAAAGTACAATTTAAATATTAATTAATTTAAATGTTAATAATTAAAAAATGAATTAGTGTTAAAACACACGCCGATACAACAAAGGTTAATTCTACAGAGTAAAAGAATCGCAAAGGTGTGAGTATAGAAATCAGCCGTCATTTCTATACTCACACCTATTTCTTATCTATGACGTCTTTCACACAATCCATCCATCTTTTCTTTAGCCTTCCTTTCCCCTTATACATAGGGCGCACTATAAGTTTCCGGAACTGGCCACTTACATAAACAATACTTAAAAAGTAATTACAACATTTGAAAATGGAACTCTTTGGCTGTAGAATGTAGTTTGTTACATCTGACGGTCACTTGTTTTTACATTGTGGCGTCATTTTAGAAATTGGTTGTCTACATCACCATGGATCTAACTCGTGAAAATTTTCGTAGTATGATTTTCTACGACTTTAACTGTAATTTATGTTGTCGCAGTGACAATTTTATTAGTCATTAAACGACTCCTGCCGTACATCTTCCCGCCATCTTCACGCGCGCGCTGCTACCGCGCCCAACAGACAAGATAAAAGAAGGGCGCGTAGCTGGCGGGAGCACATTTTTGTGCCCGTCAGCCACCAAGAAAGCAACTTGCATGCTAAGTGCACGCCACTAAGTTGTAGCTATGGTATTGTTCATATATCTTTTACTATTTCTGTCTAGTTGTGTTAAAATATTAAGTTCCTATATTTCTGTAAAGAAAAGTGATTAGTTAAACGTAAGCTATTAGTTAAAGTAAAATGTATTCCAGCTCTTACAATTGAATATTCCATAACAGTTCTGTATCTATTATAATAATTAATTATGTGTCTAATAAGTGTTTCATTTACATTTAACAGCTCAGCGGAGCTTCACTCGGCTTCAAACTGCTTTTGACGATGAAGCACCATGCAAGACGACTATTTATAGGTTAGCAGAATTCAAACGCGGTCGTGTGAGTCTCAGTGACGAATTTCGTGATGGTCGTCCGTCCACTGCTGAGAACAACAAAAACGGCGATGCTGTGCGCCGTATGATCAAAACAGACAGGCATGTGACGTACCATGAGATTCGGGCATCTTTAGGCATAGGCATGAGTCAATTACAATCAATACACAAACATTTCCCTTTTTTTAGTATTTATCAATGACCTTTGTAATATGCAGCTCATCAATGGTAAAATAGTTTCTTTTGCAGACGACACAGCCTTAATTTTCGAAGCGCCTACCCTAGTAGAGCTTTTTCTTAATGCACAAAACGGCTTAAACTCAATTTTGCGATGGCTTGGCCATAATCTATTAACGATTAACGCTGATAAAACTAAATATATGCTTTTTTGCCATGCCATTCGTAATACATTATGGAAGAAAATTCCCGACATAGATTAATTAGTTTTAATTGTAAAAATGTGAAGCGCTCTTTGGAGTGTGTACGACAGTTGTGTAAGTCGGCAGATATCATTGCGTTACAGGAAACGTGGTTATTGCCCGATGATATTGCAGTTCTTAGTAGCATCGATGCAAATTGTGGGTGGACGCGAACGTCCGCGATTGACACTGCAACAGGGATGTTGCGGGGTCGACCGTATGCTGGTGTCGCACTTCTGTGGAACAACAAGTGTTTACGAATGTGACGGTTGTGCAGTGCGCTAATTCGCGAATCTGTGCTATTAAGTTAGTGATGGGTCAGCGGTCATTCCTAGTGTTCAGTGTTTACATGCCCACGAACAAACTGGACAATGTGACAGACTTCACGGATTGCTTGAGCGCGGTGAGTGCTGTGGTAAATAGCAGTAATTCCGAGTCAGTGTATATACTTGGTGATCTTAATGCAAACCCGGGTGACCTATTTCATAATGAGTTGTCGTGCTTTTGTAATGACCATGACTGGGTTTGCGCGGACGTTGAGTGGCTAGGTTTACGGTCGGGCACGTACGTAAGTGAAGCGCACGCCTCAAAAAGTTGGCTCGATCATTGTATCACCACTAAATCAGCTGTTGGCTCGATTACAGATGTGTATGTGAAATACGATATTATGTGGTCAGATCATTTCCCATTGGTAATAGAGTGTAATTTACATGTAATTAGACCAAAAATATCTTGTGACGTGTACACTTCAGTAAATAGAGCTATATGGGGTGAACGAAAACCAGAACAAATTAGTACGTATTTTTATGAATGTCAAAATAGACTACAGT
>NW_020653719.1:139928-140195 GCF_003589595.1 Hyposmocoma kahamanoa | reverse complement strand
AAAAAATTCTAAAAATTACTTATTACGCATTGTGTCAGTCCATTCTAACTTATTGTATTACCATTTCGGGAGGCGCTCATAAAACAACTATAAAAAAGCTAGAAGTCGCCCAACGAACAATTTTAAAGGTCTCAACATTCCGGCCCTACTTATTCTCAACGTCTAAACTCTATGAAGAATGTAAAGTTCTGTCAGTACGCCAGTTATTCATCGCAAGTACTATACTTAAAAAACACTCTCTTTTGACGTATGATCCCAACTTCTCAC
>NW_020653719.1:133701-134928 GCF_003589595.1 Hyposmocoma kahamanoa | reverse complement strand
AATAAAAAGAAGTTATACCGTGGTAAGAAACCTGTTACTAGTGATAAAAATTAAAATTAAAATTAAAATATATATATACATATATTTAATTTTTTTTGTTATGACCCTTTTTTCCAATTAAGTATACATGTAACTTGTTAATATAGATTTATAAATATTGATCAGAATTTCTGGAGGTGGAGGCCTGGCACATACAGGGTATCCTAGTTTAGGCTCCAGCCTCTACAAATTTTCCTGTCATGTTTTTTACTTTAATATCTCTTATGTTTACTTAAGTTGTTACAAATTTGTGGAGGAAATAAAGAATTTACTTACTTACTTACTTACTATTTGGGTGAAAAAGCTGTGCTCTCGTTGGATCCCACACAATATGACTGAGGCTCAAAAAACGGATCGCGTCACTTGGTGCAATGCCATGCTTATCAGATTCAACGAAGGGGCGTCAAATTTGCTGTGGGACATAGTAACAGGTGATGAAACATGGATTTATAATCACGATCCCAAAACAAAGCAGCAATCGAGCATATGAGTCTTTCGAGATGAGCCGAAACCAATCAAAATGGCCCGCGTGCAAAGTGCCTCTAAGCGGATGATTGCTTCTTTTTTTAATAAAACTGGACACGTGGCTACTGTTGCTTTGGAGAATCGTTACCGTGAATAGTGATTGGTACACGATCATTTGTTTGCCGGAAGTTATTGACAAACTCCGTAAAAATAACCGTAAACGCCGTATCATCTTGCACCACGATAATGCCAGTTCTCACACGGCCAGACAGACAAATTAATTTTTGAAGGTGAACAACGTTGACCTTAAGAGCTATCCCGCGTACAGTCCCGACCTGGCACCTTGCGACTTTTATTTATTTCCAAAAACTAAGAACCAGTTACAGACTACTTCTAAGTCCACTGCTTTTCTGGTATTCAATATTCTTAGTCAAACACAATCCTTGTACATTTATTTAACACACAACTTCTTTTTATTAGAACAATGATTTTGGACGGTGGAAAATTTATGGCGGCCATATTGAAAAATGGCGGAATCAAAAAAATCACAAACGCAATATTGTATTATTGGACCTTATACACCGGTCAGGTGCCAAATTTCAGCACGATTGGTGTTTTTTTCTGGCCGCCATCTTGAATTGGCCATTTCGAAAAAAATTCTTTGACAGCCGATTGTCTCCTGTCACCCTCACGGATATTATTTTGAACATAATTTATCTATAT
>NW_020653719.1:75623-133691 GCF_003589595.1 Hyposmocoma kahamanoa | reverse complement strand
ATGAAAATTTCACAGGAGTGTTCAATGTACCTACCTACTCGGAAGTTCGAAAATAAAATCGTCGAATTACAATCATAAATGTAGTCTAAACAAAAGCTCTCAAGTGCTCTTATCTCCCTTTTTAATTTATTTTACGGTAGCCTAAATAAATATTGCAAGTGATAAAGGTACAACTCTTTATTTATAAAAGCAACACCTTTTAAATATTATTCTCAGGGGAATCTGCCTTACGAATGAATAGTTAAGACTATTACAAAAGTAATTTGCTTACCTAAGAAATAAATATCTATTATTTGACTTTGAGTTTGAGAAGATCCTAAAGACTCGCATTCTTATATAGTGACGTGACGATACGTATGATCACAGACCAATAATTACGTAGAAGTAGAAGCATGTAGAAGTGTGTAGTTTGCGTGACGTTATGTGCCAACAATACGCGAAGTTCCACATACTTAAGCTCAATCTTTCATTTGCTTTGTAAGTTAGGGTTGCGTCATTTATCTGGCGCAAAACCTCGAAAATATTAGAAAAACGCCTTATTTTGCTACTTTGGAATTAGTAGAACGTGAGCAAAACCTTGAGTGTTCAAGGCTCTGCAGCTTCACATCTACTCCGTAAAGTTGCCTGCTTATCGGTATTCTACAAGATATATCACGAAGAGAGTGTGCTAGGGAATTGCATTAATTCCGCCTTCCCCTTTCCATTGTTGGTGGACAAGACGTAGGTTAGGGTTCTCCCCCCATTCTGTGAATATTCCAAGGAATCGCACAAAACGCTTTGCTTCCACATTTATATTTGGCTTGGCTATGGCTATGGCTTGGGTTCCACCTCTATGTTGTGGATATTCCAAAGATTCGCACGAAGCGTTACGCTTCCACATTTATATGGCGAACGGCCATGGAGTGGAATTCCCTGGCTGCAGACTTGTTCCCTGAACTGTATAACTTAGGCCTGTTCAAAGAGAAGTGAATAGGCATTATTTAGGTGTGCTTGCTCCATCATCGACTTTATCGTCATTTTCCATCAGATGAGATGGAAATCAAATGCGCAATTACTTTTTAATAAAAAAAATATTAAAATTATAACTTGCAATAATAGGAATAGAACTTTCAACAATATGCAACAGGGCAAAGTTTAATTTTATAGTCTAGAATTTGTTACTTCTTTTTAAATTAGAATTTTAATCAAATAAATTTAATTTCTTTTTAAATTATTATCAAGATTTCAAATTATGAACGTGTGACATGTGGCGACAGCGGTTCTGATAGTAATCGATGTTTAAAACGCTTATTACGTAGTGTTTACATATTTCAAGGGACCCTACCCTACCGACTAATATCTAACATAGGAAGGTGTAATAAAGATTAGGGAATTAGGGCGGGCGCGTCCCCATTACGTCGTGACGACAGATAGTCGTGCAGTTTAAAATGTCGTCTAATTTGTGGTCTCGACTGTCTTACTACTACACCACAAATTAGAAAGATCGAGACAATGGAAAGAGCTAGAACGACAGTCGTCATAAGATAAATAACCAACTTCAAAAAAAGGAGGAGGTTCCCAATTCGTCTGTATGTTTTTTTATCTATGTATGTTACGCGATAACTCCGGTATTTGTGAACTCCGATTTTGATGATTATTTTTTTGTTGGAAAGAGATTATTTACATCACCGGTTTTTTTTTCAACAATATAATGCAACAAATATACAACATTTTTGTGGGATAATAAACACACACAATATATTTTTTATTTCATAGCACTGTAGATTCAATGTTAATTTAACTGTAATAGCAGGTCCGATTCATTTAACAGCAGAAACAGAAAATACAAGACATTCGTTTTTATTATTTTATAAATTAATTTTATATATTTACAAAACATTTAAATTATTAAATTTTATGTTTTTTAAACAAAGAGTACACGAAAAAATATGTCGAAATAAAAGCGATGTTTTTTGGAACGAAATCGCTACTGTCAATGTCAAATGTCAAGTCAAATGTACTTTGATTGAAATGTCAAGTGTACTTTGATTTTGTCAATTGTGTGTCAATGTTTGTGTTGCTAATTTATGGAGAATTTCCCGAATTGCGGGGAATTTCAACTATATTGGGGATTTTGTGGGAATTGGTGCTATGTGGGGAAAAATGTGGGGATTCTAACAAAAAAAGTGTGCAAAACTGCCCCGCTACCCCCTATCAATGTGTCTTTCAACATCGCACATCTCTCGCATTATTAACAAGCAGCTTAAGTTTTTTTTTTTTTTTTTTTTAATTTATTTCCAATCAACTAGTAGAATTATTATCAGAACACTTGGTTCTGAATTGTAAAATTACCAGTCGGTGCGTGTTGAGTTCGGGATCCCTTCTCCCGCTTAGGCTGGTCCGGTATAAAGAAAAACGATATCGGCTATTGATAAATAACGCCGAGCAGTTAATACTTCCACACCACAACTTACCACTCGTCAACTTTAAATAAATAAAATAATAAATAAATAACGCACACACTCAACATAGCCCAGCACTAGGGAAACCCTGTGTCGCGGGTGCCATGGACACACATATAGACAACCACAAATTACACCCAAACTCACGAGAGAAATAATTGTAGGCCATACAACTATTTCTCTCGGCCCGGGAATCGAACCTGGGACCTCTGCGTGGCAGTCCGGCATGGTAACCGTTCGGCCACGGAGGCAGTTAAATAGGTATTAAGTATATATAGATCGAGACTTAATTTTCTCATTGAATATTTCTAACCTTAACATAGTGTCACCAAATGCGCAGCAAATAATTTAAGTTAGGTACTTAGTTTTGTAAGGCAATGAAAAATTTTTTTAAGGACTAAACGATTTAAGGTCTTCTAATTTTACAATTTGCTTTTCATTTTAGGTTCTGTTTACATTCACAACTAACGTAATAGATGGGTACATTTCGAGTTTCTTAATTCTTTAGTATATTTTTAAACGATGAATTTGTAATAAATAATGAAACTTGTTGCTCTCCCCAAATTTGGGAATTTTAACCGTGATTTTTGGGGATTTTGAACAATTGGCATTGGCAACGCTGGTCAATGTGTCAATGTCAGACGGAGGTTGACAGAGGTCGTGTTGTGTCGTGTTTTCAAAGAAGTAGTTCTATGTCGAAATCATGTCTAAATTTCAAAATAGAATAAAACTATGATCTCATTTATTAACTCGAGTGTTCATCGATTAAAATAGTGTAAATTACACCAATCGTCGTAGTGGAAATTGGCAAAAATGCAGCAGTCACCTTTTGAGAACATTTTAAACATAATAGGCGGCTTATCTGAAGGAAATGAGAAGCCTATGAAACATGGATTTTACAATGCTTTTGCGCTTTTCATTCTGGCGATATGCTGTGCTGCAGTTTATGTACTATTTTTGATATTAGAACCATTTTTTAAGCCTTTATTTTGGGCTCTACTTGTGGGGTCTCTACTGCACCCGTTTAAGTATAAACTATCGAATAAATTAAAGTCATGGTTCGAAAATTTGGAGAAGACGAACACGTCTGTGGTTTTTGGTTTGATGGTGATACCAGTGAATATTGTAAATCAAGCATCTGATAAAGTCGGGCATCAGTTTAAAGAGCATTATAAGGTGATTTTATAGTGATATGAAAAGTACAAGTTGTGTTCATATTACATTGTATTTGTTCTAAATTTATAATGATTTACCTAACATGTCATTACCCTTCTTGGGCTTTACCTTAAAAAGCAAACTCTGACCCTGTGGTGGAGACAAAATGGACAAAGTTAAGCAAAAAGGATTTGATCCACAAAATTATCAAATAATGATTTATATGTACCAAACGGTTCCTAAAGTCTGACCTCTTAGATCAGCATAAAAATCCAACATTTAAAAATAAATAAATATCTCTGGAGTTACATGACATTATAAGTTTTGAAAATAAAACAAGAGTGAGAAACACTTTTAAACTTTGAATTGTCATATCTCAAAAGTGACTGGATGTGCATTGGATCCTTTTTGTTTAACAATGTCTGATTACTCAATAGTTTTTATAACACATTTAATTATTATACTTTGCCTGCAAGTAAAAAATAATTTATTTAAAATTATTCTACAAATTTCATATTTAGCATAGGACTTGAGAAAATGTAAGATAAATCGATTTTGTAACTCTCATATTTCATGGAGCATTTGAGGAAATAAATAAGACGGGCATGGATTATGAAACCAAGACAAATAAATCACAAAAGGCTTAAACATGCCAACAGCAGCTAGAGCTTATTGAAATTTTCCTTATTGAAGCCTTAAGTGCCCTGATAGCTGCTTCCACCAAAGAATAATCTTAGACGTCTAAAGACAAAACACTGCTAGCATACTGAGTACAAAGACCCAGGACCAACATGAAATTTTTTATGTTTAACTAGATGAGTTGAAGGTAGAAAATGTCTTTCTATTTTTCTTTTCTTAGAAAAGCATAGAAAAATTAACAAAAAATTAATGAAAAGTTTTTTGGTGAGTAAGAAATGTGGATGGATGCAAAAGTTATGATGCAAAGTAGTGTGCATGGGTAAATGTGGTATGCGTGTGAATGTGTGTATGTGTATGCATTTGTGTGTTGGTGTATGTGAGAGAAAGAGAGTGGATGTATTTGTGGGTATGGGGTGGCAGGGCATGCATTAACGTTTTTATATATTAAGAATGTTTGTTGTTGTATTTCCAAAATCTTGCATCAATATTTTTTGTGTAGTTCATATTAACAAAATACCAGCACTTTTAATGGTGCCTCGTTATAGCAATACCATCCAAGCCGAAGCTGAGGTGAATCAAGTTCTGTAAAATTTTGAAACTTTTTAATTTGGTAGCAGAAGCTCTAATACAGATGCTTTATATGTATAATATATTTGATATTATAACCATATTAAATTTTACTGCCATGATATTAAATTATTTTTTGTGAAATTACTTCAATTGTTTATTATAATTATTGTTACAAAGATTAAACACAATAAACATACTTAGAAATAATGTAGACAAACTAAATACTGTTGTATTGATACTCTTCTTTTTGTATTGATGCCACACTATATTATTATGCCCTAGAACTCATTGCCACTACCTGTGTCACTGTGTAACTGCCATGCTTAAATGTGGAACATGTTTGCTATTGTGATGAGATTTGCCATTCGGCGTAGCGTACTCACCGAGTAGTACACCATTGCAAGGAGGCTCGTTTCGTGCACCCCACAGTCACACTGACTTGTCCTTATTAAATGTCTTCCATAAATAAAAAAAATAAAATAAAAAATAATGCAATGCTACAAAAATGCAAATCTATATTAATTTCTGTTAAAATTTAATTTACTTGAATATACTTGTTAATGTGCAAAACTTACCATTTCAGACAGTAATTGGCCTACTGTCAGCTATATTTGTCCTACCATGGCTGTACAACTCTGTGCCACGGAGCTTCTCCTGCCTCTTCTGGCAGTTCAACAGCTTCATCAGTTTCTCTACCACCATGCTTATCCAACTGTGCAGTTCTTATGTTGTAAGTATTTCATAATAATAATTCTTTAATACCTACTTTACTTTAAATGTATATACATGGTTTACTCATACTTTATATTTAATTTTTTATTTTAGTTTTTATGTATAGGTAACAAGTGTTCTCTGAAATTACTTTAATGAGATTAAATGACTCTCATTAATTATTATAAGACTAAATATTTTTAACTGACTTCAAAAAAGTATGAGGTGAGAACCTCATACAACTACTTTCAAGTGGATGTGTTTTTTTTGTGTGTATGTTACACGATTACTCTGTCGTTTGTAAACCGATTTTGATGATTCTTTTTTTTATTGCAAAGAGGGTACCTCAGTATCCGTCCTAGTTTTAATTTGAAGAATACATTCCACCTCTAAGGGTAATTCCTTAAAGCTTTGAGGTTGGTATTTTTTTATAAAAATGTTATAATTATCTTAACTGAAGGTCTTAATACTCACCTCTCACCTCTCACTTCTATGTAAATTAATGTCTTATTTTGTGAACTTGTGATAAAAATCATTAATTAATCCGTTTTCTCTTGCAGACTCTAACATTTGCTGTGGCCTATTTTATAAGTGTCTACATATTCTGGTCACCAGAACGAGCTGGCATATTTCGTGCTACATCACAGTTGTTATGGCTGATTATCATCAGTTTTCTAGCCAGTCTAACTGGATCCTTCCAAGTATACACATTTGTATTCCTTCAAGCAATTTGTTTCACTGGAATTGCACTTGAAGTTTTGGAAGTGCATAAAAAGTTATTGGAAAAAGGTAAAGTTATTTGAAAACAAAGCAAAAATCAGAAACTGCAATTTTCTCTAACTTAATTAACTCTGTGCTATCGGAAGACATCATTTATACAGACCTGAGAAAACACAATCAAAAAAATATAATATTAATAATATATTATTTAATTCTTAACACATTTGTATTATGTAATGTTTTTACTATTTTATTGTATATAGGTATGATATGATAATGGATATTAAAGAAATGAATAAGTATGATTTAATACTGCATTAAATGTTTTTCAACTAAAAGATCCATTCATTTATATATGCTTAGTGAAGTGACTAGTGTAGATTCCTGCAGACAAAATTGCTGTATTTATGCACATATTAATTTATATAAAAAAAAAGGAACCTGCAAAAGTCACTCCTACATCATACTTTCTGTATTATGCCGAGCGAGCACTGGAATATTGTTATTCTGACAGAACTATTATAGTCATCATTTGGCGACGCAAAGCAAACAATTTCTTAGAAATTCGCAAAAAAATGTACCAAGTGTGAATCAGAATGTGAACATTACAATATCAATGTATGCTTGGGAGTACGTTAACACTTTAATCGACAGTGAGTCAGGCTATATCAGCTCATATGAATAAAGTCGTCGGAAATCGTGTAAAGATTGTGTGATTGTGACTTCTTAGAATGTAATATGTTTGGACCACGAAATGGTGATGCTAGGTTGACTATAATAATGTGTTGCTTGAAAAAAAACCATTTATTCAAAAATTCCGCAATATAACAAGGATTCCAATAATAATCTATCAGCATTTTCTTTATACACAAAATTTTTCAGATCCTGAAACTTCCCTCTGGGCAGCATTATGCAATGTTTTCTCATACAGACAAGAGCTGGAAATCGAACAAACACAAGATAAACCTTTAGAACATTGTCAATCAACAGTCAGTGACCCAGACTCGACTCCAGAAAAAGATACCCCATCCCCAGTTACTCCGGAAACTGTACCCAAAATGGGAAGTTGGACAGAAACTGACACAATACACAGTTCTCCAAGACGTGCAAAAATGTTGTTTAAAACTCGAACGTTATCCACATTGCCTTTATCGGATACAAAACAGAAATCTGCATTCGAAAACAGGCTCTTGGCCTCATTTAGAGCGAGATCACTGGATGAAAACTATATGAAAAATAATTTCAATAGTGATGAAGAAACCACATTATATTTCAAGTTGCTGTTCTATGGATGTTTCTGCATGCTCGTGTGGAAACATATTTGGCTTTTACCAGTGATGTTGTTTTTTTTAGCTATACATGTACTGAAGTGGGTTTTGGACTTTTTTGGCATATGGTTGTTATGCGAAAACCTGTATAACAACATTATGGGAAAGGTTAAAAGCTGGTGGGAAGACAGGTAAATATATTTATAATATATATAGACAGTTGAAAGTACTTATATTTGGGGCTAGGAAAACATTTTATATTATGTTTCTCATCTTCTTGTCTACACTGACAGTTTTGCGGTGGGCAAAATCGGGCATTGTCTTGTAATTTTTTTTTTTTTAGACAATCAGCTTTAATGCCCGGTCAAGTACGAGGCATTTGCAAAGTGATGTCCATCTGCAATGAGCGAACCAGTAAGATAGCATACGACTCCGTAGACACCGTCTCTACATGCTTTGTGATCATAGGACTCATATTCTTCGTTACTGTTGCCACAGTCTTTATTTGTATACAGGTGAAAATTGCAGATATCATAATTTAAAATCGGTGCTCGTTAAAAAATGTACTCGGCATCTACATAGCCTTTACTCAGTTTTGGTTTTACGAGTAGTCAAAACTAATGAGTGATGCAACATAAGAGTCAAAACGGAAACAGATGTCTAAAGTAAATCTTAACAGATGCGGAAGCGGAAGTGTAAATACTTTATATCTTAAAGAAAAAATTCCAAATAGGATTTGTTTTTGGTTTCTTAATTGAGGCAATTTATTCTTTATTTTTTTGTAATTATGGATGCATAATTACAAAAAATTATACTTTACATGATAATGTAAAGTATAATTTTGCGCTGGTAACTTCAATAGTACTTAACACAACACAAAACTGCTAAAAACACACGCCTCATCCGTCGCGAACGTTATAAACTTCCGATTAAAGTTCTGTTGCAAAATTTGCGGAAGCAGAGGCAGAGGTCTGTTGCGCCATTAGTAAAAACCATTTCTGGTGAAATGTGGGTTCTACTCTAGTATTTTTTCCCTATAACGGGACGCTGATAAGCAGTAACGTGTCAACTAACACGACCAAAGTTTTGAAAAAAAAATGGAAATTAAAGATTTTTCGTGATTTGACTAATGGATGTATGTCAACTGTTTTATCTTTTTTTTATTATTTGGAGTTTTGAAAATCACCTAATTTATGTTTGTAAAACGTAGACGAGACGACCTTTGGGATGGCTCTGCGACATATCAACTGGCCACTTTGGATTCAATTGACAACCGTGTCAAGAGGCTTAGGTGACTCGGAATTAGTGGAGGCGAAACTGCAGAGCTTTGAACACCGCCGTAAAGTTGCCTGTTTATCGATATTTTACAGGATTTTATATTTTGTATGACGGATTATATATTTTGTATGATTTATATCACGGAGAGTGTGCGATGGAATTACACGATTTATTTCCACCTTCCCCTTTCCATCACCGGGGGACTAGGCGTAGGCTTGGGTTCCACGTCTATGTTGTGGATATTCCATAGATTCGCACGAAGCGTTACGCTTCCACATTTATATGGCGAACGACCATGGAGTGGAATTCCCTGCCTGCAGACTTGTTCCCTGAACGTTATAACTTGGACCTTTTCAAGGCGAGAATGAATAGGCATTATTTAGGTGTGCATGCTCCATCGTCACCTCATCGTCACTTTCCATGAAAAAAAAAAGAAAAAAAAAACAAACTACAATGTGGCATAAAAATCGCAATTATCGAGTTATTGTGGGTTAACATGTTATTGCTTATCGAGTTCTTAGATTTTCGCGATTCTTACACATAAGAAATGAAACTATTTTTCCGGATTTAAATCGCGTATATTTGTTTTTTCAAACAAACCAACGAGCCCTAAACCCGGAAAAATAGTTTCATGTCCTATGTTATTGCTTATTAGCATCCAGTCATATAGGTTAATAGACTTACAGCAAATATAACTCTTTTACCAGATATACTCAGAAACTATAGTAGTAGTACAACTAAGCGGTAGCCTGCTCAACAGCACGTTTGTCCAGAATAGTGAGCTACACAAATATTTACCCGAAGGCTGGGAGGACAAGCTTGATTCACTCCTTGATAACGCTTATACTTATGGGAGGGAAGGAATCTCTAAAGGGGTAAGAATGTTTATCTGTTAAATGGTTTGAAAAACTATTATGTACTTGGTACTTGGTGCAACGGGCTGGTATCCGCAACTCGACGACAAAGCGCCTATTATGTAATGGTACTTATGAATGAAACTTTTTTACGTTCTTTGTAGTCTTAGAACTGTTTTAATAAGTATTTTTAGCGTCCGCCATCTTAATGTTTGTGATCTCTATTTTTTATACGGAATGCGAGGTGAGAAACGGATACCCGCCTACCTTACTTTATTAATTAATTAAACCATTTGTTAAGTAATTTAATTTGCTTCATACAAACAAATGGAACCCGCAGATACGATACGATTGGATATGTACTTTACTGTTCCTCTGCATTCAAACTAACCTCATTTTATTTGGCATGAATGATAAAACAAAATTTTTATAAACATTGCTAAATGTAACTTTGTAAACCCTGCGTGAATTATTTTTAAGAATTCTTTAATAGAGTTTCTTCAACTTTTGACAAGTGTCACTGTCTAATGTGGAAAAATATTACTGTTTCTGAAAAATGTGTTTTTTTTTATCAGAATGGAAATTTTTCATGACCCAACCTACACTTGTTTACGACGTTTTCCATATAATTTTATGCAACTGCGCAGACGTCGCCATTTTAGTTGAGTTTCGATAATCGACAACAGTTTTTGATTGCTGAAATCTGCGATTAAATCAATTGTTGATTGTCACAACTAAAAACTAGGAAGTTTGTACCGGTTGTATGAAATTGCTCCCGTCTCTCGCAGCATCAGTCTTGTTCTGGGTTATGACCATGGATTTCTAAACTTTATTTAAAATCGGTGCAACCGTAAACTGGGCCTTCCGAGTTCCGGTACTCAACACTAGATGGCACTATATTCAATTGTTCTCATATAAATTTACGCAATCGCTTTAAAGGAATAAAGACTATTCACGTTACTCACTGTATCCTGTCCTTCGATCATATAACATTCTACAATGAATATCACCCATACAAATTCCGTTTTCCTGAACCAGGTGAAAAGTATCCTCAAAGAAGGCGACGCAGACAAAATAGCTCGCGTTGAGCAGCAAATACTCGAGATATGGGACCGTCTGTACCAAAGCTGGGTATCGGGACACTTCGCCGCGCAAGTCGGGCCACAGGTCGACCAGTCCGCCATACAGGATTCATGGGACAACTTTGTCAGTGACGTCACGAACACACCTGGTAAGTCCTTTTATTCACCACACTCTTCAAGAATTCCTTGACTGTGGTGCGAGAGTTGGTGGGAAAATTTACTGCATTAAAAAAAATCAAAACAAGCGCAGCTATTTTGCACGATTTAACCTGCACTGGGTTCGCAGAGTACAGTAGTAGAATTAATTTACTTGCATTTTTATTAATAATTGCCAAGCCACTCGAAGAATTTAGGTACAGTCGATGTCTGACCACCTAACCGACTACTTAGTTCTGAGTGGATCAGTGTAAAGAAAAGTGTTAAAGCAAGTTAACCTTCAACTAGTGTGCTGTAAAATTCACTTTGATAGGACTCCATATTGCATCATTAGTGAATGACGTTTTAATAAACTTTTTAACCAATTTGATCTTTAATTACATTACATAAATACAAATTTCAACCAAAAAGCTAGAATTCGTTTTCACTTTTTAGTTGAACGCGTGACAAGGCTCCCAGAAGTAAAAGATCGGCTAGGGGATCAGGTATTTTAGGGCATCGACTGTACCTAATATTAAATGTGTACCTTGATATTAAATGTGTGTGTCAGTTATGAAGCGCCAGCGTTATTTTTGTTATGCATTGTGCACATTGTACATTATATAGAACAGTACGTTGACAATTGTTTTCGGATGAATTCTGGCTTGAGATCTAATAAGAAATGTTCTTTATATTTGCAATATCTTATTCGAACAAAATACTTCTTAGACTCGATTTACAGTAAATTGAGCCTTCGCTTTTTTAGACTTATAAAAACATAAACAAAGAACCGGTGGTCATAAACGTTTTTCTTTAGCAACAAATTGTAGTAAAGGAAAACAGTGAGAATGGATGACTAATGAAATGACGTTTGCAAATGACAAGATAATTATTTTATTAAAAGTGTCCGTTTAATTTTTGGAAGCTCTGTTTCATTAAGTTTTTTATAGTGCAAGCCTTTGAAATAGATTTGGTAAGATAAACATTTTTCATTTGATTTGTAACTGTTGAATACTATTAGTCAAACGATGTAATAATTACGTAGTTAGTAAATATGTTTGAGAATTTTGTTTCACGGTATTTATGTAGTTATTTTACTTGCAAACTGACAATGAGTGCGAGTCAGTGGCGTCTGATTAAAAAAAGCAACTTTTCCTTCTGACTAATGATAAAAAAACTAAATATTAAGGTACTTTTCATCCGGCGAGGCGAGACGAGGTTTGAAATTTGTATAGCAAAATTTCGATTCTCTACTAGCGCATCTTCGATCGAAATGCTTGACAAGAATAGGCGAGAATCGAAATATTTGTTGATGTAATATTCAACCGTATAGCTGCCGGCATACATTAACATACTCCATTGCGCAAGCTATTAATGGCGATTTGTCGTGGAAAAAGACCAAAGAGATTTCAATTCTCGTCTCGTCTCACCGGTGGAAAACCGCCTAAATAATGGAAAACATACTTTGATTACAGATATATTCGACTATTCCGGTGTGGTTGCATGGGTCCAAGCGAACTTAGGCACTCTCAGCGCAATTGCTACCAGCGTTTGGGCACCACTAGCAAGCAACGTGTCTCTTTTAGCCGGCTCACTGGGTGCTTTTGCTTCATTGCTACTGTCAGGTGGCAGCACTATCATCAACATGTTCATTAACTTGGTAAGTCAAACCTCCATGTCGATGATGGTGTCTTGAAACATTTGGCATAAGTGCAACAAATAAGAGTAAGCGTTCCATTACATTGCTATAAAAAACTAAATAGTCCTGATTTTTCCTAAGTATTAAACGAATCTGATTTTAACCAAGCCACAAAAACTATTAAGACGCTGACAAGCGTCGATGACCTTGAGCGATCACGCGCCTACTATAATTTCTCCAATAAGGTGGCGCCATACGCCCCGATGCGGTAAGAGTATGGTAATTGGACCTTCAAATTTCTTCTTCTAAATTTGTTATTTGTCTTTTATTTAAAGCAAATAAAGTGTCAGGATCAAGTAAGTACCATTTAAATAACCACACCAAATTTGGTAGTAAGCAAGTTTGGTTTGCCCGAGAAAAATATGTCAAAAAATAACCACCAGAGTCTCACTGTAATCCAGTTTTTGTATTACCTATGACAATAAGCAATATTCTATGAATTTCAAGCTACACTTCAAAATACGTATTACAGGATGTACTATTTTCAAAGTTCCACGTGCTATGTTATCGCCTAAAAACTTACACAAAAACATCATATTTAAGCGATTTTGGACACCTCATCGCCTTAAATCTTCTACAATCAATAATCAGTAAACACTCCAAAGTAGTGAAAATCGAAAAGAAATAGAAAATCTTCAAACCCTGGATGAATAAAAAATGGTGTGTACTAGTTCTTTGCTATCCCGCGAATTACAAATTAATAATAATAATTATTATTATTTATTTAAAAACAAAAGCAATAAAATAAAATAATTGTCATACAATAAAAATACAGTGCAATACAATGCGCTTATAAGATAAGTCTGTCATTTCTTATTTCCATCACGATGCATGGAAATCCAGTCTTTAAAATAGGAATCGTGCACGTACTCACAGAGAGTACGGAGAATCCTGTTGTCAGACACACGGAGAAGGCTCCTAAAGCTATCGACGCGAAACATTATTGCGAATAAATCAGGAACTCCGGCCTCGGCGAACATACTCGATGCGCTGCAGTATCTCGGCTGGTTCATTAGAATGCAATACGTATCATTATACTGCACTCTAATGGTGCTCATCGCGCGTTTCGAAAACCTACTCCAGAGTTGACATGTGTAGAAGCATAAACAATAAGCCTAAACAAGGTCACTCTGACATGATTACTACACCGCGGGAATCTGCGCGCGAGCATGTTGCACCGAACGGCTAGAGCCCTGCACCTTCGTTCTATGTCGTCATCATTAACTAGACTCTCCGTTAGAACGTGGCAAAGGTATTTGAATTTATCCACCATCTCCACTTGCGCACGAACTAAAACACGGGCGGAACGTTCGCCGGGCCCCTTCCGGCCTTAAAGACCATCAATTGCGTCTTCTGGACATTATATTTTAAGCCGTACTTATGAGCATACTGCTCACACAATGCCAGTAGCTTTCGCAGACTATTGATCAGAGGGCTGAGGAGCCCATAACATCGGCATAGCTTAAGTTATTTACACACGTTGTGCCAATATGGCAACGTACTCGAGTGCTTCTCAGCTCCACGATCAGGTCATTCACATAAAGACGGAAGAGACCCGGCGAGGTTAGCCCACCTTGGCATACGCCACATTCTAACCTGAATACGTTAGAATTTGTGTCGCCCCATCTTACACAATTACTTTTGTTTTCATACCAGAATCTCAACAGATCAACGACTTGCCCACACACGTTAGAAGCATAGAGTTTCTCCCATAGTAACCTCAGGTTCACTAGGTCGAGAGTTCGACTAAGGTCTAAGAAACAGGCGTACACTGATGTATCCCTGATGTGTTAGTAGTAACATAGTGATTCAACACACTTTTAAGGCTAAAAACGCCGTACCCGTTGAGAAACCGGGGCTAAAACCAAATTGGGCATCATCCAGCTTGGGAATATTTCGCTTCAGTTCCGGGTGGATCTGACCCCGAATTCGGCTGACCCGGCTGACCCCGAATTCGAAACAATTGACGGGTGTCGTTAATTGTTTAACTTCAAATCGACTAGTTTAACTTGAGCTTTGCTATAATGAACGAAAATTGAAAAATTATTTACATATTTAATATTTAATTACCGATGAAATGTGATTCCGTTTGTTTTGTAATTAAATCTTTTGCTATTTTTCCGACACCACCGAATGGAACAGCCCCCCATTGTTAGAGATATTATCTTTATTACAATAAATACATAATATTTTTGGAATATACGTAGACGTACAAACAGGTCAGTTGTTGGCGCTGTACTATTTCAGCTTTCTAATTTGTGATTTCAGCGCAAACGCGAGTTGATGTTTAAAAGTGATGTAAGGCCCCTTTACCTGATGAGTTGCCAGGGATAGATGACCCTTATTTCCTTATTTGCCGTATGTTTAGTTGACTAGGGACACCGTTCCCTTCAAATTGTATTAAGAAGTTTTTATATATTACATATTTAGTTTTAAAAAATTATACACTACCAGACACATTGCGAGGCACCATGAATGAATGAAATATTTTTTATTATAGTTAATTGCACATTAAAATAACGCGAAAAGCGTTTGTATTTTTATTCTTAAAGGGCTACAATACAAAAATATTGTTATTATCGTTGAAGAAAAAGTTTCCCCAGTTTTACAAATTCAAATTTTCAACAAGGACTTATAGAAATGACATTTGGTATAATAGTTTCAAAATAGTATTATAGGAAATGAAACTATTTTTCCGGAATAAATCGCGTATATTTGTTTTTTGAAACAAACCGACGTTTCGGGTCCTTTACGCGATTTAAATCCGGAAAAATAGTTTCATTTCCTATGTGTAACAATCGCGGAAACCTAAGAACTCGAATAGTATTATAGTTTTCCAAATGTATAGTTTTTCAATTGTATTGTCAAAAAAATGCAGGTTGGTTCGAATTATGTATCGGGGAGTGTATTAAATAAATTAACGCGACAAACACGCCAAATAAAAAGTTACAACTTAGATTTGTACTCTTACCATGCGGTAGAAAATTTAAAAACTATATTTTCTGATGACAAGACCTTGATTTCAAAAGTCAATACGAGGATCACCATTTCTTGACCAAAAGAGAGTAACTTATCAGGCTATATTTACATGTTTCAAACAGCAAATCCTACACATTTCGAAATCCATTTTACTTTGAATTTCTGAAGTACTGCAATGGATTTGGAAATGTGTAGAAATTCACGCTGAATGTCAGGCAGACGGTTAGAGAGCTGCTTAAAATACGCGTTTATATTAAAACTAGGTGGTGTTCTTCACGACGCTGTTCTACCTGCTCGCGTCGAGCAACGCTCTCTATAAGCCCGTAGAAGTGATCACGCAAGTCCAGCCCAACTTCGGACCGAGGCTCGGTATTGCCCTTTCTGTTGCCATCAATCAAGTAAGTAAATGTACTTTAATACAAGGTCTTCATTTCTATAATACAAGGATCGAACACTCAGAAAAAATTCCTTCGATCCGGCCGGATTCGAACCGACGTCTTCTAGCTTACCGTGGCAGACGCTATATCAACTACGGAACGAACCAGCGGACCTCACGAATTTTTCTATGTGCTTGCGTCGTATATTTGTGTTTGGTTTTTTCAACGACTTTTTAGTCGTAGCGCCATCTATGAGAAATCTATGAAAGATTTATCACCCAGTTAGTACCTTTACAGCTACCAGTCCTGGCGAGAGATGTCGCTATTCACTGCATTTTCAATTTTTATTGATTTGATATTCAATTATTTTTTTGTGATATTACTCCACTAGTTTGTTATAATTGTTAATACAAAGATCGAACACTCAGAAAAAATTCCTTCGATCCGGCCGGATTCGAACGGACGTCTTCTAGCTTACCGTACCAGACGCTATACCAACTAAGCATCTTCATTTCTAGTTAAAATAGTAAATTCTATACATTTAAACAGTTCATTCAGGGACGTATTGCCATATCTATCTCTGTCGCCAAGCAGTAAAAAAATGTGCGCATTACTGCGTTCCGGTTTTAAAGAGTTATGGTTGCTTGTGAAACTACGGGAACATGAGACTTGTCAACTTTATGTATCAGGGTGATGCATCTAGTATATAACCAAAAAAAAAGGAGCGAAATGTCATTTAATTTGTTAAAAACTATTCTGCCAAATCATTAATGTGACAACTGTGCTCCGGCCATCCCGGACTCGAAACAATTGACCGCACCGTCAATTGACGGTGCCGTCCATTGTTTCAGTTCAAATCGACCAGTTTAACTTGAGCTTTACTATAATGAACGAAAATTGCAAAATTACATATTTAGTATTTAATTACCGATGAAATGTGATTTGTCTTGTAATTAGGTGGTTGCTGTTTTTCCCACTCCACCGAATGGAACAGCTCCCATTATTAGAGATATTATTTTTATTACAATAAATTTTGGAATATACTATTTCAGCTTTCTAACTTGTGATTTCAACGCAAACGCGAGTTGATATTTAAAAGTGATATAAGGCCCATTTACTTGATAAGTTTCCAGGGGTGGATGGCCCTTATTTCGTCTCTATTTCTGGTTGTGTACTCGATGAGGTGATGGCACAGTGGCAGTGGCCCACAGATGTTTGCGATTTAAATGTCTGAGTGACACTGCAACTGTTATGGACATGCATGTCGCTTACTACCAGGCGCACGACTTATTGTACCGTCACTTGGTATCATAAAAAAGAACGACCCGGATTCAATTCTCGATAAGACCAATTTGGTGAATCATCATCATTATTAACCCATTTTATATATCCCACTGCTGAGCACGGGTCTCCTCTCAGACGATGATTAAAGGCCGTAGTCCGCCACGCTGGCCCAATGCTGTTTGGGGACTTCACACGTTTTCCGAGACATTTTTTATTTATTTTATTCGGGAAAAAAACAGTACAAAACTAACAACAAACGGTCTTATTACTAATTTACATATAAGTATGTACTACCAACAACGTCATCCACGAATTACTGTTATAATGTTCATGTTGCCACTTAACTTAAAAATAAGATATTAGTTAATAAATAATAATGCTAAGAACATAGGAAGAGGTGTTCTAAATTCCAGTTAAAAGCTTAATGGTACTCAATACATCTATAATAGCGGCTCTAAATTCAGTTTTTGGAAGATGTACAATATCCAAATACTTAAAACGATCGTTAAACACAAGAGCGATCCGGCGATGGTGTATAGTTTTAGATCTTTGGATATTAATAGAATGACTTGACTGTAATGTTTCTTATTATTGCAGGTTTTTAGAGCGTCTTTCAAAATGGCGCTTTTCTACGGCCTGTGGACGTGGTTGGTCCACAATCTGTTTGGTGCCAAAGTGGTCTACCTACCTTCCGGTAAGTTACGTTTAAGGTTAGGTTCAGATAGACGCACACCTACTGCGCGTCGACGTCCGTTAGAACGTTCAAATGACGCAAGGCAAAACGCGATGCGCGCAAATGTTTACAGGGAACGAAACCCACTGTCATATGAACGGGTACACTGTCTGTGCCTATAATTCTAAACGCGCGTTTGTAGCGGTGGCGCACGTTTTGAAGTATTATTAACCGATTTCAAAAAAAGTGGGGATTCTCAATTCAACGTATTTTTTTTCTGTGTGTATGTATGTTATGCGATTATTACAGCATCTGTGAACCGATTTCGATGATTTTGTTGGAAAGAGAGCACCTCGTTATTGGTACTATTTAAATTTGAAGAAAATATTCCACCTGTAAGGGTGGCAAACTAGGTGATGAATCCGGTTTCGCGCACTTTATGGTAAACAATTTCAATAATTCTGGGCAAACAGATATAATTCCACGAAATATTGAGGTCGGTTTTATATTTTATAAAAAAGTTATAATTTTCTCTGAACGCAGCTTTACGGCACATTAACGCGCGACACCGCGCGTACATATGAACTGACATATGTAAAATCTATACGCGCGATTTTTAATAACGCGCTTTTATATTTTTGTCATCTGAACTTAGCCTTACGCTACAAACATTACAGCGATAAAATAATTTCATACCCAATTACAGTGGCATTTTTTAAAGTACTTGCTTCGGAGCTATTCGAATTTGACGGAAATTGACGGTTACTTTTTTAACATATTTCATTTTAATAGTATTCATCGTCTACTCATTATACGTCTCCTCTATCGGTCGAGTCACATTGCCGCAGCCAGGCCAAACAAGCGACGTAACTTAAACTTCATCTTCTACAAGATTAGGTTAGATTTCTTTAAATTAAAAATTAAAAACAACACGCTGCAAGCGGCGCCACGCTGCACTGCATAATGCATTATGGTATAGAACATAATTCTCTACAAAAATAAAAAGAAAAAAGTAGAAATTTCTCTGAATGCAAAATACAACATAATCTCAGTACAAAGTACCTACTAAAAAAAAAAACGACCTGAAAAGTACCTGGAATTACGTCTATTTGCCAAATTTTATTGGAATATCCCCTAGTTCGCCACTATACCGAACTTGATACAGGAGATAATAAAAATCGGTTCTTACTTGAATTGGAGAAATAGCAAAATCAACCATTAAAGTAATTGCTCCTAAATTAAAGTTAGGCGCTATTTATAAAAATGAATCTTCATGCGTGAACAGCCACCCTTCGAGGTGGATGCTTTTCTTCAAAATGAAATGGGACCACTATGGAAGTACCCCCTTTCCAACAAAAAAGAATCATGAAAATCGGTTCACAAATACCGGAGTTATCGCGTAACATACATACAAAAAAAAGAAGATAGAGACGAATCGAGAACCTCCTCCTTCAAAACTGAAGTCTGTTAAAATGCCTTGAATTAGAGAATAGCAAAATCAACCAGTAAAATAATTGCTCCTTATAATAAAATTTAGGCGCTATTTATAAAAATTAATCTTCATGCGTGAACAGCCACTCTTAGAGGTGGATCATTTTCTTCAAAATTAAATGGGACCACTATGGAGGTACCCTCTTTCCAACAAAAAAGTGTCGTGAAAATCGGTTCACAAATACCGGAGTTATCGCGTAACAACACAAAAAAACGTACTGTGGAATTGAGAACCTCCTCCTTTTTTTTGAAGCCGGTTAAAAAGAGTAAAGCTTCCTGCAACCTGTCATTGGCAGCTTGTGCCGCCACGGGTAATGCGAAGTGTAACTTATTCTCAACAATAACTTATTTCTTTGAAAGACACATTTTCCGCGTCACCTGACTGCGACAATTTGAGCCACTCTGGGAGTGAGTTTATTGTCAATACTTGTTGAGGAGTTAACAACATTGTTACCATAGAGTTTTAATATCAGCAAAAAATAATAATATAATGTAATAAAAATGTGCTACACAATCACACCAAAATTACCTGGTCTCATATTAAAGAAGTCCCTGCATTATAAGTACCAGACGAACGGAATTCACTCCGGGGCACAACCCAGCACACCCAGATGAGAATCAATTTAGAAAACTTATTTTGCAGATCTAAATCCGTTAAAAAAATTCATTTCCTTAGTACAACAATTATAAAATTATAGTAGCTCCTTGTAAACGTCTTCGTCCAGAAAATTACTACCACCTTACCTATTTCTGCTGTGTTTTGAAGGGTAAGGATGCTGGTGAAATTAAAAATGAAATGAATGAAATTACAAGCAAACGGGACTTATCAACTTATATATCACAATGACGAGCACAGTAGCAATGACCCTCAAATCTTTAAGTGACACTGCAACTGCTATGGACAAGCGTATCGTTTACCACCGGGCGCACGACTTGTTCTTTCCGGCACTTGGTATAGTAAAATAAAATCGATACAATTTTGAAAAGTTGATTTCCCAAATTGGTCCCACCGCGAATCGCATCGGGATCTCCTTATTCAGCGTCCACTGTGCTAACAGTGGGGCCGCCAAGGTTGTAAATAAAATTATATCGTGGTAAGATACTCGTAACTATTCGCTTCGCCTTAGAGAAATGAGAATGCAGAAGACTCGGTCCTCAAGATTTATTGTAGGAGATGATGAAAGAGGAAAAAGAAAGTCGAAAAAGCCTATGTAACTATATAATTTGAATTGTAATCTACGTGCAGTTTAGCATGATTTATGGGCACGTCCTCATGTTTTAAGAATTTTTAATAGGAATGACGACAGAAAATAAGGAAAAAGAAATTCGAGGACCATTCAAAATTTTTAAAAATAAGTGACCAGGCACCAGAAAGGAGGTTAGCGTCATCACAACTATAACTTATGTGATAGTAGTTTAATAAACAACCACGAAAAGCTTAACACCTGTCCTATAACAATTTCGTTATAAGTGGTATTGTAATCACGGTACACTTATTTGTACTCAAGATGTTTATCTCAATGTCAGTTGTACGATCTATTGAAACGTAAGTACATTAAGATTAATATTTATTATAAATTATACAATTGTAATATATTTAAAAAATATATAACTTATTTAATATTCGACCGGCGAAATATGCTATATATGTTTTCACTCCTGGGTCATTGATCTTGAAATTATTTTAGTATAAACAGATAATGTCGTATTTTTTGCACTACACTGCTTAGCAGAGAATTATCTCACAGTCGTTGTCACGTGTTTATTACGAGTACATCGTACCAGCATCAACATTTCGCGTGAAAAACCTTATATTAATTTCGTAAAACTAGGTTCATTTGTTATTTCAACATTCACTTGTTTCTGTGACAATGAACTGCACATTACTCGTGTGTGTCGTCGGATTATTGCCATTGAGCAGTGCCGTTCGAATAAAATTAATTAATTGTCAACAATCTGAATGGCATTGTGCAAATAATGCACAGAACGATATTGTTTATTCGTGTTCGAATGTTAAGGACGATGTAAGTACCAATTGTTTATTTATGTTTACCGATAAAAAATTAACACCGTGTAAGATAACAGCAGTTTTATCGTAAAATGTCGTAATTTCAAAATTCACGATTTCAGTTTTTGACTCGGTCGTACATAAATGCGTCCAGTCGATCGTGTATTTTAAATGAGACATTTTTTTTAAATTCTGTTTTCAACCATTGTTACACTTTGTGATTTTTTTAATTAGCAATGGCGGTAATAGGGTGTTCCAAATAAGTACATAAATATCAACACATAGATACAAGGAAATACGCGTAGTGGTTAAAATGACCAAGTATTAATTAATTACTTTTTCGAATTACTGGAAATTTCCCAGCTTGCCGTAACTGTGCATATTTTCATACCATCCACATTCCATCCAGTTACCATTCCATACCAATGTAAAAGAGCTATTTAACGTTTGTTTTTACACTATTACAATTTTTATATTATGGTTAAATATAAAAGTGTCTATAATATCTGCATAAGTTAAAACAAGGATGTGCTTGTAGCTCATAAAAAACGTTTACTTCGTGAAAGGTTAGCTATCAACTGCATTTTTTACATGGCGCTACTAGAATTAGTTTAAATTCAACCAATCCAACTTCAACTTCTTCTTCAAAGTTTTTCTTACGGTGAAGCAAAACTATAACCTGAAATCCGGAATCCGCAAGAGTAATATGTGGTGATTTTAACCACTGTATGTCACTCCTTGCATTTATACGTAAACATTTATGTACTCGTTTGGAACACTGTTTAGACCATTGCTAATTAGTTACAAAATATATGTTCTCTAATTAGTTCTATATTGTTTTAGAATTTCGTAATCCACATAAAGGATTTTTACTCAGACCAAATAAGGAGTGTCACCGTCCAAAATTGTAAAGATATCCGCGTAATATTGGACTGTCCACTTCTCCAAAGGCCATCGCAATTGCAACATTTCAAAATAAAAGACTGTGATAGACTAGAATTTGTTTCCTTAGCCACCAGTTCATTACAGCAAACGCCACCAGAATTCACAATAGAAAACGTAAGAGAAATCCTGTCATTACCACCAATGATGTTCAAGAATCCTAGTACAAATAACGAATTAAAATGTGCTGGATCGCCGACATTAAAAAAAATACGTGTCGTGAACAGCAAAATTAATTTAGTTAACACTAACGCTATACGTAACGTGACTGAAATCAAAGTTATCGAATTCGACAACGTAACGATAGCTAACATTGAAAATCACGCTATAGATGCTATAATGGGTGATAATGCTATTTTCTCCATACAAAATAGCAATATAGCTACTCTAGATTATAATAGCATAAATATACAAACCACGACAGCTACTATTTCACAGAATTCTTTCGGAGACTTGACAGGCAGAACTATAAACATAACTGCAGATAATTTATACATAACAGAAAATATGTTTAAGGAAATATCTGCTAACGGTTTCCTTCTGAAAGCGGGTAACATTGAATTTGTAAACAATGACATCGATACAGTTCTGCGGAATGCTTTTAATAGCATCAAATGTGCCAATAAAGGTATTTCGAGAATATTTAACTTCTCAAAAAACAAAATTAGATCAATCGCACCGCATTCATTATTGATAGAATACACAAATTGCAAATCGATTGGTACAACAGTAATATTCAGTAACAATCAATTTGATTGTAAATGCCGTAATGTAGCGTTTCTAAAAACTGGTCCAATTAATACTGAGTACAGCAATTTAATATTAGACGTAAAGTCTAACAATACTTGTGTATCAGCGCCATGTATACTTCCTCTTGAAATTATAAAGAAACTTATTGATAGTAATATGTGTCAATTGAAACTCGATGCTCGATTAATGTGTTTGTTATACAACGATAGACAACAGCACGATGAAGTGACAACTGAGGAATATATCATAGAACCAACGTCTACAATTTATGTTGTCAGACATGCTAATTCACAGAATGGAGACGCGAGTGCAGCTATGACAGATATTGATCAAAGTAAATTGACAAATAATCAACTAAATAGAATGAATAAAACTACAGTGAAAGGTGTTTTTGACTCACTAAACGATTTCGTTGAAACATTGAGAAATACTGATCATCAAAGAACCACTTCGGAAACGAAGACTTCTGTTAGTGAATATACAAGCCAATGTGTTGGAAGTGAATGCATGAATGATTACGACAGACAAAAGGCTTTGGATTTTTATAAGTATGTGTACGCGCAAATTAGATCGCCAAAAACGACAGAGAACAAAGAGACCTAAATGTCTAAAAATAAATTAAAATATCTTATTGATTTTTTAATCGTATTCATTTTACTGCTAAATCCTCTTGACTAGTGCGACCTGTCTGCAATCAGTATTTTTTTTTGGAAAATACAAGAAAACCTATATTACATTTATATCTATATATATATATATATATATCTGTGTATATGTATATATATATATATATATATATTCTATATATAACATTTCGTTGCAAATTGATACCCTTCATTTCGTAGGTGATCAATTTATACTAGAAATCGCAGATGCGATTTACGACCTTCATGGTCGAGTGGTTTGCACACCGGTTTTCGTGATGTCGCCATCTCTGAGTTCCCGGGTTCGATCCCTGGCCGGATCAATGTAGAAATCTAGCTAAAACTATATTGTCTCGAGTCTGGTGCGGTGTTTGTGATACCGCCGTTGTCTCCGATTCCCATAAACAAGTACTTTAGTTACTTACTTTGGAACCAGAGCAACATAAGTGACGTTGCCAATATAATATGTTATGTTGTTTAATTTAAAATTGCTTTTTACTATATAAAAAAAGGGAAACAGTATTTTAACATTACTTGGGTCTATTCTTTGTAGTTATGAGAAAATATTTTTGCCCTAGCATTTCGCATTAAAACAAATTTAAGGTAAGCACTAAAATCTAGTTTACCAAACATATAGACTTGAATTGTTGTTGATAACTGACACCGTTTTTTTCCTTTGCCCAGTTTTAGCTGCTGTATTAGGCGCTGCGCCATTCCTAGGGCCGTATCTGGCTGGTATACCAGCAGCGCTAGACGTGTGGCTACAGGGCCGGCCGATGGCAGCCTTAATGTTGCCCATAGCGCAGGCTGCGCCAATCGCCTTTTTGGACGCTGCTGTTTATGCTGAAATTAAAGAGTAAGTTTCTTGGAATAAATGTCGTCGTTTTATTTTCATTGCATTAGAGAATTAAATGAAATGTTAAACTCAAACTAAAATCACATTTATTTCATATGTAAGCAAATTACATTTGATATCGTTATATTGATTAAACTCTACTGCTCATTCGTAAGGCAGATTCCCCTGTCAATGTCCAAGGCCAAGAAATATAATCTATAGTTTTGGTTTGTGAAAAATAAAGTGTTTCGTTGCATAAATAAATTATTAATAATCCATACACTAACTGTCAAGATTAAAATCCACATAATTAATTTCCATAAAAGTCAGCAAACCATAGACAAAAGAAATAAGAGATTATTTGCATTTCCTTTTAAAAATAAAAAGCCAAAGATATTTTTTTAATTTTATTTTGTTAGTAATAAAATTTGCTAATTTATTCGTTGTGTATGAAATTTTTTTTAAATTATTTTGACCAACTTCAGCTGTCCCAATTATTTCTTCTGATACAATGAAATAATCCTCATAAGAAACTGAAAATGCTCATCATTTTGTATGATAAAATATTTTATGAAATTTGACCAACTTTTGCTGTCCCGTAATTTTTCTTCCAATATAAATAATTAAGAATAAATACAATGAAATGATCCTATCATCAAACGGAGTCAATCAGCAATAAAAAAATTTGATCAATTTTATTCATTTTTATATACAACTCACGCTTGACCAGAACATTGACTATGCCAAAATTGTTTTCACAATAAAATATTTCCTTGTATATTCTATGGTTTCGGATTTCCCCATACTGTCCCATTTAACATTATGATAGCCATCAAGTCCACTTATTGAAAGCATTAGTTAGAAATGGACAAGTAAAAGTTTTAAATTTGAAAACACCTTAAAGCGGGTCCACAATATGTAAATTCACGAACGACTACGGGAATGTCTTTCACAATTGTTGTATGTAGACGGTCTATATATGATGTTTTTACTACTCAGATGCAAATGTAACCCTAAGCTGATATGATCAATGTTATAAGTGCATTGAATGAATATAATTGACCTTATCATATATTATTTATTTTAACTTAATAGAAAAGTTATTGATAATAATGTCAATTATGTACAGCACTGTTGTCGGACAATCGCTGTTCTGAGCACATATAATTAATTATATTTATCTAGTCAGCGTATCAGTGCAAATAACATTTTTAATGAGTAATTACCTTACTTCGCGCCAAAATAGTAAAGTTAACATATTTGATTAATTAATATTAACAATGTGATAGTACCATTCATTTCTTATCATTAGAGGCACAATATTACAATTGCGAATACAAAACCAAGAGTATAATTGGATCGTCACTAATATAAACTACACTATACTAACGTCTAATAAAATAAAACAGTATATAAATGCCGTGGCGCTGTCTTTCACCTTACAAGATTAGCCATCAGTACCGAACCTATTTTAGAAAAGTTAAAACACTAAAATTAAAACCCGATACTTCTCACGTACCAAACAAAATTCCGGTCGTATATGAAGTACTGCTGCCACCTATGGGATGAATCTACTAAATACCATACCTGGGATTAGAGATGGGAAAAACAGCTTATTTTTTTAAACGTTTACTTGTTATGCTTTGTTTAAAAAAGCGTGCTTTATTAAACGCTTTTTCACTTAAACGCTTTTTAGTTTGAAGCTGACAAAATCGTTTAGAAAACTTTAAGCGCATAGACTTTTACGTTAAAAAGCTTGCAACGTTGTGTTGACAGCGAAAAGCAAAAGTAGACCACTAAAGGTTTTAAGATAAGTAAGTTTTTTGTAAAAAAACGAGTTATATTTTTATCTATGACAACATTATTATATTAACTTTTTGTTCATTGGCGTTTAAAAGCGTTCAAAAACATAAGTTGTTTAACTTTGTAGTTGTTAACCGTTGAAATGGGAAAAACTGCTTATTTTTTAACGTTAAAACGTACGTTTAAAAAGCGTGCTTGTAAAAGCGTTTTTCACACGCTTTTTACTTTGACGCTTAAAAAGTAAAACGTTAAATAACGCTTACGCTTAAAATGAAAAATTTATTTCAAAAAGCAGACTTTTTAAGTGCTTTTCGTTTAAACGCCCACCTCTAGGTAGAGGTGGGCGTTTAAACGAAAAGCACTGAAAAGCACAAATGGAATCCCAGGTGGGATTCCATTGCGAAATGCCAAAAGGCTTATCGGTTTCGTAATATATGCATACCGATAGCCGACTGTCTCCAACTTCTAGGAATGGACCTATCGTTTAATTTGAACTTCGGTAGTTACATGGAATCTATAGCAATAAATGCAGCCAGGTATCTTGGCATTATTTCCAAGGTGGGGCGTTACTTCACACTGCGATAGTTGCTCAGCTATACCAAGCACATTTCCGATCATGTATGGAGTACTGCTGCCACGTATGATATGGATCTGCTAAATACTATCTGGCCACCATGGATTCCATAGAGAAAAGTGTCAAGAACGCCTTATCGGTGACTCGAATTTAGTAGAGGCGAAGCTGCAAAGCCTTGAACACCGCTGTAAAGTTGCTTGCTTATCAGTATTCTACAGAATTTATCGAGCTGAACTGCCTCCGTGGCCGAACGGTTACCATGCCGGACTGCCACGCAGAGGTCCCAGGTTCGATTCCCGGGCCGAGAGAAATAGTTGTATGGCCTACAATTATTTCTCTCGTGAGTTTGGGTGTAATTTGTGGTTATCTAAGTGTGTGTCCATGGCACCCGCGACACAGGGTTTCCCTAGTGCGGGGCTATGTTGAGTGTGTGCGTTATTTATTTATTAGCTCCTTACTTAAGATCGGTATCACGGAAACTACAAGAGAATTGCATGTAATAATACCATCATCCCCTTTCTATCATCGGGCGACTAGACGTAGGCTAGGCTTCCATCCCTGTGTTGTGGATGTATCCCAAGATTCGCACGCAGCGTTACGGTTCCTTAATTATATGGTATACGATATCGAATGTAACTAAGCAGGGGCTTGCATATTTGTTCCCTGAACGCTATAATATATAAGAGTGAATAGGCATTATACATATAGGTGTGCAAGCTCCATCGTCGACCTCACCATCATTTTCACAAACATCAGGTGAGATAGAGGTCAAATGCGCGCTTATTTTGTCTGTACAAAAACGCAGAGTGTTTATATATCGATGCAGATTACAACAGAACTATGGATGTCGCCAATAACTTAAAATTATTTTTCAGCGGCGGTCATCCCTACGTAACGGGTCTAGCCATAGCCGGAGGTATCTTCTACCTGGGTCCAGAGGGCGCCATTCTAGGCCCCTTGCTGCTTTGCTGTCTTATGGTGGTCCTCAATCTATCTTCCACCTTCCTCAGAGACACGCCTTCTGAAGAACGGGCAGCACTGCATTCGAGAGTCAGGTAATCAGGCCATTTAGGATGGTTCTATCGACCTACTTCTCTATGGTGTAGGGTCTGCATTTTATATTCTTGATTTACGATAGACATAACTTTTTCAAATATATGCACAAAATTATTATTTCGGGCACTAGGGAAATTATTATAAGGCTCATATTTGTAACTGCAAACTTCTCTAAGGAATTTTACTTTTTGACTGCTTGGTGCTTCCGGAAACTTTTAATATGTCAGCTTGTGAACCTCCATTATATTATGATCATATTATCTGCATCATAGAAATAGCTTGCCACAGAGTTCTATAATATATAGTTGAGTTATCTAAAGGTGGTGCGAATGGGGTATAAGTATGGGTGTCAGCGAGCAAAATTGATCTTTATGATTATTTAACCGTGCGCATAACTATTGCATAATCCTGCATTCAAATAACCTTTTAGTAGGTATTGGGAAACATTGAAGTGATAGTATGTCTCTTGTTTTTTTATAATAATCTTTATTTTATTTTCTAGATTCTTAACTGGCTCTAAAGCGCAAAAACTTCTGTAAGTACTAATTGAGTGTGATATTGAGTGACATTCACCATTTTATACGAAATATAAAGTGTACAGCCGAGTGTTTTCTTTACAATTTTCAAAATAATTACGTGCGTTTAAAAAATACTATTCAAAATTGCGAATCAAATACTCTTTTTAAAATTGGAATTCTCAATTAAAATACAAAAATACCCGATTTCGGTACCTGTGATACCCATTATTTAAACCCATGTTTTTTACTACTTGTTAACAGCTCTCACGCCAAAAAAGTTTTGACGTTGGCTCCGCCCAAATTTGTGAAACAAATATATGCCTGAAGTTCGCGTGACATGCGACAGGAGATGTTGAATTTTGCGCATTAAAAGTACCAAATTCGTTTTAGCGGAATAGCTCTTAAAGTAAAGGGTTTTAAAAAATTCATAGTAACAGTTGTCGATCATGCATAAATATAATTAATTATCTAATTTTTGTCCTGATAACTTGTAGCATTTCGAGGATAAATCGAAAAAATGTGAAAATTAGAGGTTATTTCGTGATTTTTATCTATCGAGGAAACTTTATTATTTTATGTTTCTAATTAATGTCTATGCTTAATATATCGTGTAGTTAGTCATACAATATTTTATTTTTAACTTTAAAATGGATATACCCCTCTAAAATCAAATCGAAGATTAGGAATTTTTCCTCTGCTCCCTCTTAATTCTGTTTAAAATAACAGTGCCTCATCCGCATCACCATCGAACATTGTAAATGATACCCAATTTTCAGTACAGATTGTAACAAAACGGTCTAATTCATAATTAAATAACAAAAAGGTCTCCTAACCTAACGCTCTGGTCAGACTGCTATCAGACCGACTGCATCCGTGGAGCCGTATTTTTAACTGCATGCAGTTGAAACTGACTGCACGAGCTCAGTGTAAACGGAAAGTGTCGAAATGGAAACATAATGTTACTACTCGTATCAATGTTGCGCCAAAAATTAAAACCCAAAATTGTTGTTATTGTATATACACAATACTACAATAGTAATGACACTTGTCATGCGGAAAAGTGTTAATTAGTGTACTACTGTGCTACGAAATTACTGTGACGTTGTCGCTAACGACCGCGTAAATAACTCCACAAATGTTGTATAGCAAATTATACAGCGCCTCTAGCGGTCACGAGAAGAGACATCATTTTATATAGAAATATTTTAGGCGGTCGCCAGCGAGAACTGTTACTGTAATCTCATGGTAAAGGCACTGATTGCGGAATAATCGAAAACAAATACATGAATGCGCTATATGAATTCAACCATTATTGTGACATTTTGAAATAGAAGATAATTTACTAGGGAAATTTGAATGTACATACTTTACGCAAGATTAAGATGAACATAAACTACTTAAGAATATCACTTGCTGCTTTTGATTCTCGGACTATCGATTATCAGTTGCACAACAAACTGTACACGGCCCATGCAACTACAACCGATTGCATGTTGTTGAATTGCCGACTACAAGCAGTTGACCACTACCACGTTCAACTAGTTGAAATAGTCTTCAACTAGGAAATTAGACTATTTTTCCGGATTTAAATTGCGTATATTTGTTTTTTAAAACAAACCGACTTTTCCTGCAAAGGAGCAGGTCCCATGGTCACGGTTGACGTCAACCGTCAACTGTAAAAAACAAATATACGCGATTTAAAATTATTTCATTTCCTATGTGCAACAATCGCGAAAACTTAAGAACTCGATATAGTTTTCAACTAGTTGAACGTGTTAACTGCACACCTGCAGTCCGTCTTATAGCCTTAGTCTCGATAATCGATATAACAAACACGTTTTGGACTATAATTTAATCAACTTCGTTCTAAAATTCCGTAGTCATTGAACGATTACTAGAGAATACTCACTTTTTAAAGCTGAGTAAGATTTTCGTCTTATACTTGGTTGCGGCGAAAATGTCAGAGAGGAACGATGTTATTGGTTCCCCTTACTAAATACCAATTGGACATTTGTCCGGGGAATTAGTATTATTTACAGCATTTTTAAAGCTATATTGCTGTTTAGCAATAAAACTTGTCAAGACGCAGTAAGCGAAACAAACGAAGATTTCTTGGCATCCATTCAAATTGCACATTGCATACTCTCGGCCTTTCATCAATCGATGTGCATGAAATTTATAATGAGCATAAGGCGCTGCGCAGATGGAGCAATTTTGTGAGACAATTCTATTAAGAGTTTCGGTAATCGACAACTGTTTTTGATTGCCGAAATTCGTGAACAATCAAATTGTCAATTGTCACAACTAGAGACTTGCAAGTTTATACTAAGATTGTCACAAGTTGCCAGTTTCCCCGATCGGTATCGCGTTGAGCGACTGCATTCCCTACCCGTCCCCCGCAGCGTCAGTCTTGCTAATGGCAAGCCATTGATTTCAATATTTTTTTCTAAACCGCGGCATTCATAACCTAAGCCATTCTTTTGCTGCAACTGACAACCGTTAACGGAAACTCGTAAAAAGTTGACAGCTGCGTCAACTACATTCCTACAAGTCGAGGTCCAAATTCTGAGATAATTAAATCTATAGTAAGTCTATGGGAAAAATATTCAATTGTAAGCTATGCAGAACTGAGAAAAAAAGAAAAACGCGCACACTTTTTTGTTACAATCTGTGTAAGTTGACCAAATTGCACAATAACTGAAATAGTTTCATATTTTGAGCTAGAAATATATTTATAATGCAACAGGACATAAAATAGAATACGTATTGTTTTGTTTAAGCAATTAATGTATACTTTTCTTATAATAATAATAATAATATTAATAAGGGGTATTTTCAAATTAATTTTCGGTAGCAGTTTTATTATTTACGTCTTCGAGTATAGTATCATGTAATATTAAATAATATTTCAGAATACTACGTTCGAATATTAAGTATTACTTCATGATAATATTCTAAATTATTTAAATAATAAAAATTGCCTCCGAAATTAGGTAGAAAGAACTAACCTGAAAATTACACAAATATATATTATTTAATGTTATAAATTCTTGGAAATAATTCTTAAATTTAAATTGAAGCTTTTGTCGATGTAGTAAATGCCTTTCTGTCCTGTCAAAAAAGTCCACGCCATTCTGCCCTGTCCACAACATCCCGTTAGCCTGCAGATATGATGCGACGCAGTCTTTTCTGTCTAAACAAATTATTGTCATTGGAAATGAAACTGTACGGAAATACTGCCAGCTTAATACTGCTATTTCTGCCGCCAAGCAGTAATGTAAGCATTACAGTAAAGCACACATTACTGTTTCACATTACGGTTTTAAAGGGTTAGGTGCAGGTGAAATTACACTCACATGGAACTTGTCAACATAGTCACAGGGTGACTTGTGCAGTGGCAGTGCCCATCAGCTCTGTGATTTTTGAGTGGCACTGCAACTGTTATGGGCAGGTGCGTCATCAGGCGCACGACTTGTTCATCTCGTCACTAGGTTTCATAAAAAAAAACTATTTATTCGCATTAAAATCGCGTAAGTGCGCGGCTGTGACCATGAGAAAGTATCTATAAAAAACCTGAAATATATGGTTTCTTTTAAAAAACAAATTATATGCTATTTAAAATCTAGAATAATATTTTCATTTTCAATTTGCAAAAACCCAACAACTTATTCTGTGTTCCTCTTCCATGTCTGCCTTCCTATATACCTTCTATAAGAATTTATAAGTACACTTTAAAAAATACCATATATCATATAAATGCTTTCAGCATATTGTTATAAAAACTGTACATAACAGTGGCGAAGGGGTAATGGCGCGATTCCCGTCGATTCCCTAAGAAATTGAAGCTCAGTATTAGGTAGCATTCGCTTCGTATCCTGCATCACTTGCCTCTTTTAAATATCCACCTTCGCCACTGATAATGATTGATATATAAAAAGATTTTTTAATAGAGTACTTCTGGCCTCCTTGTCATAACTAACTTATTTGTATTTTGGTAACTTTCGAGATATTGACATCTAAAGTAATTCTAAAACGATTGCGTTAATTATGATAACGAGGACAGACTTGGTCAACCTTTAAGTATAGTATAGTTTTCTAGTCCAGGAGCTGTTGACGCATTTAGATGTTTGACCATTCTACTTTTTAATTTAGTTCGCTATTGGGATTATTTTAAGGTGTGTATTTCCTTTAGATTTGAAACTTTTCCCTCTTTTCTTGTAAACATCTTTGCACTATTTAAATGTAGCTTATTATTAATAGCGTGAAGCACTATTTGCATGCATACGTTTACGTTTGACGTGTAATATACATAAAATCTACAACGTAAGTGGCTTTATTTTTGGGGTTATTGGCACGTAATGCCATTTTATAAAATTAACTCTGCACTATTTTTTGTAACATATGAAACACTATTTATTTTAATTGTTGTATTTTTTAAATTCATAATAAATAAAATACATGGATATTTTTTTACAGGCTCGGTGCTTATCTATGAAGGCTTGCATGGACCACTAACATTAGTCACCGGGTTAAATCTCATTTTGTTATAAGCATTGTACGTATGAATATACTAATACATCTTAATGACATTAATATATAATAATTTATCAATGTTCAATGTAGGGATATAACCCAATTGTATGTCGAAGACTCTTTACATCTGGTACTGTCATAAGACTTAAGCAATTTTTAAGCATTTCATCTGGTACTGTCATAAGATTTAAGTAATTACTATACACATTTAATATAATTTAAAAAAGTCGATCAAAATTAATAATAGTAATAACAAGGCTTTCGAAGACTGATAATAGCCAAACCCCAATAATTAACTCATACACCCGCACACAAGAACAAAAACGACATAAGTAAATTTTAAATATTGTGATTTCAAAAACAATTGAAATCACAACACAACACTCAAATTATAAGAAACGTACATCCCGGATAAGCGACAAAGTTAGATTGGAACCCAAGTCACGGATTTTATAAGAACTACCTCTCTAATTTTTCCAACAACACGTCATAAATCTATTTTAATAAATACTTATTTTTTTGAAATATATGGTTTTCAAAATAGATAACTTTAAAAAACCGACCTCCAAAGTTCGTTGAATTACATCTATTTGCCAAGTTTTATTGAAATCGGTTACCGAAAAGTGCGCGAAACTGGTTCATCACCTATATAGTTTGCCATCGATTCATAATTTTTTTTTATAATTTAACTGCCTCCATGGCCGAACGGTTACCATGCCGCACTGACACGCGGTGGTCCCAGGTTCGATTCCCGGGCCGGGAGAAATATTTGTATGGCCTACATTTGTTTCTCGTGAGTTTGGGTGTAATTTGTGGTTGTTTATGTGTGTGTTCATGGCACCAGCAACACAGGATTTCCCTAGTGCGGGACTATGTTGAGTGTGTGCGTTATTATTACATTATTATTATTATTATAAATGCCGGAGTACGTGACGTACGTTTTTATACGTGGCAGGCAGATGACTCCACTCTACCTGATCATCATGCAAAATGAATTCAAACTTGAAGGAACCTAGTGCAGTGTTCATACAATCACTACCCTAACCACCTCCTCCCTATGTGTTATGTAATGTTAACTAAATTTAAAAAATGTTTTTACATTGAAACGATAACAGAAACGCTTATGTTTTTTATGATTTGGTATGATTTGGACAAGACCTTTAAACATTCCTAGTTTTATGTTGGTACCAGGTAATATTATAATTATTCATGCTGTTGTCTCTTGGTGTAACATCATCACAATGAAACTTATCCATACAAGTTAACCATTTATCAAAACAATTTTATCTACAATAGTTCACCTGATGAATCACATCCTAGGTATAGAAACTTTCAAAATTCTTTTATTTTTAAATACATTATTGAAGAGGCTGGGAAGTAAGGGATTGCCGGACAAGTATGAATTACAAGGCCTAACGCCAGCAAAGCCTTGTAATACCAGTCAAGCAATCGCCGTTCCCGCCAACGCACATATTAGTACTTTTCTCAAACAATGTGAGGAAATAATATTAGACTAAAGAAGATGATATAATAGAAGAAGTAAAAAAATATTTATCAATATTAAAAGTAATATTTCACATGTTACGACAATTGCTAGAAGAAATGTTATTTTACCGCCTTTTTCTTTTTTTAAATGTGAGAGGTATCTAATGGTACATATTTTTAATTCTCTCAATTACGTACAGTGGGCAGTTGGCTGTATGAGTTTTTATATTGCTTGTTTATATAGTTAACTTTTAATCAATTGTTAGTAGATAGATTTAGAAGTTTAGAGCAGCTAACGGTAATGGATTTTCATACTTTGCGGGACTTGCCCGGGAAGAAGTCGCAAGATCCATAAATGAGAAAGTTTCCGTGTTCGTTTTTTGAGAGTACCTAATGCAAACATTTCCGAACATGTTTGAGAAAATTGTACGTATTCAAATGTTAAAAATTCTATTTAAAAAAATTATTTGTTTAGCTTAACATGGTGGCTGTATGTTCCAAAGGTTAATGTCCCCTACAACAAATTATATTATTTAGAAAGTAGGTGCTGGCATCGAAAATAAAATACTTTAAAAATATGCTATATATGTATATATATATGGTGTATTTATTACTATATATATAGTTACTTAATACTATGGAAATATTAATTATAGGTGATAACACCAACAAGTGCGGAGTGAGATTATTAATGTTTAGTAAGGACTGTGTAATAGCCTCAAATTCACTTTTATTTATATTATTTTTAATCTTTCGCTGTAATTAACAGATCTTATAGTCCCTTGAAGCCAAAGAAACTTAAGTATTATATCAACATTACTAATATATTAAAATTATGGCGTCAAGAAAAATCCGATTTCAATTGTGCTCTTTCTTGTATCTTGAAAGTTTATGAAGAACCTTAAGTGCCAAATAGTAATTTTTACTACAGAGCGGTTTAAAGATAATGAGGTCGTAATTTGAAATCAATCTTAAGATTAAACATGTTAAATTAAAAACAAGTGACGATAGTACCTGTGTGTATAAACCCAAGTAAGTAAGTCTTTATCATCATTTATTTTTAATTTGCACATTGTTTTGTTAATTGTAAATTTAAGAGTAAATTAAATAAATTAAAAATAACTTCGTATCTTTTACAATGGTAAAGGCAATGGCGTGATTTTTAGTATTCTAAAGCAATGTTTGTAATAACATTTAAATTACAAAATATGAAACTTAAGGTCCTTTACCTCTCACCTACAGATTAAGTCTCCAAAAAATGTTGTCAAACAACATTATCTACACAGGTATAGCTTTATAGATAATATACCTATCGTCTGAGTGCTAGAAAAGTAATGTACTATTTAATTTTAGATAAATATAAAGTATCACAAAAATATAGTAAATTTTCATTTATTACTATTAGCGCTATCAGGAGAATAATCTACTTGGAAGTAGTTTTATCTTTGTCCTGAATAATCAGAATTTTAAAGATAGCTTTGTTTGTTATGAAAGCGAGATGACGTCACGAGAGTATCTCGACAGGCGCTAGCATGATCATCGCACTCACTAAGTGCCCAGTTACACGACGCGAAAGTTTGTTACGTAAGCTTTCACGTACATTAATGGCGAATCTGAATTCTATTCACTAGGCAACAACATTCAAATTCCTCTGAATAATACAACCGAGCGGCCACCGCATAGATCAAAGACAAGCCAGACTCGCTCGCGCGCCCCGGTTAGCTCATTTAAGTTAAAACTTAAGAGCTAAGTGAATAGAGCGTACTTTGCCATGACAGTTAGATGCACGCGGTGGCTGCGCGGCGTGCTCGCGGTGTAATTCGTGTAGAATAAATGCGCCCGAATGCTACATAAGCACTAAATTTGCTCATATAATAATATAATAACAGACATTTATAGTCGATAGACAAGAGAAATATTTGTAAGTAAACTTTCTCGAGTCTTACATTTTCACGAATGTGCTAAACTTTATAGGGAGGATACTTGTTAAACTGTCTTAATCGGTATTTACAGCGGGTGTGTAACGCGTAAAGTACCTTTGTTCGATTTGATTAGATACAACCTCTTTAAATTTGACCTGACTTCAAAGATACACCTGTATGTGCCAGATTTCGATAGAGACTGACAAGCTATTTGTGAACTCTCGCCTGGCTTAGAATTTTTTAAGAACGTCTTGTATTGTCGTCAAAATTAATGAAAGTTTAAAGTTGAAACACTAACTACATTCTTTTTTCTCATTTGAAGTCGGTGAAAAGCACGCCAATAACTTTGTAATGTCATTATTATATCTATTTATTTCGGTCATTGTTGTTTACTTCATAAATATAGTTTTATATTAACGAAAATATGACTGCAATTGAAAGTCTATTGCTTGCTAAACACTAGATATTTTATAGATTTTAAAACTTTTCGTGGTTATTCACTAAACGATTATCACTAATATCAGGTTATATTAAAAATAAGTCATACCGTGGTAAGAAACCTGATATTAGTAATAATCAACTAGATGTTTTGTCGACACAAAACAAGTCAGACTTTTTATAAGTTTAAGCAAGTGTTTAATTAACTTAAATGTTTTAACATGACATTACTTAACAGAAAGGTGCTTTTTAAATATATAGGTAATTTTGTTGTATGCATAGCCACATATGTGTAATAATAGTGCCTAATTTAGTATAAGGCTATAAGCACTGGCTTTTTGCTGTCAAAAGCTTTTTTAATTGGCTATAGGTGAACATTATTTGACCCCAATTTCATAGGATGGTAAGTCAGGATGTAAGGCGTTGATGAACGTGCTTTTGAGTCGTGAGTCGCCTTTTTAAATCACTTAATTTATACTGCGTTCGATTTCATATTCAAGTCCGGTTTGTGTCACACGACGACGCAAAGTGAGTTGTCTGGTGACTCGCGCAATGCGACCGAATTCGGTCGCACTGTGTGACGTGTTTGTGCGAATGGAGTGAGGGATGACGGAAGGAAGCTGAGGGAAACATTTATTGGCATTTTTTTACAAATTCATCTTTATATTCACATCAACTTTCATATAGTATATGAAACTACCCACACTTTCATCTTTCCGTATTGAGTGGATGTTTCCAGAAAAGCTTCATTTTCTTTCATCATCTAATTCTTCATGAATACACACTATTTGTAATGGATCTTTGGAACGTTTAAAAGCAACTGATTATAAATACGTTGTCTGGCGCCACAGCCGAATTTCAGTTGAATGCCGAATGTAGACAACGAGACACAAAAAACGCGACAACTCACAAAATTACGCTCGTCTGTCCTCTCCCTAAAGGTTATTCACACTCGCCTTAAAAAGGTTACTTTAGGTTACTTATTTGTATTTGTCGGTAAAAAACCTGCAAGCAGATAATTCGGTTCCATTACATCAGTTCTAAGGAAAGAAAACCGCTTCTACTATCGTGTACTTAGTAGTCAGCCTTTATTTTTTGTTTTTGTGACAAATTTTAGCAAAGTTTTTCGACCTAAGAGCTGAAGACTTGTATTTTTATATTTTTGTAATATGTTATTTAAGCACATTTAATGTAAGTATACTTTGTTGGCATTGACCAAAACACATTATATGCTTTTTAGCAATGTCACAAAAGCAGAATTATAGTAAAGTATAAATTGTTATAATTATTAATACAAAGATCGAACACTAAGAAAAAAATCCCTCGATCCGGCTGGATTCGAACCAGAGTTTTTAAATTGTTAAGTTTGAGCTCATAAATAAAAGTAGTACCAAACTTTGTCTTACACTTAGGGTCATCGCAAATTGAACTTAAATTGCTCGAGCAACATTATGATTATGCTGGTAACTTTGCATCCACTAGGTACTATATTTCTTGCCGTAGTAGAGTTGTAATTCTCAATTATGTAGAGGTACAGATAACGTATAGCAATGTATATATTCGTAGTATACATTTTCAGAATCTTGTGTCTGTCACTCTTTTCATTTAACTTGTTTAGTACATCATTGCAGGAAAAGGTATTATATAATGCCACAGTTATATGATTTTTTTTAAAAAGGCACTAATTTCTTATCTTTTATCGTGTTGTATATTACAATAAACTATTTCTTTTCGCAATCGCTGTCTCAATGCTTAGAATTTGAAAATGCTCGAGCAGTCTTACGCTTAGTGTTCTCTGGGCTTTTGTAATTTACCTGTTCTTGTTGATATAAGGTACCCTTCTTAAGTGTAAACGTATTATAACTGTCACGCACAAAGTAACAAATGTTCTCGGTCATATTTAAAATAAAATTTGATTCGAACAATTGCATTGTTTTGTCTTATAATAAGTACTCATTTTATACATGTATAAAGTTCTATTTCTCGTTTATAGATACCCAGTGCCAATAAGTACTATGTTAGGCTCTAGACAGACAGATTGCATTTCGGCTGCACTCCGACTGCAAATTTCCAGTTTGAATGCAGTTGGTCCTACTGCATTTGGACTGTATTGAACCGTTTCGTTGGAACTGTACGCCAACTGCACACCGACTGCAATTGGGCTACACGGTCGAAGTGCAGTTCAAATGCAGTTGGACCATCTGCATTTGAACTGCATTCAAATTGCAATTTTGCAGTCGGAGTGCAATTGAAATGCAGTCTGTATGTCTAGAGCCTAAAACATTTTGAACCCTTGTTTGTAATTAAGCTTATTGAATGTCATAATGTCTCACCACCATGATATTCATTTTTTTTTTTGTAAAATTACTCCACAAGTTTGTTATAATCATTTATATTTTGGACCTTATTAAAGTAATTAGCTTGTATTTACAAATCAATTTGCTCAGTAAAACAATCTATATATCTGTACAATTATAACTATGGCCTACTTATCTATGGTATACCTATTACGCAAAAAGCCCTTACCAGTTCAATAAGATCGTCCAGAGATTATTTTATATCTACGATTGTATTGCAGCATGCAGATTCATGTAACGCACGAATGTAAGCCTGTAGCAATTGAAATAAATGTATTTATTTGCTTTTTAATATTGTTTTATTTAAATTTACATATTTACTGTAGAGATTCCATATCCCTAACACAGGTTGGACACTTACGTACTTACTTACCTTCCACTTTAAGTAATAATACATTTGTAGGTACAAAATGCCATTTTGTATTTTTTTCTAATTTGTACCCTACTGGAAGAAATACATAAATTTCTATATGATTAAAGTTTATAGTGTTTACACTCGACGTCGGCTTGTTTCTGCTAAAATTAAAATTATTGAAATTTTTTTGCTCGTCATTCCTTATTGCAATCAAAAGTTCACCTTTACTCTTTAGATATAAGGTAAATATGCAATTGAGGTCATTCGAAGACATTCTATATTTAACTTATCGTACGTTCTTTCTTGAAAACATAAGCATGACGACATCAAAACATCGTAATTGTACTTAACCGATTAGAAATTTACCTTACCAATTTAGATATAATGTATTTATATTGACGTTTATAGTATTTGATGTAGTGTTTCCGTAATACTTGACAAATATAAAGTACTAGCTATTATACGCCGCCCGCAGTCTCGCCAAGTGCTACCTAGATTGTGGCCCACCTCTTTGGAAGCAGTCAAAAAAAGTGCAGATCACGACACATAAATTGAACAATACGCAGAAGTCGATTTTACGGTCTCAACTGAAGTGCGGTTTGAGGTGTAACGAAAGGGGCGAGGCGTAACTGTAGCAGAGAACAAAAAAAGTAACACTATATATAGCAACGTAGCGACGACTGCGCCACAATGTGTCTGCGGCGCTCACGTAATCGCTCCCCGTCTCCGCTGAAAACTGTAGACCTGCGCACACAGCCGCCATTTTGTTCAACTTACTCATTCGCGTACACTACCCTCCTTATTATAAACAACACATTTGGATTTTCGTAACTTTCTAGATATTGGGATAACTTTTTTGTTTTCTTTGAAAAATGTCAATTACGCTGATATTGCTTTAATAAAAGTGAAATAAGACTGAACCTATATAAGATTAGAGGGATTGTAAATCTCGTTTTACTGATTCCAAACATGTTAATTAATTCGAACTTGCCCTTAAAAAGTCGATTACGTTGTTTATAAGAATGGCAGAGGTATAACCAATAACCATGGACCACTAACTCAAGAGCACTGCTAATCTCTATACTACAGATTGTAGCTCTGAAAAAGGTCAAAATCGCGTTTTATATTTAGATGGCGATGATCAAATAGCCTTTGTTTATTTATATTATATAAATATCCGTGGATATCAACTAGTTCCTCTTTAACATGAAATACAAGTAGATAATCAGTTTGTTTCCTTGTAATATTATTATTTTTTACAAGGAAAAAACCGACTACTTACAATTATTGAACATGAGCGAAAAATATTTTCTGAACTTTGACAAATATGCGTATCAATAGATGACATTATAAATTACTGCTTGCTGATATGGGTAGATGGCGCTAATTCTAAACAAAATAAAATAGCCGGCAGTATCTATAAAAATCTGTGAAATAAGCGCCGTTTGTCTTGTTTGTTACCACTAGAAATTAGAGTCATCATCATCATCATATCAGCCGGAAGACGTCCACTGCTGAACATAGGCCTCACCCAAAGGTTGCCAGACTAGCCCGTCAGACGCAATGTGCATCCATCGGATACCCGCCGCCCTTATCAGGTCGAAATCAGAATAGCTTTGATAAATTGTAGCTCGACAATGTAAAACAAATTAGTAACAAAAAGAGCTATTTGGTTTGCCACTCGTCGCGACATCTGATAATAGGTACCACATACTTGACTACACTCACTCGTATCGCGTTTAGCAGTCCTCTTGAGTTACATGGTATAACGTGACGTCTACTTTTAACATGTTTAAAGCGAATTTCATGAATAAGATGCTGGTTTTTTTAATAAGTATGCTTTATTTCTACTGTTTTCTATTTACAAGTATTTTAGTTTTAAGAATTGATGAACTTACCTTAAGAGTTAGGTTTAACCAGTAACACTTGTTTGTATGTTTCTTGTCTATTGCAACGTATAATAATATATCTTTTCTATGTTTCTTGTCTATTGCAACGTATAATAATATATCTAAGCACTATCTTGTCGTGACCAGGGCCTATTACAGACTTGGTTTCGATCGGGGATAGAACTAAGAATGTATGACAACGCGATTTAACAGTTTCGACTTCGAGAATAGTCCCGTCAGTCATCCGTAATGGGAAAACGGCCGTTACTACGGATTTCGTGGTTCAAGAATTGGGCTACAGATTCTAATGGGGACGCATGACGTTGTGACGCTCACAGATTGCAAGTAGTTTTTTTTTTTTTTGGCAAATTTGTCTACATGTTATTAATGGTGACATTTATGCCCCCTTCCAATGCGAAAAAGTAATGAACAGGAAATAGATCAGCGGAGTAAAATATCTTTGTCCTTCCACTAGGAAAGAAATTCACAGATATTTGCCTTCCATAGCGAGCGGGCTTAACGGAGTGAGCTAGGCGGTGGAAAAGTAAAAAATCTGTTTTTGTTTTGTGTAACAAAAATCAGTTTCAATGTTTTAAGACGTAGTAAACGCTGTGAATTTTATTTCTTCCCGTATTCTGCACCCTAATTAACCCTCTAATTTATAATTCATCTCTGAATAAATTAGGGGGATTAATTTATTGTAAGAAAGTTGTAGTCTTATAATCTCGCAAATCGCTTTTCTTCTGATCACGTTAAGTCCCTACACCTATATATTTATTGCTTTTGCGGAGACGGTTCAAAACTAGCGCGCAACACAATCACACGGCTGACTCATCTAAGAGGGCGGGGTAGGCCATAAAATTTTGGACCCTATGGTTTAGGACTATCTCGAAATCAATTAATACGTATGTTTCAATTTCTAAACTTCTTTAAATTATTTTCGGAACTTTTTACGATTTCACATATTACGCTGCATATCACTTTAAAATTAGACGGTTAGCGGTCTAATAACAGCATTTAATTAACATAATATTGGTAACTGATGGCACTTTTCAAATTCGATGTCGGCATGTCAAATTTACTCAAATAGTTGACTCTTGTAATTTTTTGTGTCAATATCATTCCATTTTCCTCAAAATATCCATTTTGCAAATCAGTTTCCATCCAGAAGAATATTACAATTCTGTCAACTTCGATGTCGAGTAAGAATTTGTACAGACCCTTGTACATTGGCCCCTTTATGACGTTTATCTGCAAAAGTATATTAATATTAGATTTATATACTTGGCCTGGCAATAACAAACCCAATACAATATTTACCTACTTGTCAACCAGGTGTAAGGTTCGTATGCATGCATGTAGTACGATAATTTACAATCACATTAGGGATCAATTATGTCGACACTGGTTACATATTTGTATAGGTACTAATGAAAAGTGTAAGCCAGGATTCTAAGTAATAATTATCTTTACTAAAGCCGGATTTACACTGGTCTGACGTATCGTGTCTTGACGCGTCAGAACGGTATCGGTTTCATCTTTCATACATTTAATTTTTTTTATTTTTTTTTATTTGTTTATATCAGGTAACAAAGACCCATGTATACATACCTTATAGACTAACATACATAACAATATAAAAACAAAATACACCTATATTATATATACCTTAAAACAAACATACATACAATATAATAATAAAAACTAATCTACACGATTTCCCTTATCGGCGACGTGTGGCGCAATCTGGTGTCAGGTAACGCGGAATCGCCGATATATGACACCCTTCGGCCAAAATTCCTCTTTCATGAAGGTCGAAAGATGTTCGGTCGGTATTCTCACCACAAACGAATTAAAGTTCACGTTGCGGCGAGACTCCAACCGCTCGACCCTCAGGGTGTATTTGGTTTTATGCCTGATATACTCCACTATCTCCTCAGACTTCGTGGAGTAATGCAGCCGCGACAGGTACATCAACGTCGTCGGTACGGCCGGACGCAGCAGGAAGTTCGGTCCTGTCGGAGCTGTGCCACACAGGTTACGGCTGGTGGGCTTCCTCTTCACCACCTTTGTGAAGCCATCCTCGTCGCACTGGACCTTCTGCCTCTGTGGTTTTGCAACTTCAGAGACAGGCACACGGAAATTGGTTTTATCCTTAGCCGATTGCCGCCGCTCGAATTTCGAATTGCGGCATATGCACGTGTCGGGGTTGACGTGCACACGCGTGACATTTCCACCGAGGCAGAGGGGCGGGCAGCGGGGCGCGGCGCATCATGCGCGGTGGCAGCAACGAATGGTGACGCATTGTGTGCCGACTCGAAACTACTGACCGAGGCATTCAGCGCTGCTCCGCGTCGTGTGTTTACATTAGAGGCTTCTGGTGACCTACATACCGAAACAGCATTGCTTAATAACGCAACTTGGGTACGCAGCTCACTTATGATGTTATCCGAAGCCTCTAATTTACACTGTACTTCGGCTAGACTAGACTTCAGGGACGTAATGTCCTTCAGCAGCTTAGTAACATCGACGTGGTCGAACGTGACGGGGGGCAGCTTGTGCAGCTCCTTCGCCACGAATGTAGGCACGTCGTCCGGGTCAGTCTCCTTCAGCAGCGTGATTATATCTTGGAGACTCTTCGCGCCTCCATCCCTCCGGCGAAATGGCATCTCTTCGGCTTTACCGAGACGCTGGAAAATCAGCATCTTGCCACTGCAAATCTCATCTTCACTGAAATTTGATTTGCATATCTGCACTATGCTGACTTCATCCATGGTGTCGATAGCGTGTATAATGAACGCCAGGAGCTCATTGGCAATGAGTTGCTGGGAACTCATTGTCAACTACGCGCAGCGGCTCGTGCCGCTCGAAACGCGAGTTAGGTGTAATTAACTCACTTCGTCGTGACACGTCCGTTTCCGAACGCGCATTGCTATGGACTGATTTTGATGCATTAATATGGTTAGATTTAAGTGTGTCGCAATCTGACGTGACGGTTTGTGTTGTGTGTATGAAACCGAGACCGTTCTGACGCGTCACGACACGACACGTCAGACAAATGTAAATCCGGCTTCAGTATTATGATAATTGTCGCGGTAATTATCCTAATAAATATACCTTGATTATTTCTTAAATAAATTGAAACAGCAAAATGCTAACAATATCGTGTTATAATGTGTTTGTATCAGGGGGTCCCGTTCTCCGTCCGAAACAATTACCACGACCAAATTAAAAGGAGCTTGATGCGAATGAAGCTTCATACTTGACATTGTCTGTTGATCTGGTCGAGTATTACTTATTTGACAGTAATTGTTTCGGACAGATATCGGACGGCGTCAATGTCAATCTCAAAAGTCATAAACCAAATCGTTTTCCCAAATATTTTTCTTTCTGTTTATTTAGTATTCTCACTGTTTGTAATTTTTAATCAAAAATTAAAGAGACAAAACTATGAACAATTTTGTAAGATATAATAATATAAGATAATTATTATGACAATTATCAAAGGAAACAAGAATCTTGATAGTTTCGAACTCAGCTTTAAAGATTATTGTCTAGGTGCTTAAGTCTAGTCTACTAGACTGACATAAATAAGACTAATCCAATACAAGCCAGATGGCCCTTGATAGTATTAAAACCAACCTCGATACTAGGTTCATGTAGCCCAACAACGGCCTTCAAAGGCTTTGGAAATAAGAAATTCGTCGGTGATGATGCCACGCCTTCCGCCTTGAATGTAAATTTTAAAAATATCTCGTCTTTGTTTTTTGTCCACAGAGCTAATGATATATTTTGTTTTGTCGAACTCAGGACAGCAGCACTCGCTGGGTAAGCAGTTGTTATTATAGGCGTCAAACTTGTCCAATTGTATACGTCCACTGTAATCTCGCCGTTTTCGATCGAGACGAATCTATCGTTCAAGAGGTATACGTTTACATCGCCAGAGGCAAGTAGTCTTGGAGAAACCAATACTGGTGCGAAAAACGACTGCGCAAAATAATGCAGCATTTTCCAATTGTTTCCGTATTCTGCAAGAACACAGAAGAAGAAAGTTTACATTTTTAGCTTATAACCGATAGAACAGCTTGTAGGTTTCTTGATGATGAGAGAGAGATGAGCTTTACTTCTTTTAAATAGCATTGATTTGAGAAGTATTAATAAAGTCAGTTTGTAAATTTATCATCTCATTGTTAAACATATTTTCATTACCATTGCTTGTAAGTTGTAGTATAACGTATTGTAAACCTTTGCAGTATTTTCATCTTACGGCTCTAGGGCGGTAATGGATTTGTTTTTAAATTTCTGCGCCCCCCACTGGGCTCCAAAAGAGCAAAGAATACCTAGTGGCCGCCTAATTCGTGTCACGACCTCAAACTGCTGAGTTTTTTATTTTATTTATTAAAACTAATAAAAATACAGTCTGCTTTATTTTATTTGTCATTTTTAAGACATACTCATTGATACCATTGCATACCTACATAAATTTAAAATCTTTTTTGTTTTATTATTACCTACTTGAAGTCAAAGCTCGTGAAGTTAAATACTCAAAAAAAAACATTAATTATTCTCTTTAAGACTTACTTGGTACTTAGTGTAAAGACTTTTTATGATATGTTTAAAATTTTTGTAATATGAATGAACCAATCATCTTTTATTTGTATATAAGATCATTGGAATGAACTATAACGTTGTTAAATCTAATTTTCCTTTTTTTAACTTCCTCTCATGTGTGATGAAAAACATTATACGTAGGTATGCCAGGACAAGCTCCATATCTTTCTTGGTTACTTTTGATTATAGTGACCCTCCGTACCTACCCTGAGGGCTTACGAGATGGGCACTATAACCTGTGCACGCACAGAAACCTTATAAGTTCAGGTTCTGACCTCCGATCAGCCAGTGTACAGGGTTGTGTGTGACAGGGTTGTCACTTGACTTCATCCGGTTCTTCGAGAGGCTAGTGCCTCGGGTGAGCCGCCCCGGGAGCATGTACAGTACCCTCCCTATTTACCAGATAGGAACCGGAGCTGTAGACACGCTCACTTCCCGTTGCGCATTGCATAACTAGCAGTTGCCACCGCTAAACTGTCGACCCTGAGTCCACTACCAAATCTCCTCATTGGTGACGGAGCTGTAAGGCACGCTCACTTCCCGACGCCGAAAACCGACGTCTCTCCAGTTCCCAATAACCTAAGCGGCTAGAGGGACGGGAGGATATCTAGCTTATCCTCTACTAGCTCTCCGAGCTAGTCCCGGAGATGCCAGTCGCAGCGTCCTGCGACAATGTCCGGACATAAATTCCAACTTAAAAGGCAACTCACGTGTCCCGCGCGTCTCCTCGCTTCAGGCCCTCAACTAGACCGCTACTAAGAGGCGTTAGCTGCTCACGAGATAGACGCCCCGGAAACATGCAAAACCGGGGCAGACAAACATGTCCGTCTCTGCAGCTAACCACAAACCCCAGCGAGTCCATACCCAAGTCCGATTCCGCCTGAGACGCCCGCAAAGGGCTATCACTGGCGGAGGGCTTGACCCGGACGCCCGCTATACCCTGGTCTTACCGTCGAGCCTGTAGTCTCTCCGGAAAACCCTATCTCTCGGGTCGATAGATAGGGACAGGTATGCCCGGACAACTATTTACAAATGTTCGGGCCATTAAAGCCCTTACCATCGGCTGGGGTTTTGAATGGCCCTCTCTGTAATTGCCTACTTGCCGCCGTGTAACACAATGTACTATACGAGTAACTTTACCTGAAAGATTTAATCCGCATCCTTGCAACGTACCCAGTAGGTAGGTAGGTACAATATTCTATAGTATCTACCACTGATGTAGAGTTATCTTTAAGATAACTGTTTAAATACATATTTTTTTACCGATTCCAGACCACGAAGGTGCTTGCCATACATCATTCAGTTGCCAATACAGTGCGCCCATTGTGTACCAATCGGCTTGACACTGTCTGTAAAACTCTGTTTCTGTCTTGATCGCCATTGCTTGTGTTATCTGTAAAGCAAATTAAGTGAGGAAAATTCCTCGGATGTTTTTGTTTTCTATAAAGTCAAACATTATCATTATACAAGTGAATATTTATCTCAAATAATATACAAGATTATCTATTTCATTCAAGTGTCATTGATTGACAGACTCACCTGACTATAATATACCAACTTCTTAAAATACTCAAAGTCTTCATCATAACGATGTTGTGATACTTGATGTTTGTATAGAGGACGGTCAATTACCTCATGATTACCTTTTTCCAACTTCAAATGCCTCTTGATTTGGAATAAAATGTATGCGTAACCAAAAGGACTGTGCTGTCTATGTTCTGAATATTCACTCTTAAGCTTTAAATCGTCTATATTTTTCGTCGCTGTTTTAATAGTCTTTATTGATGGTAATGACTGAAATCCATATTCCGAAGCGAACCTCGTCATAGGGTATATATTCGCATCCCAATTATCTGCCATATAGTTGTAATAATGTGTGTCCCCATAATGAGGATCATATGGATTACTTGCCACGTAGCCTTCTTTTTCAGATTCTAAACCATTTGTAGGACTAGATACTATGTAACGCCTTCCAGGATCAAGTTCTTCAACAATGGGTTTAATAGTATCCACGTACAATTTGATGTAATCAGATTTATAGACATTGAAGTTTTCGTCGGTTTGATACCAATTTCCTCTCAAGGCGGCTTCATTTTCATTATTTCCTGCCCAGATTGCGACTGAAGGATGATACTGAATCCTTAGAACGTTTTGATATATTTCTGTCTTTACTGATCTGGAATTACATATTCACCAGATTCACTTAAAGATATTACATAGGTAATAATATTTTAAATCCAATAGGTGAAGCTTCATTGTAACTTGAATTACTCACTCGAGAAACTCAGGATCAGTAGGATACATAGAACAAGCGAAGGGGAAATCTTGCCAAATAAGAATGCCCAATCGATCACAAAGTTTGTAGAAAAATTCCCATTCATACAGCCCTCCTCCCCAGACTCTAAGCATGTTCATGTGCGCATCGCGAGCCGAAGTCAGAAGTCCGACAACTGAAATGAAAAATATAAAAAATTATTAGTTAATTAAAAATAAATTTAATATAAATGTTAATTATGTTCCATGTTTTATAGTAGACTCCGCGATTGCGTGACTTCAACAAATACAAAACACTTTAAGAGCGCAAACCGGCGGGTAGCGAGGCAGACGACATTAAATTTATCAATGTACCTATATATTATGCTATTTCAATTGAAATAAGGTATAAATTCAGATCTCAGAGCATTGCGACCAACCTTGGAGCATCGCGGCGCATTTCTCTCTGGGGAATTGAAGAGCACGCTATAGAACACCGCGGTCAGCGGCGCCGGTATGCGACGGAATCTACCGACATGCGCCGGAGTCTGCATGAATACGATGGGGTTTGTTCGACTGCGTGGTCGCTAGTGGAACGAACAGCTGACCGCGGCATTCCAACGGAATCTGCGATACGCTGGCGGACGCTCGTTGTATCGTAACGGATATCCCTGATCAGTATGCGTTGACGGGCATACAATCCTCTTCGATGCCCTCCTCCGCCGTCCACCAGTTTGCACTGGTCCTTATTTACTTATTTTATATTTTATTACTATTAAAAGAAAAAGCTACCTTGTATATGTACAAAGGGGGCTAACGATTAGTAGGTACTAAGATCTCGTTGATGATGAGATGAGGAATGTGTAAGATAAATATATAAATCTCACTTTCAATGAGCCTTGCATTTGGTATGTAGTCATACAAGACACTGTGCTATATTACAATTGAATTAAGGCATACATTGCAATAGGTACTCTGAGACCGATTTCGGAGCATCGCAGGGCATTTGCGTCTAAGAGCTTTGAAATTTATACCTTTTTTTCAATTAGTAACATCAAATAAGCATTGATAAATTTAACTTGCTAGTTAGAGATCGTTGAAATTTTGGTGCAAAATAATTTTCTTTTTACCTGTACTAAAGTTGGCACTAAGTTCAGGAAGAATATTCGATGGTATCCAATTAGAGCCTTTCATGAATAAAGGGTAGCCATTCACTTTAAAGTAAAATGTAAGGCCTTTGCCTGCTGTTGTATTGCCTGAAAAATAGAAACCGGTTACTTTACCGTTGTTTTTTTAGTTTATTTATAGGCTATTTATTATTTTTTTATATTCGAAAGAAAAAACATAATCATTTGCGAAAACACTACAAATATCACCTACACTTTCGCTATTTCTAGTCGCTTAAAAACTAAAACGTACTAAGTTTATTGGAAGCATTCTCTTCAATAAGTTCGACAGTACGGAATCCAATATTTATTTGCTTGTAATGTTCTTCATTGCCAAAGCTATTGACGGACACTTTCAGAGGGTAGAGCGGTTGATCCCCATATCCATTCGGCCACCATGTTCTCACCACATTCTTTGAACACAACATGTTATTTATAAGACGAAAAAAGGCTAGCTCAAAAGAGCTAAGTGTACGATATCGTACATATCCTATTCCAGCATGCATAAACGGATAGATGCAATTTTATTTTATTTTATACGTATGTAGATATGCATACAACCATGAAAATTATTGTCATTGTGAGAAATCGAATGGAGCGACTTAAGAAAGTCATTCATGTAATCAATCAAATCAATAAAAAAAAAACTAAAAAGCGTCACTACCTGGCTAATAGTCATATTGAGTTCAAGTTCAAGAGTTCTTTTATCATTGATCGGTATTTGCTCATATTTGGCAATAGTAATCTTTTGAGGACCATCCACAGTCAATTCAAGGTTAACACGTCCTGCCCAAAAACTCTTGGCCTTATTAACTTCTAAATAAACTTTTACTTTCAAATTCCAATGTTGATCAGACTTTTCTGTATGTGTTGTTATTGATCTTATTATAGCATAATTGAAGTACTCGATGACTACGGGTTTCCTGAAATATTGGGACAATACAGAATAGCGACTCTTTAGGCACAAATATGTTTACGAGCATTTTCTGTAAGATTTTCCAAAAACACCCTACCTAACCTAATTTTTAGTAGCAATAGAGTTTTTTGGGAAATAGTTAGTTCAGGGAAGTACTGCCACCAGAGATGGGCAGTGGATTAAAACTCAATCAGCCCGTCTAGGCTTTAACCCCGGTTAACGCCCTACCTAACCTAATTTTTAGTAGCAGAACAGTTCCTTGTGCAATAGTTTGTTCAGGGAAGTACTGCCACCAGAGATAGGCAGTGTGTTAAAACCCAATCAACTCGCCTAAGCTTGAACCTCGGTTAAAGCCTAGGCGGGTTGATTGGGTTTTATATTTAAAGCGCCGGGGGTCGACCTATTTGTGCCCAAAATCGTGGGTAGAAACGGCAAACATTGAATCCGGTATAATTCCATACTTTTTAGAAATTTCGATGCAAAAAATCTTTTTTAGACGAAAAAGGGGCAACTCGACACAATATCCACTTTGCAATCCTGTGGATTCTCACTACTAAGTATGCACATTACGATTTGAATTTTAAGAAGATCACTTCAAGTGCCTCTGATCTAACGATTTTTTGCATCTATTTATTTCAATACGATTTTCAAACGAATCGATTTAAACCCGACGCTAACAAAGTACCGGGTTAAACACCGGGCACTTGCCCATCTCTACTTTAACTATTTATGTCGTCGAGCATTAATGCGAACATTACTGTGTTCCGGTTTTGAAGGGTAAGGGCAGGTATCTACTGGTAAAATTACAGGCACGTGGGACTTTGTTAACTTATGTTTCAGGAAGATGCGCGCAATGGCAATGCCCCTCAGATATTCGCAATTTAAAGTTCGCTTACCACTCGCGCATGAACTGTTCGTCCCGTCACTAAATTTTATCAGTGCCTGTTTATATCAAAGAATATGAAGTAGTTTACACCTTAGTGACATCTAGTAATCATTAATTGATATTTTAATCTTTTAGTAAGCCCTTTCCGTAACTCTATCTACGCTGACAAACTGTCGCACAGTAGGCATTCCCTAAAGATAGATTTACCTATAAGCACAGCTTTACATGCAGCGTTAGCAAAGTCAGTAACAGTGCTCGAATCTTCAACGTCGTAATAAAAGATCTAAAGATGACGTACCATAGGCCGATTGATGGAAAAGCAGGTCCCCAATCCCAACTAAATGAGGCCTGCATTTTCCTCAGCTGATTAACGTGGCATTCCCCGTTATAAACATCGGGGACACAAATTGGTGGCGAGAAGTACTTTTGGGACCGTTTTTTTGCAGCTTCCACGGGTGATTGGAAAACTACTTTTAAAATGTTCTCACCTACCTGGAAATTAGCACAAATTTGTGATTATAAATCCATTCAAGAATATCCTGAGAACAGTAAGCTTTATATATTTAAATGAATAAAATTATAAAAAATAAAATCATTTATTGCAGACATTTATAGTCCATTTTGTTAGTACACTTACAAGCTATACCTATATCCCACCTATTTTATTCATTTTAAGAACATCATGTTTTCTATTCTTTATGGTTTTCCTCGCGTCCGTTTCCTAACCTTTTACTTTGATGTTGGCACAAAGTATTCTAGTGCCATTGATTAAAAATAACTCTGTTTAGGAAACTTTTTAAGTTAATTTTTTATTACATTGCCCCGCACTAGTGAAACCCTGTGTCGCGGCTACCATGGATGTGTCCATGGACGAAAGTGAAATATAAAATAAACTTCCGCCTAAAATTAGGAATTGTAGTAAATGTAGAGAAATTAAAACTTCATTATTTAAAACTCGATGAACGATATGTCGTTCTTTAATATAACAGATTTCTTATGAAATTATTGTTTTTAATCTGAATTGTAATTTATTTATCATTATATTTCATTATTTTATTTTTGTAAGATTGAGACATGACATGTATATAAATTATTGAAAATTCGTTCTTGTGAAACTTATATGGCCCGTGTACGGAGTATGTATCACAAAGAAATAAATGAATTTAAAAGTTTCAGCTAAGATAGGGTTCCAGTAATAAAGTCAATTTTATCTTGTAGAACTTAAACTATCATACGCCCGAAATCAGAAACTTACGTTTCGGAATGTTTGCTTAGAGAATACACCTACCGTGCCAAAACCTAGTGTAAAATTTAATAGAGGTAGTTGAGAGTCTTATATAGATGGAATGTGAACTAAGTACCTACTTATTACTGCAAATACTAATAATGGAGCTAGAGAGGAAGCTATACGTACCTGAAGTAGGTTTTTAATATCAAATACATATCTCACGAACATGTTATTCGTGGAACCAACCGGATGGTCATTGAGCTCGATAAACGCAATAGTGTCGACCCCATGAAGCACCAAATTCGTGACTCCATAGTTGAGCTGGTCAGGTGTGACCGTGAACTGGCCTTCGTAAGTCCAAGAGTCGTAGGCCACCCATCTTGTGAGGACGTCATTAAACCGATACAGGATGTCGCCAATAATTCCCGCATTATGGAGATCTGTATACACGCCGCCCGGCGCTTTACCTGGTACATTTATTGCTGGAAAAAGACAAAAAATAGACAAGCTTCATTTAATTTTATTTTTTTATGACGGATGAGCAGGTTACGTGATTAATAAAATTGTATGTGTTCTTTTGTTTATTATGTTTTATGTTGTTTCCGATTGTTTTACACCTACAATAGATGAAATCAGTCGATCATTTCCATTTTATTTGAATGAAACAAACCAAATAACATTTATTAGTGGTACCCATTAGTCTAATAATTTAAAAATGTATTTCTATATCCAGGGCTGATTTTGTACTTGGGTGTCTGAATTGATGCTACTTCTATAACATTTGTTTGTACTAACCCATATCCTAGCAATATTACAGTTACTACAGGGTATAATAAAAAGCTGCAAATTTCCTTTTGTAGTTGTCTGGCACATATACTACATATGATATACTTATGACAACAATCAACTACAATAATAAAAAAATAACGATTGCAGACGAAACAAATTCCACGCACATGTATATGTACGAATTAGTTCATTCACTTTCATTTATTCTCTCATAATAAAATGAGAAAATAAATGAAAGAAGGCTGACAGAACAGATTTATGAGGCGTTAATGAGCGGAAAAGTTGGTAATGACCAACTAAAGCGATGTCCAAATTAAAGATGTCCTAAAGAAAGGCCAGTTTAAGAGTACCGTTAACTGTCGAGCTGTATGAAAGCTCTTGTGTTGATGAGACGAAAGATGTCTGCCAGGATTGTAACAAGTGGAAAGCTGTTATTTCTACCTATCCCGAGTGGAAAAGGAAGTGAAGTTTATGCATGTATGTACTTTATAGCTGAAATATGGTTGGACCTTTTTGAAAAACCCTGTTATTATTTGATTATGCAGTTATACAATCATTTACAGGAAAAAACGAGTACCTACGATTTTTTCTAGTACTTCATTTTTTGTAGTACTTTATTAATTCAACAAAGTTAAAAAACATTACTAAGATTAAAAAACTTTTGGTACGAAAGGCTAATTCGTGCGCGTGCGCGTGCGTGTGTGTATAGTAACGGGACATGAGCTTGGTGGTAAGTGACACGCCTGTCAATAGCACGTACAGTGCCACTCAGATCTTTAAATCGCAAAGAACTGAGGGATACTGCGCCTGTCAAGACATCAGTTGACAAGTTCCGTGTGCCTGTAATTTCACCACCCTCAGGGCGCATTTATTCGACACGAATTTCATCCCGTGCGGCCGCCGAGCGGAATCCGCGTGCATCTAACTGTCGTCGCAAAATACGCTCTATTATTTAGCTATTACGTTTTAACTTAAATGAACATCCCGGCCACGCGGGCGACTCTGGCTTGAATTTGGTTTACGGCCCGCGCGATTGAATACAACCGCGCAGTAATGAATAATAATTCAGATGAATTTAAAGGATGTGGCCTAGTAAATAGAATTCAGGTTCGCGATTAAGTACTTTCCGTAAGGAAAAGACTTATCATTACATCAATAATTTCAACAGGTCTAGTCCCCCGATGATGGAAAAGGGCAGGCGGAATCAAATTATGCAATTTCATCGCACACTCCCCGGATATAATCATGTACAATACCGATAAGCAGGCAACTTTACGTAAGTGTTCAAGGCTCTGCAGCTTCGCATCTACTAATTCCGAGTCACCTATAAGCCTCTTGGCACACTTGTCAATTGAATTCAAGGTGGCCAATTGGTATGTAGCAGAGCCATCCTATAAGTGGCAGCAGTACCCCATACACAACCGGACTTGTGCTTGACACAGCTGAAGTAACTATCCCGGTATGAAAGCTGTTCCAATGAGGAGATTTGGTAGTGGACAGAGTCGACGGCTTAGCTGGGGCAACGGGAAGTGAGCGTGCCCTCAGCTCCGGTATCTATCTGGAAAATAGGGAGTGACAACCATGTACACTGGCTGATCTGGGATCAGAACCTGAACTTATAAGATTTCTGTGCGTGCACAGGTTATAGTGCCCTTCTCGTATGCCCTCAGGGTAGGTAGGGATATGATATGATAAGCTACATATTATAGTGACCCATAATATGTAGCTTATCATTGGTAAACACTGAAATATATTATCTGTCTGCCCAGCTCATTCCCAATACATATAGACTGTCAAGTCTGTCCACGGTACTACGGTACTGATACTCTTTGACAAAATTCGACAATAAAACAAAACACTATCACTATTGATAGTGTTTTATTTGGAACACGTAGCTGTCTGAAATTTTTTCGCAAGAAATCATTAGTTTACGGTGGTCATTTTTCAAATTTCACACGTTTTGTGTTACCTGCCAATATTACTTAAGCAATGTACACAAAGGTTTCTTATGTATTCTTAAGCATATACTTAGAACCTCTTTTATAAGATTTGAACAATTGTAAAGAAAAGTTTTAGGCGGCCATTTATTGCAACAGGAAAGGGTTATTATGTTTCGTTTTGGATACTCATAATCTCAAAACCGTACCAAAATAACTTGAAAGTATATTTTTCTAATAACAAATATTTTATATTTACATACCTATTTAATATACTATAACAGTCACCTAATAAATAAAGCAACAACGAGCTCCTTTATGAGACTTAGTCTAAAATGTTACGTAGAGCGTGTATACTTAGCTAGCGTCCACGTCCAGTAATTATGAATAATCGAAAAAATGTATCGTTACCGTTACTAATCCATTAAAAGTAATTAACGTTTATATAGTTGTTTAGTTAAAAGTAGAAAGAAATAATGAAATTTGCGTTAAATGCAACATACGTGACTTTACACATAATTTCGATAAGGATAAATGCAATTAACTGTACCTAAATTATACGCAAATAATTAACTAGCTGCTTTTTGTACATAAATATCAAACTATCGGGAATTTTGAAACCTTAACTATAATAATTTACTTACTTTTTATTAATAAATATTTAAGCCGTCGCTCTACCAACAATTAATCCTAAAGAATAACCTCATTTTACGTATTATTAACATTCTGCCTTTACGGTTATACCTAGTAAATCTTTAAATTCGGTAAAGATAGTGGTTTAGTGAATAATAAAGAGTCTTACAATCAATATTTTTCTTCCACTTTGTCATAAATCAACGTATCTTTACTAATATAAAAGCTTAAATTTTTAAATAAACCAGAATATAAAATATTATTTCTAAATGACAACCAATGTATGTAAACCAACAATTAAACTTACATCCATTCTTATTTATAAGTGTCCATTGAACGACCTTTTGATTATCAATCGAACAATCTATTCTGACACCAAATAATAATACTAAAATTAATAACGTAAACATCTTCACACACTGGCAATTCACCACATTTTTTGCGCTATTTATAACAAAAATCTAAAAAATAGATCACTTGAACTTGTATAAACTCATTCGATAACCGACAACGAGTGCCTACCATTCGCATCAGCGTATCAATTCAAACTAATGCTGCGCTTGCACCTTATTACTATATCGATAAGAGACATTTCTTTATTTTTTCTTGTTTATATTTCTCTCTTTTAATACCAACAATTCGTAAAAAAACTTAAATGTTTTGATTTCGATGTTATAAATTTACTTCATTAAAACGGTGATACACATTTGCAAAGAACTAAAAACAAAGAACCGAGGCATACATTAATTCAAACGAGTATCTCAACCCGGTTTTAGTTTTGATATTTTTACTATTAAAGGTTTCATTCATGGTTCTCATTAGTAACTCAATCATCTTATGTTTGCATGTTGTTTTATATATTTGTTTTTCGTATAAATATACTCCTCATATGGTCTAGAAAATACAGCTAGTTAAAATTCATACCATCATCGTAAATGCTCTGCTAGATTGAGCAGGTATATTTCAAGTAGACAAGCCAGTTAACGATACATTAACTACTCCTCGAGGGTACTACACGACAACTTCAATAAGTGAGAAGAAAGAGAAAATAATTTTTCACTCACTAGCTCCGAAAGGCTTTCTTTCTCATTAGAATCCAGCGCGCAAAAGCGTTATTGAAATTCGAACGTGACGATATCGTTGTCAATTTAATGTCGACAATAATAAGAATAATATGTATATACCAAAGGATTTATATTACATAAATAACGACACGACACGAGTACGACAAACCTCGTAGTTGAACGTGTCATTATGTTTTTTTCTCATCGAAAGAAAAGGTTAGGTGCGCCACCGTTCATCGATGAACGATTCTTATTATTGTTGATATTAAATTGACAACGATAACTAATTTTGTTTATTAGAACTGATTTGTTAAAGTTCAACTGTTTTTCTTTCATCTACCGATTTCCTCGCTATAGTGAGTTGAAAAGTTGTGTGTGTCGCTCGGCAGCAAAGTTATTTTGCGTCTCGTGCATTTAAACCCTCGCTACGCCTAGGATTCGATTTTTGAACCACGAGCGAAGTGCCTTCGCTTGCTCAGGTTTTCATACAAGCACTCGCTTCAAATAACTACTTTGCAGCCTTGCATAACAAGTAAATATTACTTATTTCTCTCCACTCGTCATTTGTAATGCAAAATCTTTTCAGATCTGCATGCAGTTCGGTAAGCTTGTCTTAGTGGAAAAGTTGAATTTAAATCAAGTATGTTAAAAGTGCAGTCTGTACTTATATACTACTGATACCATATCGATACATTGTGTACATCACTAAAAGTTGACCATACACTGATAATATGAGGAACTTTAGTAGGTATGAATGTCTTCTTTGTCATCGTGTTGCACTGTATTTTTTACATTTGTTTATGAAACGTAACAAATCCCAAATACGGAACAGTTGAGCTATCTTATTTTAAATCACATAAAGTACTGGTTCACAATGACGCGCATGGTTACATTAAAAAAAAATATCATCGGTGGTATTAAGCATTCTTCACATTAAAAATAACATTTTTTTATTGAAATAAAATTGTTGCATTTTGAAAGAAAGAAAGTTGCTTCTACTGTCAATAGAATGTTTTGATAGATAGATAATTAAAACGTTTATCAACACAAATCACATTAACAAATACATACATAGTTATATGATGACGGTACCCTAAAATCCGAGATGTCGAAAGATGGT
>NW_020653719.1:34431-75613 GCF_003589595.1 Hyposmocoma kahamanoa | reverse complement strand
GTATCTAACAGTCAAAAGATATAACCGGCGCTAACAAATATATATAAGTATAACTACATTTGTTAATGTGTGTTGTGTAAACAAGCATAAACATTTATATTAGTATAAAACTTAAAGATAAGAGTTTGTACAGATTTCTATGTCATAAAATTTATGAAAACAAAAACCTGATCAATTTTGTGTAGAAAAGGCCCTGGTTCACCATAGATGCTATAGACGTGACAGACTATACAGCGCTGTTCTGCCAGTACCACTTGGTGAGCGATCGCGCCCATATAACCGTGTCACCAAAGCGCAAATCTACAGAAAAAATTAAATTCATTATATGTATAACGTAATTAGATTACGATCTACGTAGTTCTAAATATTGTACATATATTATTATGTAATATTGTGTGACACGTTGGTGGTATTTCGAGTACGTGTATATTTATTTATTTGTAAGACAATGTATATCAATTACAAATTTGTTATATACATCCAACTATAGACCTTATGTCTCAGGGTGATAGGCGCAGAGGCCGTGCACCTCATATCTTTGCGATTTAAAGCTCTGAGTGGCACTGCAACTTTTATGGACAGGCGTGTCGTCTACCCTCAGGCTTGACGATGAGCTTTATGACTTGTTCGTCCCATGACTTAGTATCAAAAAAAATTTACCAATTTCGTAATTCTTTGTTTGAAAATTGTATCTCTTCCCAATACACTATTTTATTACCGTTCTGTAACACAAAACACTGTCCGTGAAATGTCTATATGCAAAAACTAAATATTTTCTTGTAGGTACGTACAAAACATGTCAAACTTGACAAGATTTAAATTTAACTTTTTCACTTTTTGCTCTTCCGTCAAGAACTGTCCAAAATCCAAAGCATGGGAAAAAAAATAAAAAATCCAATGTACAGGTTGACCTGCTCTTGACGTATCTGTATAAATGTTTTAGATCGCCTTGCAAAATTGTGATAAAGCGTAGTGTTATACCTAGTTTTTAATAATTTAGTTCTAAAAATATAGAGATGCGAGATGGCAGAGATAAGGCGGGTTCGCCGAAACCGAAACCCAAGGATAGACTAACTCTTTACAAAGAATATAGACTGATTGAAAGAAAGGAAACTGAAATAAGCGGTTCGTGGAAAGGTACATTTCAAATTAGTCACATCTGTATTAAACAAAGGACTATATTGCCCACTACACTTCGCCAATGCGAGTTAGATGTGTGTTTAAAAGTCGTCTTCCTCGCATCGTATTCCTCATTACTGAAAGTCGTGACTCCCCGTGGAAACAGTTTCTGCATGACTAAATTACGTCGGACCATCTTGTGGAACAGCGTCCACTTAGACATTTAACGTCGATCTATCCGGTAACCATTAACTGTTCTAGATTGTGCCCTTCTTTCCTGGAAATGTGACCAAAGAAATCAAGCTTCTTGTCAATTTTTTCGTTTGAAATCAATTCTTTAAAGGTAGAGCTTTCTAAACATCGGACATGTTATTATATTCAAATTACTTTTATTACACTTCAAATTCCATCCTGGGCATAGAATCTCTTATTGTTCATCTTGTGAAAAGATCACCGCAATAGACCCTCGTCTCGTTTTTGGTCCGTAACCACAACACGGAGAAATAGTAAGTACACCAGACAGGAGAATTATTCGTTGATATTTTGATATATTAAGACGTTTAAACATTGTTGCTAGTAGTGTAGTTGTTAGCTGTTGGTAGTCCTTCGGTTTTCGCGATTGTTACACATAAGAAATAAAAACATTTTTTCGGATCCAAATCGCATACTTATATTTGTTTCGGGCCCTTTACATGTCCCTTGGTCACTTGTAACGGGCCTGAAATGCTTGGTTTGTTTGGAAAAAAATGTATAATTTAGATACGATTTCCTATTGTTGCTAGTTTTTCTTTTCCAGGTACCCATCTGCTTTTCTTCTTCTTAGCCTTTGTGTTCGGATCGTTTTGCACATTTTGCTTCCATGTACTAATGTATTTGTTTGACGAGAAGTGCGTATTGTTCCCAAAACTACTTTTGTTGAAGGAGCTACGTCATAGCGTCTTATATGACTACATACCAAATGCAGGATTAATCGAAAGTGAGATTTATTTACCTTAAACATTCATCATCCCATCATCAAAGAGATCATTACTACTAAACGTTAGTCTCCTTTCTACATATACAAGGTAGGTTTTTGTTGTCATAATTAAATATGCAAACTGGCGGATGTCGGGGGAAAGCATCGAAGATAATTTTATGCTTGTCAGCGCACACTATAGAGGAATAAGTAAGTCGAAAAGACCCTAGCGCATTCAGGCAGATTCCGGCGCATGCAGGTTGTTTCCGTCGCATACCGGCACCAAGCCGCCGCGGTATCCTCTAGTGTGCTCTTCAATTCCGCAGGGAGAAATGCGCCGCGATGCTCCAAGGGCGGTCTCAGATCATTAAAATGTGTAGGTACCTTATTTCAATTGAAATAGCATAAAATATACTATGATAAATTGAATATCCTCTGACTTGTCATCCGCCGATTTGCGCTGGCCCTAAGAAGGTACCTATACATATAATTATATTTGCTTGAAAGTGCCTATGCCATCGGAGTAGCAAAGTATCTTTTAAACAATCGAATTCATTTCTTTCTATAGTCTGTTCACTAAGTTGTACGCCTGTACGGGCAAAATTGTAAGAAGTTTATCATTATTTTCGACCATTTTTCTGACATGTTTGTACAGCGTTACCTGTGGACTTCGTGACTACTCACTGGATGGATAAAAGCACGTGCTACCTACCGACTTATGTGCCCCTGATATCTGGTATATTTGGCCTTGTGTGGACAACTATGTTTCTCATGTTCTCGTCAGGTAGTAAAACGTTGGGGTTAGTATGTTTGTTAAAGAATTCAAATGATTTCATTTACAATATATTATTTAAGTAAAGACAATTTGTGACGAATAAATTCAAATTAAACCTTATGTAGGTACTCGTATATGCCAAAATGGACTTTCTGACTTCAGATTATAGCGCAGTTAAATTAATTCAAGGCGTGCTCCTACTAAATACTTTGTAGACATGTTTATCCTGGTTCTTCTACTACATAAGAAAACTATAAGGAGTAATATTATATTTCAAAATTTATTATTTTCAAAGCAAAAACATTTATGGCTGCAACTGCAATCTATGTAATTAGAAACACACATAATGTATCGCTAACAATTAATGACGACACTAGATACAATATTATTGTACGGCAGCACATCAAGGTACATATTGACGGATCTTGCTCCGTTGCACTGGAGGCGATTTCCGAGCAAAAGTGTATACCTTGATGTGTTGGCGTACCATTAAAGTTGTATTATCCAGAACCGTTAAAAACGTATCAACTCATATACAGAAGTTATTATCGCGACTATCTTACACATTTGTGAGTATGAATTTCCGAATCAAGAAAAATCGAAATGTAAAATAAGAATAGGTAATTACTAAAAGTATCTATATAATTATTCCTATAATAATTTAAACTTTTCAGAATGCAATGTTTTAAACATTTACATTCATTCCTGACTATACATTTTGAAAATATGTATAGAAAAATAACAAGTGCGAGGGCGGTTGTATATGTTTATTATAATAGATTGAAATTTAAAGGTGGACACCCGCCTGTGTTTTTTATCATACCAAGTAACAGGACTAACAAGTCGTGCGCCTGGTGGGATGCCACAGTCCATAACAGTTGCAGTGCAAATCATGGGGTGGGGTAATATCTTTGAGAGCGCGTGTATTTGTGGTGTCTCTCCCCAGACTATGGCACATCTTTTGTCTTGTCCTCCGTGCCCTACACCTGCACACGCGAGGATCTGTACAACGCCACTGATAATGCTGTGTCAGTCACTGAGTACTGGTCCTCACAAATATAAATGTCAGAGTCGACACGCTAAGAAGAAGTGCCACTCAGAGCTTTAAATCACAAAGGCGCCTGAGACATAAGTTGACCAGTCCCATGTGCCTGTAATTTCACAGCACCTTTACCCTGTAAAGCCGAAACGAAGTAATGCACCATTACTGCTTAGTGGCGGTAATATGTAGGGTGGCAGTACCTTCCTGGACGAACTCTTTCATGAGGAGCTGCACTGCTACTAAGTTATTCATAATCAGGCCTATCCTTACAATTTAACTGCTTCCGTAGCCGAATGGTTACCATGCTGGACTGCCACGTAGAGTTCTCGGATTCGATTCCCGGGCGGGGCAATACAAATATTTATATTGTAGGCAATACAAATATTTGTACTGCCTACATTTATTTTTCTCGTGAATTTGGGTGTAATTTGTGGTTGTCTACCTATGTGTGTGTGTGTCAATGGCACCCGCGATACAGGGTTTCCCTAGTGCGGGACTATGAGTGTGTTGTGTTATATTATTATAATCTTCTCTGTTTAGAGAATCCCTCGGTATAGAAACTACTGCCTTACTTAGGAACTAAAGCACAACGACGCTAGGGAGTTCCTCACTGAAGTAAAGAGAAAGCCAACACAATGACAGATACAGGAGATTTAATATCATTTGTACTAAATTATCTATTAGATAGACCGCTACTTTCGTCGGTATGTACCAAAAAATAAAGGTAAACTTATACCAATTCATGCTGACACAGATTGCAACGCTCCTGGCGCCTGCTGCCGTACGTAATCGTTTTTTCGGTGGCAATGAGCTGTTTATGCATTTACACCTCGGCTGTTACCACCTCGGGCTTGTTGGATCTCTGCGCGAAGCTTTCAGAAGTCACCGGCTCTGCAACGTGCGTACTCGGTATTTTTAAGCTTACTTTGTAGAAAACTAGTCGGCGACCACGTTTTAGTTAAAACGATCATAATTTTGTAGGTATTTTTTAGTTCTACGTAGAACGGCATTTCACACTTGTAACTCTTTTTAATTTTATAAAAAATGTTAACAAGTGTACATGTAACTCGCTTTTTGTGTGCATACTTTTCTACGATCACTGGACCACTTTGCCAAAAAATCTCTTTCAAAGAAAGAATCTACGATCTACACGAAAACATCGTAAAAGACATCCTACTACATGAAATATGTATTAAAAAAGTTATAAAGCGTGTCTTGGTAAACAGGTGCTCATACACCATAAATGTAGTCACACTGGCGTTCGAGAGACGCATCCGGGGTGTGTTCCAAGCCATCCAACTAACTATTGTCTCCGCGTGGCTACACACTTGCTGTTGGGTACTGACGGCAGTCGTGGCTCTCGTTCGGGTCTTATTTGTCATCGACTTCAGACTCGTCTGCATCAGCGCTAACCTCTGCGGCAATATTGAGAAAATGCTCGTATGTCTTAGTTTCTTTATTTTTGTATTCTTTCAATTTATAAACACTGTCTTTGAATTTGTAAATATTATTTCACTTTTCTGAAATGTTTATGCTTTGACGTTTCTGGTACCTAGGAACGCCACGAAAAACATATACGAACTGTATCCCCTGAGCAAGGCACAAAGGACAACTACACAAACACACGTATGCACGCACATAACTCGTGTGATTCTATTAAAGTACGATTTACAAACAAAGAATTTACTCATGGAAGTGAACAAATACTCCACTATATGTTTTCCAATGCGCCTGAGTCAGTTTCAGCGTCGCGTGTACCTGAAGAGAAAGAGAAGCTACTTACATCAGAGCTTCTAAGCCAACATTCAAAAGAATGCTCATTTATAAAAAAAAATCTATATGATGCACTGTACTCGGCATTACGTAGTTCATCAGATGATGATGATGAAGATAATGATAACATTGAGCCGTTAGACGTAACGGAGGAGGAGAGTAATGAAGGTAAGAAAACAGTTGTGCGACAATATGGAAACCCAAGATTGCAACAGGCTCCGCCTGCCGATAGCACTCCCGACGACAGTCTATCGATCATTCAATCAAAAGATTCATGTCAAAAAAACATCGAATGGAAGGAAGTGTTTTCACGTAGACATCACATACATGGAGCAGACTGGATAAAATCAAAGTCGAAAGATAGTTCTAAGCGGAAATATGAAAATACGCAAAAAAAAACAGAGCGAATAGTGCTAAATGCTAAATCCGATGAAACTATGCTCTCAACAATTACTTTAAAACCGAAATCTAGAAATCTCATTGCAAGTGAGACAGAAATACAGCAGAAAGTTCCGATCGCACAATCCGAAGTGGCGTCAAACCGTCGAGCATCCTTTGAATCTCTATCTGCAAGATTCAGATTTGCGACTGGATCGAAAGAATCTGTAGCCTCGACATCTCAAGAAATGCAGTCAGCAGCTCTGGCAACAAACGACAAAACCATTCCGCAGACTACATCTTTTTCTAAACTTAAACGCTCACCTCGGCCATCTCGTGTTTCACATTCACAGGACCAGCAATCTGGAGATTTAACAAACGACGATGATGGAAGTTACCATCCGCCGCTATCGACCAAGGATGAAGGAACACAAACACGGAAAAAAGAAAAACAAGATTAACTTTAAAATGTTTTTTATGCATGTCGTAAACAACCGGAATGAAATCTGAGGATTATGAAGTTACATGCTATGATAATACTTAATTAATGACCACTTCGACGGACTTTATGTTTCACGCCCACATAACGCCTTTGGGTACGTAAATAGACCCGTAAATAATTACTTGCTATATTATTTTGAAATGAATTTGAAACTTTTATTAATTTTGTGTTACATTGTACTGACTGTTGAACGATCTTCCCAATTACATTTGTTATCTATTCATTGCATTAAAAACCCAAACTTGTAAATTGCAGTTTTTATTTTACTCTTAAGATACTTTTGACGTACAATAGTACAGTGTTTAGGTTTTTCTGATGGCTACATAGGAAATGAAACTATTTTTTCAGATCTAAATTACGTACCTATATTTATTTTTTTCAAACAAACCTACGTATCGGGCTGTTTACGAGACGCGTTTCATCCCGTACCAAATTGTAACAGTCGCGAAAACCTAAGACCTCGATGTATAAAATTCTGATTTTTCTTTCACAACCTTATTGAAAAATTTTCAAATAAACAATACCATTGTGTTAATACTATATATTATAGTCCAAGCAGTAGTGAGTTACACAATAAAGCTATGTATAAATCTTGGGCTCAATCTGGATTACTCGATCGAGTACGGCCAGCGAATTGCGTAAAATTCCCAAACTCGCCTGACGGCACACGGCCAAGTGACCATGTTTACGTAGAATGTGTGACCCGGTTACTTCATTCTTGAATTAAGCTGCCCGTGAGACATTTTAATTTGTATTGTATTGTATGAAACGACGATGTATTCTATACAATCATTAATTTAAACACATTGCTGTTAATATAATATACACGAATTAAATCGAACTTGACACCAATTTTAAAATTTGCTTTTTGGACCACTGGATTGTAATAGAATCATAAGAAAACTTTACTTTACTTTAGAATAAATTATTTTATTTATATTCATAAAAGGCGTGGTAACCTAATGGTTTGACCTACTGCCTCTCAAGCAGAAGCCGTGGGTTCGAATCCGGACTCGCACCTCTGAGTTTTTCGGAATTGATGTGCGAAATTTAATTTAAAATTTACCAAGAGCTTTTCGGTAAAGGAACCGTCACTTGAGAAGAGTCGCATGCCCAGCAGTAGGATGTAAATTTATACAATATATAAATAGGTTAATGAGGTTGTTTTGGTGAATTACTTCCTTGAGGAAATGTACCAAAGTCCAATACTTCGCCCAAGTTACCTTAGAAATATTTTCATTGTAGTTCAAGAAAATAAGTAGGTCTATATATTACATATTTACACTCCCACGTTTTACAGCGACGGCTAAAACTAAAACCAGATGGGCCTAGTTGAACCAACACTCATTTTATTATATAATTCACGATCTGAATATTTAATATTAGCCAACAAGTTTACACCATAACTTACATAACGACTTAGGCGCTCATGTCACATACTGAATGTAACAAAATCAGAACATATTTCGGCTGTGGATAGTGCTTACTAAGACAGAAGATTGAACAAAAATACAATTAACTGCGTAACATTTTCTATTTCTGCCGCCAAGCAGTAATGTAAGTATGTTCCAGTTTTGAAAAGTAAGGGTGTTGGTGAAATTACAAACACATGAGACTTGTCAACTTATGTCTAGGATGACGGGCGCAGTGCACAGTCCTAAGATCTTTGCGATTTAAAGCTCTGAGTGGCACTGCAATTGTTATAGATAGGTGTGTCGCTTACCACCAGGCGCACGACTTGTTCGTCCTTCACTTGGTATTACATAAAAATATATATATATATGCTCATCAAATTAACATTTCGTACTCTTTGTACCAATAAAGACATATAATACAAAGACACATATGATACATAAAAAGTACTTTTTTGTGATACCGAAGGGACGAACAAGTCGTGCGCCTATGATAAGCGATACGACGATCCATTGCAGTTGCAGTGCCACTAAGAGCTTTAAATCGCAAAGATCTGAGAGGCATTGCCACAGCGTTCGTCACCCTGAGACATAAATTGACAAATCCCAGTTGCTTGTAATTTCACCAGTACCCTTACTCTTCAAAACCTGAACACAGTAATGGCCACATTTACCGCTTGGCAGCAGAAGTAGGTAAGGCGGCGGTACTTCCCTGGACGAACTCTTTCACAAGGAGCTCTACTGCTTTTATTATATGGCAGTCTAAAAAATATTACGAACTACTTACATGAATTATGTAATGTGAAATTTTATAACTCTTCCATTTAAGCATGAAAAAGTATTGAACTAATTTGAGAAAATTTCGTTCTTCGAATCTTTAAACCTCTCTCTTAAAAAATGTCATTATGGTCAGATATGGCCTTTTTACATCAAGAGTGCGAAATAAACGTAGTAATTGTTTTATGTAATAAAAAAAAGCAATTTCAAACTTAATTATTCGGCTTCGCTGTGGTCGTTGCCGCGGTCTCCTCGACGATAACTGAACGGATGTGGAAGTTCTCGTCAAAATGAATCATTATGTGCTCAAACACAAGGTAGCTGCTGTGCACTGTTGTGGAGTTCCTCTCGTTTGTCTGACATTTACATCGTCAGCTCTAGGTCACCATAACATTTTAGTCTTATTGGAATATCAATGGCCAAGTTTTAAATGAAAGTGGGTGAAATTCAATTAACCTGATTCATCCACTAGTTTGCCACCATTCCTATTTTTTTCAAATTAGAACGGGACCACTACTGAGGTACAGGGTCAAGACCACGTCAAGCTTGACAATTAAGACTTAAAATCCAACTCTATGCCGCTTACGATAAGAACGGTCCAAAGTACAAAGTGTCAAATGTGCTCTTTACTGTAATTTATTTCCAATGAAAAAGAATCATCGAAATCGGTTCACAAATGTCAGAGTAATCGTGTAACATACGAAGAAAACGAATAGAAATTTACAAGCTAAATGATAACCCTTATTTTTTGAAGTCGGTTAAAAATTGAATTGTTAGCCAAAAAAAAAATTGTGTGGGTACACATTATCCGATTGACCTCTCCCATAATTTTTTTTTCTCATAGTTCTACGAGTATGTTATCTGACTTTTCAGCCGAAATATGTATATAATAAAACTTCTTGTTACACACTTTGTAACATGTTCTGACCTCTGTTACAATATTGGTTATGGACCAGACCCGGAGCCAATAAGCTATAAAAATATATTTGTCTTTAGGTGGCCGGAATGGAGGCAAAAGTCGAGACATTTGTCCTATAATAAAATATAGAAATTAAATCAAACGTACATTTATTATAAGTGTCATTAACATAAATAAATGTCTTTACATCCAACGTACATATGGAGTATTCATTGATCTAGTGAAGAACATTACAACCTCCTTGACAAAACTAAAGAATACATTTTGTATAGTGATTGAACGAACTAACTTTCATTTAAATAAACAACCCACACAATGTAGTATAATTTTTATACTTAATCTTTGTCGTTCGATATTTCAACTGTACAGTTAGTCATATTTTGTTATTTTTTCTTATTTAGATATTATTGTTTGTTCTCATGTTAAGTGAATGAAAATTCTTGGTGAGAAATATATCTTTAAAGCTTTTTTCTTTTCTTAGAAAAATGTCAATTGCGATGATTCTGCCTAACCCGAATAAAACTGAAACTAAATAAGATGTTAAAAAACTGCTTATAAGTAATGGGTTGTAGATCTCGTTTTGCAGATTCCAGGCATGTTAGTTACTAAATTTTGCTAAAAATGTCGTTTAAGGTAAACTAAGAAAAGCAGTATTGTGGTAAGTTAAGAAAAGCACTATTGTGTACCCAATTTTTTCACACAGCTACTTTATTTTTCCTATGAAATATGCTTTCTCAATTTTTTCGTCATCCCTATTTCACCGTCCCCATTATTAATAATGATTAGCGCGTTTGTGCACTGCGTCCGATTTGTATTCGTTCCGACTCCGAAGACTACAAATCTAGAAGATTCGGACCCACTTCGGATGTCGCTTATGCACTAAGTCCGCTTCGAATCCGAAAAAATACGAATATCGCTTATACACCTTGAGATAAAATGATCCCTGTGACATTTCGGACTGTCATTTCTCCGATACGGAACCGGGGTCTACTCTCCGTCCGACATCCGTCCCAAACAATTACTATCTAATAAGTAATATTCGACAAAATTAAAAGACAAATGTCAAGTATGAAGCTTCATTAGCATCACGCGTCTTTTCATTTGGTCAAGTATTGCTTATTTGGCAGTAATTGTTTCGGACGGAGATCAAGAGTAGACTCCCTGATACGAATCAGACGGAGTGTGCAAACGCTCAGGTAGTTTACTCAAGGCCTTTAAAGCTCTTTATTGTGCAAATAATATTATATTTCAATAACAATATTTTAATCTACTATTTTTGATTGAGAAGTATTCACAAGCACGTAACTTTAGTTTTACAGTCTTTGTAACTTAATCCAAATACCTCCTTCCATTGCACAGGTCATGGAAGACGGACTAAATCTCCCCGGTACCGGCGTCCGGGGATCTAAAATGAATTGGTACTTAGGTAACAACTTGACCAACGCCATCTTCGACTGGATGTAGCCTTGTCGGAGACCTGTTACAAAAAAGATTGTTAGGGAAATATAATCGTGAACTCACGAGTTATTGAGACTGCAGAATTAGTTTTAACTGATATATCATTTTAATATTTTGATTATTATTTAGACGACCTCTGTGGTCGAGTGGCTTGCACACCGGTTTTCATGGTGTCGCCGTCTCTGAGGTCCCGGGTTCAATCCGTGCAGAAACTTTTCTATATTCTCTCTCTTTCTTCCCGATATTTCGGAACGGTTGCACGCTCCATGGTCACGGGTTGACTAGACGGCGGCAGATGATAGCTTTAAGAGCAGACATATCTGTCTACCCTCTTGCGCTGTCGACGCGACCTTACCTTCATCGCGATTTGCTGTGGCTTTACCATTGTCATTTTTATTACTGCTGTGCTTTACTGCTGCTGCAAAAAACATAAACAAAAACACCTCGAGTTCAGTTTCGCTTGTGGATACAGCGAGTGTGGTTTGTGTGAAAAAAGTGAGTGACAATGGTAACGCCACAACAAATCGCGATGAAGGTAGTAGTCGTCGACAGCGCAAGAGGGTAGGTAGACAAACATGTCTATTTACTCTTAAAGCTGTCATCTGCCGCCGTCCAATCCACCAGTGACCATGGAGCGTGCAACCGTTCCGAAATATCGGGAAAATAAAAAAAGTCATACCCTGGTAAGAAACCTGAAATTAGTGATAATCATTAAAAAAATCTTATTTGTGTCACTTATTTCCGCTAAATATGAAGTTCTTATATGATCATTATTTATTTATTTTTAATGAATATCTTGTTTTTACTACTATGATTCATTACATCTATTTTTTTTCCACTAATTTGTTTTTTATGATACCAAATGACGGGACGAACACATCGTGCGCCTGGTGGTTAGTGACACGCCTGTCCAGTAGCAATTGCAGTGCCACTCAGAGCTTTAAATGGCAAATATCGGAGGGGCTATACCACTACGCTTGTCACCCTGAGAGATAAGTTGACAACAGGCACATGGGGTCTGTAATTTCACCAGGATCTTATCCTTTCCTGACTGCTTTTCGATCAGTCGGCCTTTGGTACGTCATCTTTAGATCTTTTAATATAACATTGGAGTTCCGAGCACTGTTACTGACTTTGCTAACGCTGTACCTATCGTAACTAAAGTGTAAACTACGGTTTATATTCTTAGTTATAAATAGGCACTGATAAAATTAAGTGACGCGACACTTTGTCCATAGCAGTTGTAGTGCCACTTAGGACTTTAAATCGCGAAGATTGAGGCGCATTGACATCGCGCGTAACTTTGAAATATAAGTTGACGATTCCCACGTGTCTGTAATTTAACCACGACCTTTTCCCCTTCAAAACCGGAACGCAGTAATGTCACATTACTGTTTGGCGGCAGCAATAAATAACGTAGCAGTACTTCCCTGCACCAACTCTTTCTCAAGGGTCTCTACTGCTACTATTATTATTTTCTTGATCATCATCGTCATGGTCAGCCAACATCAACCCACTGCTGGGCATAGGCTCTTCTCATTGCGCCAATATTTTCGATCCTGTGTCTTTCGCATCCAGTGCGATCCCGCAAATCTGTCTATATCGTCAGACCATAGGGCTGGTGATCTGCCCACTAACATTTTTGCTCCTCTTGACCACCATTCCGTGACTGCTCATGATGCGATTACCCACGTCATCAACTTTCGTTTTTCGTCGAATTCCCACGTTTGGTACACGATTTGATACATTTTCTTGATACAAAGATCGAATAAACAAAGAAAAATTCCATCGTCCCGACTGGACTCGAACCTGTGTCTGTTGACTCACGTGGCTACCGCTTGTACCAATTGAGCCTGCAGATCTTACGAATATACGATCACTCTCAGTATATACATTGGATTGGTCCATGATGAATCTACTTTTTTTATAGAACACACAATATTTGAATTTTCATGTGATATTCAATCTGAGTAATTTTCTGGTTAGTTTTCGTATTAATATCATGAAATATTAAATAATATTTCAAGTTACTACTACGAATATAAAATATTATAATCCTGTTAATACGCTAGAATGTGTAAATAATGAAAATTGCCAGGAAATTTGGTACAGAAAACTAATCTCCAAAATACCCATCTACAACTAAGAAAATATGTGTCTGTACGGTTTTTCACGGTTTTATAACAATCAAGTAGCAAAAAAATAGCTAGTAAATTAAGTATTTACTTAACTATTATTGATTAGAATGCCAAGAAGGCTAGATTCTTACTGAGGATAGATATGCCACCTTATATACCCTCCTTAACATTAAAGTTAACCTTATTTCTAGTACAAATAATACCTCAACAAAAACAAAGGCTGTTAATAACTAGCTACCTAGGAGTGTGTTGGCGTTTGTGGCACACGGCCACAGAATATCTGCGTACAACCGCAAAATACTTAAAGTAATATCAAATTGTACCCAATGGTACCTATTTAATAAATAAGCTGCCAGAATATGTTAGCGTTTAATTTTGTTTTGAAAATAGTTGAGTACATAGATACGCATCGCATATTTGACTCCCTTTTCTGACTGGTGTAGAAAGAGACAACAGCTACGATCCTGACACATCCTCCGCTTCATCAACGCTATTTTATTTTCTATTGTTTATTATTACACAACATCACATACGTTGCTCTGATCAGAAAATAAGTAGCTAAAGCACTTGTGTTTGGAAATCGGAAACAACGACCGTACCACAAACACCCAGACTCGAGACAATACAAAAAAGGTAGTTTTCTACACTGACCCGGCTGGGGATCGAACCCGAGACCTCAGCGATAGCGACACCATGAAACCGGTATGCAAGCCACTCGACCACCGCCGTCAAAACACGCATCAGTGCTTTCATACGCTTACTTGCTTTTGACGTTTTTCTTTAGGACGTGCTATAATTGGTCATGGTGAGTTCGCCTTGGCCGGCCCTTACCAACTTGCCCGCTCACTCTCGCCTTGTAAATCTGTTTCGTCAATCTCCTTGTGTTCATTCTCTCTACCTTTCCGAACCATCTAAGCATCCTTTTCTAGACAAAGAAGATGTAGAGCAAAGATGGAATCTTGCTGTAGAGCAAGATTGAAAGGACTAGCAGTCCAAATCAATGGTTGTCTGTACCAGATCGACCAATAAAAATGACGTCTATACGATTTTGTCCAATCAGATTTTTTATGATACCAAGTGACGGGACGAATAAGTCCTGCGCCTGATGGCAAGCGACTCGCCTGTCCATAACTGTTGCACGGACAGGCGAGTCACTCAGAACTTTAAAACGCAAAGATCTGCTGGGCATTGCCACTGTGCCTGTGACCCTGAGACATGAGTTGACCAGTCCATGTACCTGTATGTTCACCCGCACCCTTACCCTTCAAAACCGAAACGCAGTAATGCTCACATACTGCTTAGCGACAGAAATAGGTAAGGTGGTAGTATTTACCTGCACTCTTTCAACAAGGAGCTCTATTGTTACATTAAAATGTTTCATTATTTTTTTATCTCTCATGTTTTGTCTCACGGGTAACATTCGGAGCAACGGAGCAACGTCCGGATTCAACAAATGCATAGAAACCAAATACACAGCCATCTATAATCCGCCTTATACTTAATTTATTATGTTTGCAATTTGTAAACACATTAAGGAAGGCCTCATTAAGGAAGGCCTTCAAATACCCATAGAGCGCTTCGTAAGGTCCTAAGTACTTAAATACTACACTACACTTATTTACGATTCTCTGAAATATTCATCAAATCAAATCCATCTGAGAATAACCTTTTTGACCCCTTTTTTGGAGGTCATATTGCTTTTTGTTTTAAAGTTCAATGTTAACACGGAATTCGAAGATTAATTATAGTATGTATACAGACAGTTTTGACTTCAACTTAAAACTGCTTCCTATATGATCTTTGTACATACTTATTTATATATCGTACTGTCAATACAATAGCGTATTAACTCCAAAAGTTTTTCAGAATGCATGAAAAACTAATTGCTCACTGCTCGTAAAAGATTATTAAGATGTATGTATAGGTTAAAGTTTATAACAGAAATCTAAATCAATTTCCTACATGCCAAGTATATAATGAAAGGAGACAAATAATTTCACATTTTTGAATATGGCCTTTTTTTGTCCAGATCTAGCTAACAAAAAGTTTGCCTCATTTTGAGTTAAGTGGATACCTTTTATTTGTTTCTTACAATATTCATATGATGGTTTTATTGACGTGTAGAGAATCAAATTTTACGTCCAGCAATAGTATAATCTTAAATTTCACATATTTTGAGTTACAACACTATTGTAATAGCAGTCCGATATGTAGTATGATCAAAATCAAATAAAAGATCATATGTTATGTTGAACGATATTTTGTGGGCCAAATAAAGATATTTTGTGGGTATTCTCATAAAACTGCTAACTATCAACGTTTCTAATTTGTGGTGCGTAGTCAATCGATACTTTGGTATCATAAAAAAAACTACATACAGACTACAAGCAACTGCGTAACAGGTGAAATGCTGTCGGAAACCATTTGGGATGCAGTCGTCATGACTGCATCGCGACTTCTTCACAACTGCCAATTGCTAAGTCACATAAAAATTTTAACCGATTTTGAAAAGACACTCATTAGACGACCTCCGTGGTCGAGTGGCTTGTACGCCGATTTTCATGGTGTCGTCATGTCTGAGGTCCCGGATTCGTTTCTATATTGTTTCGAATCTACCCAGATTCGTGACAACGTGACGTTTGTGGTACCGTCGCGTCGTTGTTACCGATTTCCATAACACACTTGTGTTATGGAAATCGGAAACAACCAGCACTTGCTTTAGTTACTTACTTTGGTATCAGAACAACGTATGTGGTGTTGTCTAATATTTAAAAACATATTTAAAGAATATTTAAAAAATATATAAATTTACACACATTAAAAATGTTTGAATTATTTATTTACAGGAACAAATATACCGCGCAATTTGAACCTTATCGCACCCAAAGTAAAAGCATTCTCTTAAATGACTTTGCACTACATTCCTAAATAGCTATTGATATACTTATGTATAGATGAAGTTTGGTAAAAATAATAATAAAATCTCCACAAAATTATTACTGATGTTTAGTAGAAATTAATTTGTGGTGGCTGGAACCTGAACACCAGTAAACATGGCCCAGAAGAGAAATAAATGTAAAATGAAAAAATAAGATTAATAATAAAGTATCTAGAAGTTTCATTCTAATGCATAAGATCTGTAGCTAGCACAATGTAGTAGTAGTTAGTGGCGTAGCGTCGATTAACCTTAAATTTGTTGCCCCCTTTATCTTCACGATTACGAAGTATATAGATTATGTACATAGTTCGTTCGGGTAGGTTCGGCTCGATTATGGTTTTATGATCGCCTGCCATCGCCACCTTTGTGTTGTTCAGGATATCGTTATTTCTATAGATTTAGTTTCAAATAGTTGAATTTATGTTCTAATTTAAAATATTAAAAAAAAAATTACTGTACTAACCCTTGACCTATACTAACTCAGACTATGAAAGGATGATCCCCGTGACATTTCATTTGACGTTTAAAAAGGGATGACGTAAAGTCGATAGATTTTATAGTGATTTGATTTTTTAAGCAAAAGTTCTCTTCTAAAGTTTTATTTTTCTGTCGTATTCTGAACGATGTACAGATGTGTGAAAGTGTTTTCTATATATTGAACGCATAAAACACACAACTAAATTGAAATTCAATTTCAATAGATATATTTTAGTAAATTTAAAAACATATTTACCATATCATTAATTTACAGGTTTGAAAAAAATTGTAACAAAGGAGATATTATATATTAATTCATTGCCTACAATTAAAATTAATACTTTAAGAATAAATACCCGCAACATACACTTATTTATTAAATTATCGAAAACTTTTGTTCGAAAATTATCGATATACCTCATCTCTAGCAAATGCAGTGTGATGAATTAATCTTTGCACGTTGTCTCAAAAACATAATTAATTTAATTTTCTTACAAATAAACATGGATTAGGTGTTATTTTTAGTTTATTTTAATGTATTTACTTAAATAAAGACTATTCATTTAAAAGCGTAACTTACAAAAATAGTTTATGAAATACGTAAATTAGTGCACGTCGTTACTACGTTATATTGTGCAGATTTTTACAAACTGTCACAGGGATCATTCTAGATTATTTTTAATATATATAGTTACGGCTCGACCCCCCCCCCCCCCCCCCCCCCCCCCCCCCCCCCCCCCCTCCCCTCCCCTCTTCCGCCCCCCCCCCCCCCCCCCCCCCCCCCTCCATTGCTATGCTGCCCTGGGCCATGGCCCCTTCTGAACCTCTCACGCTACGCCTCTGGTAGTAGTAGTAGGTAAGTCATAAAGTCTGCGTCAACAGATCAAGACAATGATCTGTAACCCAGTTGGTAAGAGCGGTAGCCACGTTGAGGCAACAGACATCGGACGGATAGAAGGATTTGATTTTCTTTGTATTTGTTCTATCTTTGTATCTATCAATAGTAATATCACACTAATAGAATATTATCACAAAAAATATAAGTATATTGACATAATGGTAGTAAAAACATGATATTCAATAAAATAAAATATTGTAATCTAAAAATTTAAAATTAGAATTTAAAATTAACAAAAACAAAACCATTACGTCGTTTCAGAAGATTTTTTTGACTATAGCAAGTGACGGAATAACCAAATCATGCGCCTGGTTTTAAGCGACACGCCTGTCTATAACACGTCCATAGCTGTTCAAACAACACACAGAAGTGGCACTGAAACTGCTATGGACAGGCGTGTCGCTTAACACCAGGCAAGCAAGCACAATATTTGCTTGTCTCGTCATTTGCTATCATAAAAAAAACTTCTCCGACTGAAGGGATGAATGTGAATCTTTGGTTTGGCTTTAAATTGCAAAGATCCGCAGGGCTAAAAAGGCCGCATTGGCATAATCATAATATGATTAATTGACAGTTCATATTATCAATTTCTTACAATTCATATAACGCAATTCATCTATTTGACAAGTCGCACTTGACAACTAAGATAGTATTATCTCAAATATTGCATTATATTATATTTTATCTCAAAATTTGCTTTATATTAATAATTTATCTCCAAAATTTCCTTATCGATGTGTCGTTCATATACGATTTAATTTCAAAGTGACAGGACAACACTGTCGCTTTGAAACTAAACAGCTAATATTAATATAATTTAAAGCCATTTTGAGGTAACACTATATTAGTTGTCATGTGCGATGTGTTCTATGAAGGTCTCCATAGAACACTGTCAAATAGATGAATTGCGTTCTTCGTTTTCAAAATTCATAATATGAATTGTCAATTAACCATATTATGATTCTGCCAATGCGGCCTTTATATTCCTGCTGAGGGGTACTACCACTGCACCCGTCACCCCGAGACGTAAGTTGACAAGTCTCATTTGCCTGTAATTTCACCAAGCAGCACTTTTACCCTTCAAAAACAGAAAATGCACTGATATGAAAACATCACAACAACTCACCTATGCATTTCCTTGGTCCCTCGCCAAAAGGCATCCACTGGCAAGGATGTAGTTTCGCCTTTTTCTCCGGCGAGAACCTCTCTGGATCGAATCTTTCTGGGTCAGGATACAGATCCGGGTCCATTTGTATAGCCTGTACCGGTATTAACACCAGAGTACCCTTTTCTATTACTAGTCCATCGCTCAGTTCGTACCCTTTGGTACACTCTCGAAATAACGAACGCATTGGTGGGTATTTCCGCATTGTTTCTGAAAATGTTAATGTATACTTATCGAGTTCTTAGGTTTTCGCTATTGTTACACATAGGAAATTAAACTATTTTTTTCGTATCTACTTCGAAATTCGTTTCGTATCTACTTGAAAAAGAAATAAATCTTTTTCAAACAAACTAACGTTTCAGGCCTTTTACAGGTCCCTTGAACACAGCTGACTAACATGGTAAAGTCATCTAAGTTGTCTGATTTCGTTTTTTAATCTGATTGTTGAAATGGCAAAATGTATGTGGTTTATAACAAATAAAGTAACGTTCCAGTAACATCAGCCATGTAACCTGTAAAGGGCCCGAAACGTCGGTTTGTTTGCAAAAACAAATTTAAATGCATTTTATATCCGAAAAAATAACTTCATTTTGTAATGTATATTTTTCACCCGTTATTTCTTCACTCTTGATAATGTGAATTACAATAAAATTAACATTTCATCGAAATTATTAGTTTATTATATATTAATAGGTAATACACCATATGTATAAAGAATCTTAGCAAAACTGTTGTTATACAACGTAATGTAGGTTACATATATAAAAATACGCAATTATACGGAAGTAATTGGTACAATAACATTTTATTAATCTCAAACATAAAATTTCGTAAGCAATGAAGTCATACACAAACAAAAACAGCTATACAATTATCATCAATCTCCCATATAAGTTCCACTGCTGGACACGGTTTACCCCCTGTGGGAGAATTAAGGTATAAAGAACTACTATACATACATTTATAATAAATATGTCTTTGATTTATTCCTGTAATACTTTCCTTTACGAAATGTAAATAAATAAACAAAATTTGACTCAAATTATCTTTGAAATATTAAATGTGTAGATAAATAAATTGAAACGTAATGCTTACGTAAATTTCTAATTATTAAATTAATTTCAAAACACTCACCATCTAATACCATGTTTAAGTAAATCATTTCATTCTGAGCTTCGTAACAACACTGTCCACCGTACTTGGCAAGGACTTTGTTCACCTCGTCTCTGGCTCTTTGTTGCAACTCTGGATGTCTCGCCATCTCGTAAACGGCCAATTGACCCGTCGTGGCCGAAGTTTCGTAGCCGGCAAACATGTACAGCATTGTATTTGCTGCCACGTCTCGCATTGTAAACGTGAACCGTTGTTTTGTTTCGACTAAAACAATTCCATAATAAACAATTTTTTCTTCTGATACCTAGTGATCGGACGAACTAATCGTGCGCCTGCTGGCAAGCGACACGCCAATCCGACCTTTAAGTCATATAGATCTGAGGGGCACTGCCACTGCGTCTGTCACTCTAAGACAAGTTGACATATCCACGTTTCAAGACGATCCACGTAATGGACAATTACTACCGTCCTATGCATATTTGTGATATCAATGCAGTATTCTTAAAATCGCAAGTAAGTAGCATAATCCAGACGTGTAATATTAGATTCCAAGTCTCCTGTACTTGCCCTGGCTCTACTCACAACTAATATTGCTTTTTTATGATACCAATTGACGGGACGAACGAGTCGTGCGCCTGGTGATAAGTGACATGCCTATGCGTCGCAGTTGCAGTGCCACTCGAAAATTCAAATCGCAAGGAATTGAGGAGCACTGCCGATGCACAAGGGCGTTCTACTGCTACTAATAGCGTCCATAAATCGATAGCACGTTTCGTATCTATTCAAACAAATTTTGTCGTCGTTAATCCGAATTTCGTGAGCACGTGCAAGCACTCTACTCAAATAGTAGACGGTCATGGTCAACATCCTAACTTTAACCCACAAACAGTTTACACGGCAAAACACTAGATAATATTTCGCAAATTCTACAGAATTTTGCAAGCCGTATTACCTCATGGTTTATAGTCATTGAGTGTACTGTTTGCACTAGGGTCACGGTGAATGTACTAATCCGGTTGTGGGCATCCTACATATTGAACCAAACTTACGCAATGTGCACACACCTGTTTACTAAACATTGTGTTTACCTGTTTCGTCTTCAACTTTTCCGTTCTTTAACTCGATAAGTGTTTGCAAAAAGTCATTTCTCTTGTAACAATGGTTCTCTCTGTATTCAACAGTCTCCTTAACAAGGCTGTAGAAAAAGTTTATTATATCTGGGTCAATTCGCTTCATCTTTGATATGTTGAACAGATCTGGTACAAAAAATGCTAATGCGCGAGTCAATGTCCTGTAAAAATGAAAGTACACGCTCTATGAACGACGCTCTAAGCTTGACATAATTTTGTAATTTATAATAAGGATGTATTACAACTATTTACTAACCAATACCAAGATTTTGGTTCGAAATATGCATGACCATTCTTATAAAAATCTGAATTTGGATTGTTGAATCCATTGCATTCTACTCCAAAACCGACACTGCCAATTATCTCCATAGTGTACTTTTCAGCAAATTCGGAATAATTTATCGAAGCTCCGGCAGAACTTTTCTCTTCCAAGTATTTCACAGCACTATTTGCCACCTTCTCTACTAAAGGATACATACTCTTTAGTTTACCTATAGTGAATGTAGGAGACATCTTCAAACGCAAGTTTTTCCACGCACTTCCGGATAAATTAAATAAATGACCGGCTAACGGGTCTCCATCACCTCCAGAAAATATTCCATGCGATTGGAAATTATCAAAATCCTTTATGAGTAATAGTTTAGCAATTTCTAAATCATTAATGCACAAGACAGGTCTATAAAAAGAGTACATCCCAATGTAAGGCAGATGTTTATATTTGAAGTAGTTGTCACAGTACGGTTGGAAAAACTGAGTCTTTCGTCTGATCACTTCCTTAATGTTGCCAAAAGGGAACACAGGTTCCGGGCCAATGACACCTCTCCTGCTCCAGTAAGAAAATTTTCGTCGAAACCACAGATATATTAGGAAAAGCGCTAAAATTGTCAGAAACATATTTGATTCTGTTAATATTGTTGTCATGAAAATTGCCATTTTATTTAAATTTTAAGTTTAAATTTAGCACATAACAGTCATTAATTATTTGGAAATGTTGGAGAATTTATTTCGCACAAAATTACTCGATTGTGTACGCGTTCCGACGGAGGCTTTTCGGCAACTGATCGAGCGTGATACCACCGCTCGACACATCTGATACTATGTTACAAAATAATTATTATAGTCAACTCCCAATTAAATTGGAGAAAGAACGACATTGAAAAACTCACTATGATGTCCACGTGTAGAGAGACCATTATAGATAGTAAAGATATATGAATGCTATGTTTTGTTGTAATACAATTACATACAAATCTGATATAAAGCTCCAATCTTGAAACTTAGAAAATTGAACCAAAGCGTGCTATAATTTTTATTTATGATATCAAGTGATAAGAGGAAAAAGTCTTGCTCCTGGTCACAGATTTCTTAATAGTTACATGTCTGGTTGTTAGCGAGACGTCTGGCCGTAACAGTTGCAGTGCCACTCAGAGTTAAATCACAAAGATTTGAGGGGGCACTGTGCCCGTCACCCTGAGACATAAGTTGAAAAGTCCCATGGGCGTTTTTATTTCACCAACACCCTTACCTTTCAAAACCGAAACGCAGTAATGTTCGCATTACTGCTTGATGGCTGTAACAGGTAAGATGGCAATATTTCCCTAGACGAACTCTGTCTCAAGCAGCTCTACTACTTCTATATTTCAAGTGATCAAGGAATAGAATATCACTTAGACTTATTAATTGCCTTATGGTATTCTATTTACCATGTATTTACCTTAATGGTTCGTCTTGGAACATTTTTGTCAGTGAAGGTTTATGACTCGTATTTATTTACCTACATTTTTTAACATTTTTACGAAATGCTATTTGTTTTATTTTCATTATTGTTGATAACGGGCCTCACTAATTAGCCACGAAATTTTTTTAACAAGTACTACTATAATAAATTACATTTTAATTTTTTTTAAGTATTAAACAACATCACATACATTGCTCTGATCCCAAACTAAGTAACTAAAGCATTTGTGTTATGAAAATTGGAAAATCCTTTCTTAGCTAAATGCGAAGGCAAATCCACTATTATTAAAAAAAACGACGGTACCACAAACACCCAGAGACAATGTAGACAAGTTAATTTCTACATTGACCCTACCGGAGATCGAAACTGGGACCTTAGAGCGACACCATGAAAACCGGTGTGCAAGTCACTCGACCACGGAGGTCGTCATTTACTCTTTTGATTACCTGAAAATCGAAGACTACAGTGGCAATTGTATAAAATATATGTAACAAAATTGTGGGTTGTAATAAAACTCCATTAGACTATCCATTGATGTATATAGTATTTTGTCTAAATCTTTTGAGTAAAATTACTTTTAAAACATTATTTGTGATAGAGTTGCCATAGATCACAATAAGACAATTTTCACTTTCCAGTTAGTTTTAAGAGGAACTCTTTTAAAGTTTGTACTCTTAAAAAAATCTTCATAAAACCATTCAAATCTAGTTATACACAACCACAAGATTCAGGCTAGATAAATTGGCATGGAGCTCTACCGAGTGTGCTGCTTGGGTTTTGACAATGCACTGACGGTAGCTTTAACTCGGACGCAAAAAAACCTTATTTTAAAAAAACCGTTATGCTGCTTTAGACTTTATTTTTCCATCCTCTAAATATACTACTAATGAATTTTTGGACTGGAAAATGAATTGAAAATGTTTTAATCTCGTTGTATTGTTAATATACTTTCTTCTTTTTTTTTTGTGTATTTGCTATGATGTACCTTGACGGAGACACCATATTATTGTACATTTACTTAATGACATCTAAATGACTACATATTTATTTACCTTACATGTTTAAAATAGTTGGTTATATTAAATATTTCGCATCAGAGGCTACCTGTGCTCAAACAGCAGAATGTAAAAAATTAAATAATGTGTTGATTGTAATTATTTTTATTTGAAAAAACTTTTATTTACAGTACAAATACACATTTCACTGATTTATACATTCATTATTTACGAGATAATCCGGTAGAACCATCTGACACGTCTTTGACGAGCTCTTTGCGTAAATTTACCAAATAATGTAAATATTCCGTAGGAGTTCTGCTTACCGAACCTCTTCTGAAGTTCCCAGCGTTGTGGTGTAATCTATTATTGTAACCACTCAAATATTTCTCATACTTGCTTACAGCAGCATCAAGGCTGTAGCAAGAATTGAGAATTCCCTTTTCCATGTAAGAAAAAGTATCACTCGAACCGTTTCCTTCATCAAGGGTAAACTTGTCTTCAAAAAATTGTCTCCGCTGCATAAAATTTAAGCGCGCTCTTTCATTTTCCGTACTGTCACTTGAAGTCAAATCTTTGGTATTTCTAAGTAACGATGGTTTTGCCTCGTCTGGTTGTTTCGTTTCTAGACCCAAAAATTCCTTGTAAATCTTGGTTTTTTCTGCTCTATATTTAGGGCCTTTAAAGACTGACGTATTTCCTTTGCCTACAGACCTGTAATATTGTGCCCTTTTAAAACTTTTCCAAACAAAGCAATCATCATCAGCTCTACTGGAATCTGTAAAGTCAGAATCTGATCCTTGCGAGCAATTAGAATTGTTACAACAGTCTCTTTCTGAAGTTGTTATATCTGAACTAGAATTTGCCTTGCAGTTGATAATTTGTGATTCGCATGTTTTGGTAGTTTCCGATAAAACAGGAGCAACTACAGTTTCTTGAAATTGAACAATCTTCTTAGAATTTTCCCTTTCTTTTGGTGGTGATAGAACAATATTATATGGGTACATGTTAACATTCCGTCCCAAAATCATGTTTTTGATCTCCCCTGGCGTCACTGTTCTTGAAGGATCAATCTTAACACGAGGCAGACAACATTCTTCTGTTTCTGGAAAATCATCGGTATCTTGTCTTGACAATTGAAAAATTGGTAAGTTTGCCTCCAATGTGGTAGGTAAAACTTCATTCTCATCTGCATCACAAACTTCACCCAATTCAGCCTCTTGATGAATGCTAGAATCAATCGTATTATGATTCGTAAGCAAATCGGGTGTAGCTGTTACATTCACAATCGATTTCTTTTGTGTTTCATTAATCCCACAATTCGTGTTATCATCCGAGCTTTGAGATTCTGAATCCATCGGATATTGTTGAGATATATTAATACTAATAACAGAAGGGGTGTAATACTCAGATGTAGCTGCAACATTTTCAATTTGTTTACAAAAAGCTGAAGCTCGTCTTTTGTTCCTAGGTGGCGGAGCAACTTGAGTCTGTGAGCAACGATCGTATTTCAGTACAGTATCAGTATTCGTGAAAGAATCGCGGATTATTGGTTTGTGATCTGTAGCTGTTGCTGTATCACGATAATTCAAAGAGCTGGCTTTAGAGCCAACACCAACCTCCTTACAACGCGGTGTTATTGGAACGGTTTCTGTACCAACGTCACGTTGGAGAGTGAAAGATTTATCTTTTCCAAAAATATACGATTCAAGATCAGTTTGGACATCGGTGCCCTGTTCTCTAACGCGAGTGACTATTAATCGTGTTTGAGTATGAGCAGGAATACCTATACGTCGCTTATTTCTCATTGCTTTTTGACTTATCTCTATGAGACGCTGACGCGCATTCGTACAAATCCTTAACTCACTGAGTGGTTCTACGATTTTTCTGTCGACTATTGATTCCATTTTCGATACTGCTGCTTCCTCTTTCTTTCTCAACTTAGAGTAAAGTCTTTCGGTAACTGATGCTACGATTTCAGCTCTTTGATTATCGTAGAGAATAGGAATTTTCTTGTTGCTTGTGCTTTCGCCTACATTTAAGCCTTCTTGACTTTCATTGGGCGACTTCTTTGCAGCATCAGTGTATATTTGTAAAGGCCTGTCAATTGGTAGCATTTCTTGTGATTTATATTGTTTTCTTTTGTGACGTAGAGGAACTACAGCTCCGAGATCGCTGCCACTTCTTGTCCGTTCTAAAGCTGGGCCGAATAATTTATCAACTTCTTTGGTAACTTCTGTTTTAAGATCTATAATTTTGTCCATTGTTGAAGTATTAATTGTCTCTGAGCTGCCACTGGCAGCTGATGAAGCTGTAGATTCTGAATTATGGGCCTCAGCCTTTGGCTTAAACATGTCCATTAGGTTACCTATTTTTGCGTCTGTATTTACACTCTGGACTGCTTCGGCATTTTTATTATTTTCACGTAGAATCCAGTGTTCATCTTCAAAGAATATTTTTCCAGAAATCTGGAAACATAATATCAAAATTAAATATCTTTTAAGTATTTATTTTAAATTTTCTTTTCCCCAAAGACTGATATATTAGTAACCTGTTTGTAAACACGTTACATTAATTTTTAATAAAAACTATTTAAAAATGGTGCACGTAAGTGTGATGACCGGAAAATTAATTCAGTACAATACAATCAAATTCATCAATCAATTCTATGCTAAGCACTTAAAATTAAGACAGGTACCAAGTCTAATGTGTAAAGCCGAATATATTGTTGACTATACATGAGTGGATAAATGTTAATAATGTAAATGTTTGTGAAAAAGCTTACATATCGAATGTGATATTTATAGAGTTCAGCGAGTAGTTGAGATAGCTGTGCTTGCAAAGCAGCGCGTGAGGCGGTGATGGGACCTATCACGGAGGTGCGTGGTGTCCGCAAGTGACGCGCACGCTCAGCCCAACGGAGCGTGGACGCTGATTCGCCGTAGCACGCCACACTCGGTGAAACAGCTTAAGAAACAATGTAAATATTGTAAAAGACCGCGTATAAGTAATTCCTATTAAGGAATATTTTATTCTGTCAGAAAAGCTCGAATAGAAACATATAAAAACACACAGTATTTATTGCTACTTTTGTGGGTACCAAACTGGCAAGGAACTCAAACTATTGAAAATTATGTTCTAATGATGATCACGCGAATGCAAAATTACAACTCAATGAACAAATGTAAAGCATGCACAAATAAGCAATGCTAGCAGAAAGGGTATTTTTTACTTGCTATAATGAAGGTGCTGGCGCCGCCGGTGAAGCAATCCTTGAGGAGCCAAGTTAGAGCGGAATCTCGATATGGCACAAATTTGCCACGGGCGCCGCCACTTACTGGAAAAAACAAACTTGTTGACTCAAAAAATTTTAAAAGCGTAACGAATACGCGAAGGATATTTTGTACCCTTAGCCATATTGGATCAAGTGCTTTTATCATATGAAATGAGTAAAAATAAAACGAAGTATATTATTATACATTTTATAGTTCTCCTATTTAAGCATAAATAATTTATCGACTAACTTCGTTCGTAAAATCTGTTCCTCTCACCTATAAAGTAGTCATTTTGCAATGTAGCCTTATTACAAAAGGTGCAATTTTTACCATCTACACTGAAGGTGTAAATATGAGTAATTTTCAGGTTAGTTTTCTCTACCTGATTTCGGTGGCAAATTTCTTTAAGTATTCAAGTATGTTGCCGAGAAATATTATAAATTAAATTTCAAATTACTCTCGAACATTAAATAATATTTCATGAGAATACTCTAGAATATTTACATAATAAAAATTGCCACCAAAATTAGGTACAGAAAAGTAACCTGAAAATTATCCATATATTTAATTACCGAACGAGTTCTTTGTTAACCATATCAAATCGTGTGAGATTTACCTACAGAGTTTCTTAATTCTATAGAACTCTTTCAAATTTGGATCTCTTTTAAAGAGAATAAAAATCTTACCAAGCGCCGATATAACGTTGCTTAAAGCCACAAGAGACTTATTGATGTTGGCTCCTTCCTTCTTCCGTCCTCCGCCGCAACCTTCCCAGCTCGCTTTTTCACTGCACAAAACATAAATTTTTGACTATCGTTTTGGTGTATACAATACAAAAAAAATAGATTTTCGTGTAATAACCGTTCAACGAATTACGGGTCCAGCGACACCACTGACGCAATATTGAGCTAAATATGCCTAATTGCAATACTTGCTTACTACTTTGTAAAAGTATAAAGGAATAGATAGTAATAATTGGTAATTTTAAACTTAGGCAAGTAATCAAATGTATTATTGTATTACATACTTATTGCACTTGGAGTAACACAAAGTCATAGGTTATGTTGGGCCACTGTAAACTACTAACAATATAATTATTGAAATATTTTTTATTGCGCACTGGGACTGGTCCAAAATAATACAAAAAAAAATTAAAAAGACCGGTACAACAGGCGGCCTTCTTGCTACATAGCAATCTCTTCCAAGGAAACTTCGAGTTACATGAAGAACTATAAGATAATAATTAAAAATGATTAAAATACTTTTTAAAAAGGAATTCTATATTTATGGAATGACTGTAGGTACGATCTGTGCCGTAATAAGAGGTAATTTTCAGGTTAGTTTTCTCTACGTAATTTCGGTGGCAATTTTTATTATTAGTTTATATTCAGAAATATTTTCATGAAGTATTACTTAATAGTCCAGTGTAATAACCTGAGATATTATATAATATATCACGATAACATGTTAGAATAATCAAATAATAAAAATTGCCACCGAAATTAGGTAAATAAACTAATCTGAAAATTGACAATTCCCTATAATAAATTCTGAATGTTTAATTAGTATCGAGTTCTTAGGTTTTCTAGTTTTTTCTTAAGTTTCTATAATATAATGATAATACCATACAAATATTTCTCCCGGCCCGGGAATCGAACCTGGGACCTATGGTTGGCAGTCCGGCATGGTAACCGTTCAACCACAGAGGCAGTTAAAGAGGTATTGTTATAGAGAGACTGTTACATATAAGAAATGAAACTGTTTTTCCGGATTTTAACGTATATATGTTTTTTCAAACAAACCGACGTTACGGGCCCTTTATAGGTCCCATGGTCACCTGTGTCAACCGTGAATCTGCCAGAGATTAACATGAACCAAATTACCTGCCAGCTAGATCAGCTAAATGGAGCGTAGCTCTCGATGTAGCCAGCTCCAGCAAAGCATGAGACCTCGAAGAGGTGGCGTTGCGCCTTGTGGCCGCAGTTCGACGTCTGCGAGCTCCTTCTTCGACCAGTGACAGGAGGGTTGCTACATCGGTCACAGCTACACGGCGTAGATCTGAACAAAAACTAGTGTCTCCAAAAGAGATTTAGGTAAGATACCAGTAAATAGTGATACTTAATCATTTGTGTCAGGAAATTATTTCAGATTTGCAAAAATACATAATTTTACTTCACATGTATCTACATAAATAGTTCGTCAGTAAAAAATCCGTATAAACTATCATCATCATTAACCCATTTGTACGTACCACTGCACTTACATACATTTTTTTTATGACACCAATTGACGGGACGAACAAGTCGTACGCTAGGCGATAAGCAACACGCCTGTTCATAACAGTTGCAGTTTTAAATCGCAAAGATCTTAGGAGCACCGCCACTGCGCCCGTCACCCTGAGACATATATTTACAAGTCCCGTGTGCCTGTAATTTCACCAGCATCCTAGCCTTCCAAAACAGGAACGCAATAATGTTCACATTACTGATTAGCGGTAGAATTAGGGAAGATTAGGGAATGCACGAGTTGTGAAGCGTTATTTCTTACTTTGCACATAAGGTCCTCTTAAAGGATGTTCACGCACACGCAAATCCTTGCGTGTATTACCCCTGCGCCGAGGCAGCGAGTAACACGCCAGAGGCGATGGCGTTTCGCCCGCCAGCAAGTCGTGGACGCGCTCGTTGTAGATCTCGAGGAAACTGTAATGGTACGATTGGCATGTCAAATGAATCCTAAGTTTGACCGCCTCTTATAAGCCCGTCCATACGGAAAATACCCTTGACCACGAAAGAAATGCCTAATTTATTAACACTTACTTATAGGATATAAAGAGAAACTTTCAATGGTTTTTACCTATTCCGACTCGAAATTAATTTAAAAATTAGTTTAAATTAACTAATTTAAAATTAATATTTAAAATTAATTTGAAAACTTCTATAAAACAACATTGCAGCATTTTAATCGCTCTTTATTTTTATGCGAAATTCATGGTAGATATCTGTAATACATACATATAAGTGTAACATTTGACGGCCTCCGCTGTCGAGTCGCTTGCACACCGGTTTTCATGGTTAGCCATTTCTGAGGTCCTGGGTTCAATCCCCGGTCAGGTCAGTGTAAAAACTAACTTTTCAATATTGTCTCGGGTTCATTGCGTGTTCATGGTACCGTCGTTGTTTCTGATTTCCATAACGCAAGTGCTTTAGCTATTTACTTTGGGATCAGAGCAACGTATGTGTTGTTGTCTCACATTAAAAAAAAATACAGGACTACATTTGATTCAAATAAAGTCGCTTAGTACGACAATAGAAATTAATGGTGTATAATATTATTGTATGAAACTTTGTTACCAAGTTGCAAAACACCATAACAATCCTTAGTTTAACAGGAGTTTGTCACGACCGCAGTAATTATGGTCGAATTAATCAGTTTCTGGCAAACTACGAATTAACTTCACGGAAACCTTTACAATAACCGAATCCTACTATTAAACGCTAGTTTAAAAACCATTATTTACCCGTTTAGTCTGCTCCATTCTTAACTATACGGCGATGGCGTGTATTTAAAACTCTGCGTTTTATTGGGGCTTCAAAGCGTCATTTACTCTAAGGCTGACTACACATACAAACACGCCGTCATACTGCTGCACCAGCGCCGCGACTGTAGTTCATGCGGCGTAACAAACTAAAATCGTACATTAGTAGAGAATTGCGGCAGCGTTTGCCGCCGCCGTAAATTTTTGTATGAAAGTACATATATGTATGTATTTATTATTATGTATTCTCCTCCCAATTCATATTAGTATTGAGAACCTGCCACTGTAGGTGTACCCCTGAAGAGGAAATAGCTCTATACAACAATGGTTCAGTTGTCCACAGATACCTTTTCGATACCAACTTTTTTACCCGTCGACTCTCATCTGTTTGCCCACTGAATCTTAATGTTCATTATAAAGATTTATCATGCTCTATGTTAATGTATTCAAGTATTTAAAAAAAAACTATTTAAAAAAGTAATCGTCAGAGTAATACGAGGGACAAAAATGAACTGGCCATTCTTGACACTCATCTTCACAAAATCACATATAATACATTTAAGGGGCAATGTATAAGGTACTTTAATAAGATTCAGGTTAATATTCAAAATTTGCAATTTACGAGGCTTAAAATTATGGTTAAACATAAACTTCACACTAAAAGTTATTACACACTATCTGTGTACGTGCTTGGATGTTTAGCCGTTTAGTTATAAAAAAAATATTGTTAATAATAAATCTGCCTATACAAAAGTTTATTTACAAAGAGCAACTTCTATAGTTTCTTACTCATTCTTTTCAGGGAAATCAGCCTTATAAAGAAGAACTGACTTGAAATCGTCATATTAATTAAACTCTACTAAATTGAATCAAAGTGTCGATTTCAAATGAAATAAAGATTTTTTTATAATAATATGTGACAGGCGCACTACTTGTTCGTTCCGTCACTTAAAGTCCTCCAAGGTTGTCGCTCTGGTGGAAAAGTTACGACACAGGACACTAATATCATAGTAGAAGAAGGACTAGTATGGTAACTCCATACAAACGTCACAGCGCGGTTTATATGTGTGTGCGCCTGCCGCGCGCTGTGTACGGACGTACACGTTCGCATAGTCTCGCGATAACTCCCATTGTATTACTCTAGTCGTCCCAAGCAACGTGCCTTTCATTATTATGCGAATGTGTGCGTCCGTATACTGCGCGCGACAGTTGCGGATATACAAACCGCGCTGTTATTTTGGATGGAGTTATCCTACTTATTCTACTAAGCAAATACTCCAAGCTACAGTGTGTATCGATCATTATCGTTGTTTCCAATTTCCATAACACAAGTGCTTCAGCTACTTTGGGATCAGAACAACGTATGTGATATTGTCTAATATTTCATTAACCCATGTAACCCAATTATATTATACTTGTAAATAATAGATGCGCAATCTGCACCTCCAACCAAACGGTACCTTAGACTATGGAAACCAAAGGACATGTTATATTGACATATATAAATCAGACGTTATATGCATTGACTTACAATGGTTATATGTATATGATGCATTTAAAAAACAAAAAACATAAACATAAATATTTTATTGTCTTTGTTTAACTACTGCGTGCCGTCCTAAGCCAAAAGAGATAGCACTACATTGACTCATGTCAAACACGGGAATCGAAAATACGTAACGTCATCTTAAATGCCAACTGTCCTCATTTTACCATTTTTGGATGTACTTCCCTTTGACATCCATATCCGGCTGTCAAGGGAAGTACTTCAAATGTCAAAACCAATGTTGGCCAAATGTTTCAGTGAATTATTCGCATGAATTATAATAGATTTGGACGAAAATGTTGACGGTGAGAACAATTAAGTATTGATTAAAATGCGTCTCTGGGGCATTAAGGGGTGCGGCAGTAGAAAAGGCGGAAATCAACCGAATGTTACATTACACACAAGTGTTATTTTTTTGTCTATAAATCATACAATAGCCCAAATATCTCATGTAATTAGACTCATTTAAGTAGTTTATTCATAAATCTTGCCGAATTTTGCTTTGGTTACTTTAGTTTGCCTGTTTGTTAGTATATTTTGAAGATTGTTGATAACGATTATTTTGAGATAATGTTGTTCTTTTAAGCAGACATATTAACGATATTCTGTTATTAAAACGGTTCCCTACGAGGTTTTTATTTTTTGATTATTATTATTTTTATTTTTAAAGTTTACCTACAAATGAAAAAAGAAAGAAAGAATGGTTGGAAATTATAGGACTGCCGAACATAAACATTGGATCAAATACCATCTTTTAATAGAACTTTGAATGTAACTTGATTACATAATAATGCAATTTCATAATAATTCATCGTCGTATTTATTAGTAAATAATTTTATATTTAATTTTGAGTAAGCAAGAGACATTGCTAGGCATTCTCAATTCCTTAAAACCATCCACTCGTTTCCGATTTTTCCCCACTGACAACTCTAACATTACATGACATGTAATTCTTGGCAAATTTAATTTGTAACTTGTGACCATTTGTTGCGACATTTTTATTGTTGTGGTAGTTTAATATATGGTTATGTAATATAACATGTTTGTACTGACACTGTTTCTTGCTACATCTTGTGTTTTACCATGTTTTAGGCAAATAAACTTACCTATTATTGAAATTATATCTGATTTTATGATTATCGATTATGTATGTAATTTTATTTATTTCAAAAATTAAATGGAAATGTTAGATTCATCTATATCAAAATCACTGATATTAATTCTATACCAATAAATAAATACAAAACAGCTTAAACTATTTGGAAACCTTTTAAAAAAATCTAATATCAGTCTTGAGATCGGAAATGCATAGAGATCTCCTGATTTATATTATTTTTCGTAATATGTGAGCATTTATAAATGCTAAATAATAAATTCAAAATCTCATATTTATCATACCGGATATTCCCATATGACAATGAATATTGATCTACTTTAATTAAACATTTTAATCATACTTTGATTACAATAAACTATACAAATTAAAAAAAAAACAGTTTCAATATTCACCGTGGACATTTTTGGTTTAGATAGGGACGTTTATTCCGTAGATAGAGCAACTCCTTTATTTTTTTCCATCTTCTAAGAACGGTACCCACGGCTCTGTTGCCTGCAGCTTAGACTTTGGAAACTAAAGGACATGTTATGTTGACAAATATAAATCAGACGTTATATGTGTATGATGCATTTCGACGTTGAAAACATAAACATGTTATTGTCTTTGTTTAACTATTGCGTGCCATCTTAAGCCAAAAGTGATAGCATTACACTGGTCTGGGTCGAACATGGGAATCGAAAATACGTAACGTCATCTTAAATGCCAACCGTGTCCATTTCGCAGTACATGATACCTCATGTACCCATGATACGACTGTCAAAGGGAAGTACATCAAATGTCAAAACAAATGTTTTTCCGAATGTTTTATTGAATTATTCGCATGTATTGAAGTAAAATGGACAAAAATATTGACAGTGAGAACAATTAAGTATTAATAAAAATTTGTCGCTGCAGCATTACGGGATGTGGCATTTGAAAAAACGAAGATCGACATGCACGGCACGTGTTATTTTTCTGTCTGTAAATCACATAAAAGCCCAAATATCTCATGTAATTAGACATATTTAAGTTTATTCATAAATCTTGCCAAATTTGCTTTGGTGTTTCAGATTGCCTATGTGTTTGTATACTTTGATGATTGTTGGTAACGATTCTTTTTGAGATAGTGTTGTTCTTGGAAGCGTACATATTATCGATATTCGGTTATTAAAATAATTCACTACGAGGTTTTTATTATTTTATTATTGTTGTTTTTACTATTTCAAGTTTACCTACAAATCAAAAAAGAAAAAAGAATGGTTAGAAATCATACCGCCGTATAATAGTGCCGAATATAAACATTGAATCAAAGACCATTTTCATTTATTCGCTTCATTGTGAAGAGTCAAATTTTAACGTAACTTTGAATGTAACTAAGATTACATGATAATACAATTCCATCATTAGGTTTATTGGTAAATAATTTTATATTTAATTTAGATTAAACAAGACTCATTTACTAAGCATTCTTAGTTCCTGAAAACAAAATTATCCACTCGTTTCCGATTTTTTCTCACTGACAACTCTAACTACTAAAAATTCTTATTTTATAAAGTCAGCAATACAATGACCATGTTGGTCCAACGTTGCCGGGTGAACGCCAATATCAACGTATAGACAGCCTATTTGCCTTGCCATCGTTCGGTGTCACTCGCTAAGCTGACCGAGTGAAGGCGAGCGCTAATGTGTTCGTTTGACGTGTCTTGTCACAACTCGCACTCGCTCGTGACTACTTGTCTCACTTCGGAGAAGTGTTGATTTTTCTGTACAAATCACAGCGCTCGGCCAATAGCAGTCAACTGACATTGTATAATCAGACATTTGCATGCTATTTAATATATGCGAAACATGTTTATACTAACATTGTCTCTTGGTACATCTCCTGTTATACCATGTTTTAAGCAAATAAACGTATGATAATAATATTATTGTTGATAATATTATTATCTTATTATATTATTTATTTCCAAAATTAAATGGAAGTATTAAAGATTTACTTATATCAGCCACTGATATTAATTCTATACCAATGCATAAGTACAAAAATCTTACACTATTTGGAATCTGTTTCAAAATTTCTCTATGAAAATATGAATCTTGTGGTTGGAAATGTATAGAAGTTATTATATATATGTTTCATAGTTGTTTCAAAGTTGTTGTTATTCTCTTTTTTATATACTCTCAAATTACATTTTTTCTGTGCAAATTCACTTTTCGTAATGTTTGAGTATTTGTAAACGAAAAACAATAAATTCAAAATTTCATGTGACATTCCCGGATATTCCCATATAACCTAAAATATTCCCAAATGGAATATTGATCTACTTTAATTAAATGTTTGCATGTCGATAATGACTTATCGATAGATTATGGTACGGCACTAAAGAAATCCGCCACTTGTTCGTTCAGTTTTTGTTTAGGTATGCACGTTCATTCCTTAGTTAGGGCACCTCCTTTATTTTATTTTTTTTCCATCCTCTAAGGCCTGCAGGCAACACTGACACCAGTCACCATCTTGAATTCGAGTGAGTACAACGTCACCGAGACTTGACAAAAAAGCTTAGACTATGGAAACTAAAGGACATATTACGCTGACATATATAAATCAGACGTTATATGTATATGATGCATTTCGACGTCGAAAACATAAACATGTTATTGTCTTTGTTTAACTATTACGTGCCATCTTAAGCCAAAAGAGATAGCATTACATTGGTCTGTATCAATCACGGGAATCGAAAATACGTAACGTCATCTTAAATGCCAACCGTGTCCATTTCGCAGTACATGAGGTACATGATACCGTTGTCAAAGGGAAGTAAATGAAATGTCAAAATAAATGTTTTTCCAAATGTACTATTGAATTATTCGCATGTATTCTAATTAAATTGGACAAAAATATTGACAGTGAGAATAATTAGGTATTAATAAAAATGCGACGCTGCAGCATTAAGGGATGTGGCTTTAGAAAAAGTGCAAATTAATCGAATGTTAAATTGCACAGGCATGTGTTTTTTTTTGTCTATAAATCACACAATAGCCCAAATATTTCATGTAATTAGACTTATTTAAGTAGTTTATTTATAAATTTTGCCAAATTTTGCTTTTGTTACTTTAGATTGCCTGTTTGTTTGTATATTTTGATGATTGTTGTTAGCGATTATTTTGAAAGAGTGTTGATCTTGTAAGCATACATATTATCGATATTCTGTTATTAAAACAATTCACTACGAGGTTTTTATTGTTTTTGTTTTATGTAATGTTATATACCAGTAAAGTACGTATAGGTAGGGAAATGTTGAGTGTGTGCGTTAAAAAGAAAATTAAGAGTGCGCTTGTCGCCAACAAACTGCACAACAGTTTGGTGACTTTTGGTGTGGTATTACTAAATAAGTTACCAATTAAAATTGCTTGATAGATTGATTTGTTTAAGAAAGCCAGTAACGTGAATACTAGAATCCGCAGAAACCTGAATAGACTTGTACTTGACAGTTAGTTATAAGACGATATGTAAATATGTACTAAAATGTAGGTTAAAGACGTACCTCTTTAAGTAATTTTTATATTTTATTTAGTAAGTACAATTAATACTATGTAATGTTATATACTAGTAAAGTAGGTATAATTAAGTAAAAATGCGCATGTCGCCAACAAAGTGCACAGCAGTTTGGTGACTTTTACTAAATAAGTTACCGGTTGTAATCTTGAAAATATATATTTTTTAAAGTTTAAAAATGTGTGTTGACATTTATAATAATATACCACTCGAGATTAAATTATTATACTTGTGTTTGTTTAGGCATACTTTGGTTACAGTAAACTAAAGAAACAAAAAAAAAGTTTCAACGTTCAAGCCATACATTTGCATGTCGATAATGACTTATCGGTAGATTATGGTACAACACTAAATAAATCCGCCATTTGTAACTTTCAAATTTTGGTTATATGCACGTTGATTCTGTAGTTAGGGCTGCTCCTTTCTTTTATTTTTTTTTCCATCCTCTAAGCAAAAAAGTATCAAAAATGGTGAAATATGTATTTAAAACTTGCAATTCTCAGTTCGAAAATGATCATAAAACTACTGAGGTTACTTTCCACAGGTAAGTTTACTTTTGTTTGTTTGGATTGTCATAAATAAAAATGAAAATCATTGACTTTATTTGTAAGTCAATGATGAAAATGAAACAAATTTAAACACCAATGTTGCCAGTAAATCAATTTTCATTTGCCCATAATATTGGGAGTTAACCTTTTCGAAGTTACTAATTCAAGTTTTACATCTGGCCAATACTTCTATGCAGATGTGAGACCTGGACAGTACCTACAAGAGCGTCTCAGGAAACGTATTGAAGCATTTGAAATGTGGGCCTACAGAAAAATGTTGCACTTATCATGGACTCAGAAAGTCACCAATGACGAAGTTCTGCGGCTAGTTGGACGGAAGAGTAAAATTTTGCAGACCATCAAACAGAGAAAAGTTGCTTATCTGGGTCATGTACTTCGGCATGACAGATACGAGCTTCTGCAACTGATAATGATGGGAACAGTCGCTGGTAAAAGGAAAGCTGGTCGTAGGAAAAAATCGTAGCTGAGGAACATACGAGAGTGGACTGGGATAACGAGTGCCGCCCAACTGTTCAGCCTCGCCAGGAATAAAGATAAATATGCTGAGGTGATTGCCAATCTTCACTAGTTGAAGAGGCACCTTAAGAAGAAGAAGAGGAAGAATTCAAGTTTATTCGTTGTAACGTTTTAACATAAAATGTGTTTCCCAGAATCCTAAAGATCGAACGCGCAGGGCGGAGTGGATAAAAATCATACGACTTTTATGAAAAGATACTTTGAGTAACAAAACACAAGGCAATTGTACAACAAGCTAATGATGCACAGATGCGTTTAATAATTTGTAATAAACTATAGTTAAATGATTGTGTATCAAGAAATTTGTAATACCTACCCTTTTATAAATTTGTTTTCGTTGAATAGAAACAGAAACTTTGTCGGAAGACAATATTTTTATCACCTTTATCCAATAAATAAAAAAACTAGAATAGCAATTCCTTAGATTAGAAAGTCATCGCTTCGTATTTACAATTTATTTGAAAGAACTTTGAATTCCAAGCGTCGACCCTTAAGTTCATACATTTTCATGTATATTTCACTCACTTGTTCATTCCATTTCTGATTACTATCTATCTTCACTGTCTCTTTCCACCAGAGAGGCTATAAGAAATTAAGGAAAATTATTTCTAAGCCGGTAACACTGGTCGTATGCACTATGACTATTTCATTTTGACATAATAAATTTGACATTAGAAAAAAGAAACAAATATATTTTTCTTTGAAAATTCAATCAGTTTCAAAGCCCAGTCTTTAAATTTGCAAAGTGGCCCCACATTTTAGACAACTGTTTGTAGGACATTGCGTCTCTACTATTATTTATGCTCACTGATTTGACCAGTTACTTTTTTGGACAAGATTTTCATAAAAGTGCATAAATAAATTAAATTACTAGAATACCTATCTTCAAATTAATATAGTGGTTTCTTTGAAGTGCCTAAAGAGCAGTGAAAGCATTTTCCGTTGACGGCTTTACGTGACGATAATAGGGCCTCATTCTGCATCGTGATAGGATCAATAAAATTATTTGGCACCTCACTGCGGATCCATGAAAAAATTGGCTTATCCATCAAAGCTTTAGTCGAGCCTTTTTTTTATGGTACTGGCGTTAAGGGACACGCCTGTCCATAGAAGTTGCAGTACCAATCAGATCTTTAAATCCCAAAGATTTGAGGGGTACTGCCACTGCGCCCGGCAACCTGAGGCATAAGTTGATAAGTCCCATGTGCCCGTAATTTCACCAGCACCCGCCTTCAAAACCTGAACGCAGTAGGTAATGCTCAGATTACTATTTGGCGACAGAAATAGGTAAGGTGGCAGTGCTTCTCCGGACGAACTCTTTCGCAAGGAGCTCTACTACTAGAATGAATTCTAACTTACAAAAACTACATACACTACTCGCTATTACCAGCGAACCTTCTCATTGTGTCATTGCCAATTGTATAAACAGAACTCCGTTGAAATTGTTCCATAGACTTTTTCTTTACCAATGCACGCTTTTCGTTTTGTAGGTGTTGTAGAGTACTAACATAGTGCACTGGTGTCATTACAGAAGAACACTTGGGCTTCGGATATAAGACATAGCAATCATGCTGTTATTCTACGTAATAGTTGTGTTGGCTAATTTTCTTATAATCATAATCTTCGACCTCTATAAATGCATTTCATAGAGTTACACCACTTATGCATTGAGTCTCAATTCTTCTTCCATTTTGTCAATTTGTGAATAAAGTGGTTGATCGTACGTGTATTTATATTAGAATTAATTAACACTGAATTGTTTGTAATCCCGTAGAAATAAATAATTAACCTAAATAAATTGTAAAAAAACACAAAAAAATTTTATATCGACCGGTACTATCTAAATTTTCTAAAGATTTCACTTTTTAATACCATTTTATAATATTTCATACTCCACAGCGTTGCAAGAAATTACATCTCAGATCATCGAGTATATGTATAACCAGAAATAGACGAAATATCATTTAATTTATTTGAAAACTATTCTGCCATATCATTACCGAGACAACTGCGCTCCTATTGGCTAGCCCGAGGTCGAAACAATTGACGGGTGTCGACAATGGGTGTCGTCAACTGTTTAACTTCAAATCGACCAGTTAACTTGAGCTTTGCTATAATGGACGAAAATTTCAAAATTACATATTTAATATTTAATTACCGATGAAATGTGATGCCGTTTGTTTTGAAATTAGATGTTTTGCTGTTTTTCCCACACCACCGAATAGAACAACACGGCATTGTTAGAGATATTATCTTTATTACAGTAAATACAGAATATATTTTAGAATATACGGAGACGTACACACAGGTCAGTAGTTGGCCAGTCTATATTTCAGTGCAAACGAGAGTTGATATTTATAAGAGCTGTATCGCTAATGTGTTACCAGGATTATATGGCCCTTATTTCGTCTCTATTTCTGGTTATATACTCGATGTCTTAGATACATATTTGGCGCCAGAATCGACTACATTCAGCTCGTACTGACTTCTAACCACATGCTATATAAATGACATAAACAATTCTTTTCTTCACCTGTAAAATTGTCAAAATTGAGATTGTACCGGTTGCACTTCACAGTCAATATATAACGTGAGGTAACTAGTTCTTTTGTACTTATGCAACTATTTCCAGATACATACAACATAACTAGTAAACTACAAAACATAAGATGTAAAAAAGTATATTATTAACAGTAACAAAAATAAAATCAAGTAATAAGTTATTTGTGAAATATCTCACCACAAGTATTTTCCAAAATACGAAACAACAAGCTATAACACGATACTTATTATTAAATACTTTAACACGATTCAATAACACACGAATAGATCGATGTAGGGCGGGCGGCGCGCTGTACATGCGGCTGTAATCCCTCAGCGAAACCTTACTTGTGTCGGCTACAGCCTTCGCACCTTCGTACCATTACACGATATGGAACAGACGGCTAATAAATCAAGTCTACAGGTTATGAGTACCAATTTTCTCAAACACAAATTGGGCTATTTTCTGCTATCCTTTCTATCTATAATACTGTATGTATATAAGTACCAAGTACAAAGTACAAAGTACAAAGTACAAAGTAAAGAGAAATTTATTAAATTTATTTCTTAACGTTGTTCGACCTTAATCTCTATATAATATATATATATATAGTGAATGAATATATATATATATATATATATATATATATATATATGTATATATATTCACGCCATGTTTACAGAGGTCATTCTATATCAAACACTGAATCCAAATCACTAAAAAAGTAGAACACGAAAAAAAATCTTAAATTTATACTTTTTATTTAATTGCGGTAAACCTACAGATTCGCGATGTTTTCACTCAAAGGTGACTGAACTTAAGCGGCGCGTGCGGACCGACAAAG
>NW_020653719.1:0-34031 GCF_003589595.1 Hyposmocoma kahamanoa | reverse complement strand
ATATATATATATATATATATATATATATATATATATGTATATATATTCACGCCATGTTTACAGAGGTCATTCTATATCAAACACTGAATCCAAATCACTAAAAAAGTAGAACACGAAAAAAAATCTTAAATTTATACTTTTTATTTAATTGCGGTAAACCTACAGATTCGCGATGTTTTCACTCAAAGGTGACTGAACTTAAGCGGCGCGTGCGGACCGACAAAGGAGCCGAGCATGCTCAAGCTCGCGGCAGTGTCGGGTGATCAGTCGACTTGCAGGAAGACATTCGTCAGTACTTCGACAAGGAACCACGCGCAAGTACCCGAGATGCCGGCCGGCACTTTGGAGTGGACCATGTCACAGTCTGGCGACTATTAAAAAGAGAACAGCAACACCCATTCCATTTCCGTCGAGTGCATGATCTCCACCCGCAAGACAATGCATCCAGGATAAACTTTTGTCGCTGGCTTCTGGACCACCAACACTGCAACATTTTATGGACCGATGAATCACTATTCACAAGAGTAGGTGTTTATAACGTGCATAACGAGCGCTGGTGGACTCATCGTGAACACTATCCACACGTTACAAAAAGGGATTCCTTCCAAAGACGGTTCAGTCTTAACGTGTGGGCTGGGATAATTGGTCAACACATACTCGGTCCTTACTTCATCGAAGGCAATCTCACCAGCGCCACTTACTTAGAATTATTGCAGCAAGTTGTCCAGGAGATGCTGGATGACGTGCCACTGATCTTTCACCGGAACCTGTATTACCAGCAAGACGGTGCTCCTCCGCACTATGGACGGCAAGTGACTATTTGAATAACGTGTTTGTTACCCAGTGGGTGGGGCGTGGCGGACCAGTACCCTGGCCACCACGGTCTCCGGACCTAACCCCAATGGACTTTTACTTGTGGGGTGATGTAAAACGATTAGTTTACACGGAAGAAATCACGAGTGTCGAAGAATTGCGCGCAAAAATCGTCTCTGCTTTCGAACATGTGAAATCCAATGTGCTAGTGCTAAGAAAATTAAAACGAAACTCTCGACGACGTGCGAATCTTTGCATAGCCAGTGGGGGAGGACACTTCGAACAATACCTTCGTGTAACCTAAAGATTGTAAGTACAAAATCTAAATTCCATAATTCACTTTTTATAATTTTATTTAAAAAACCGACTTCAAATCGTAAACTGTAACAAATTTAATAAAACTGGATTCATCCCCTAATTTGTCACCCTTAGAGGTAGAATATTTTCTTCAAATTCAAATGGGACCTTTACTGAGGTACCTCATTTCCAACAAAAAAAACCATCGAAATTGGTTCACAAATGGAGGAGTAATCGCGTAACAAACACACAAAAAAATCAGTCGAATTGAGAACCTCCTTCTTTTTTGAAGTCGGTTGAACATTAATAACAAACATTTTCACAAATCTTATTGAAAGATTTTACGTGTCAGTCGTCGGGGACATTGCCCCGTGCGGTGTGTATACGCTTTGCGGAAAATTATGCATAACTTTAATAGATACAATTAGCCGGATCATTGATTTTTAGACAATTTAGCATTATTTCTATTTTAAATTCCTTAAATATGGCGAGGATGCAAATCAACACATTGTATATATATACACAAGACTGATAGAATAGAACGCATACTTCCCGATATGGTGGAAAAAAGATATTTATACCATTGTACGTGGATATATTCCATAACAAATTTAAAAGTCTCCTATCACGGAAACTATTAGAGATAGGTAAGAGGTGCTCGAAGGAATGTCATAGAGATTAATAGTGGTCAACTGCCTGGGTTAAAAAAAAAACAAGATGGCGAATTCAAAATGACGGCCGAAGAAAAACTTTCTTTTGATGCGGCTGAAAATTGGTATGCGGAGGAGTCCTTAACCATAATTTGGGGTCAAAAGATCTTTTCAACACATTTGCTCGTAACGGGCTTCTTATTGTATCGCTTTTAGGCTCATAAACCTAGCTATTGAACACGCGTTTGTAATTATATTACAAAACGTGTGTGTAATAAGTATAGGCTTAACCGGATTAAGATGTATCTCACAACAAGGCCTATGTATTAAAACTATGCATTCTTAAATTATCCGGGTTATGTCTTTGAAATTAACTTGGTCTATTAAAAAAACAGCTCTAACCTACATATTATAAGATTCAAATTACACTGACAGTAATCCCAAACAAACAGGGTCACAGTTTTTTTTTTATTTCTGTTTAATACGGTTGTGTAGTCTTACCTTACAAATAATATTTTTATTAATAAATTTATATTTCTTATTTGATGTGATAAATATAGAAAAACATACACAATATACACCTATAAAACTTTAATTGAATAAAATTACTTATTTTGGATAATATTTTACACGAATTTGAGTGAAATAAGGACATATTTATATTATTTCGCATTGGCTGTTTAGGAATTTCACCTAAGTCTCATTATTGCCGAAGCACCTGCGCGCGCATATCCGCGCCGCGGCGCCAGGCGCAGAAAAAATAACTCTGCGCGCCAATTTCCATTGATACGTTCGAAACATTTATATACGCTGTGTGTTAGATAATTACCTAGGTGTTTAAAATGTCCTGCTCAAGCACGGAAGAAAACATTTTGATGGATTTAACACCGCCCGAAATCCTCACAGAGGCACAAAACGCAAGTGACAGTTTATTACCTTCGAAATCCAGAGAAAAATACATGGCTGCATATGAAACTTTTATACAATGGAAAACCAACAAAAAAGCGTCTTCGTTTTCGTTTACATTAACGTGAGCTTAATATAGTATTCAGTGTATCTGTATAATTAATGCCAAATAAAGCTATTTTTCATTTCCATTTTACTCAAGTTTGTTTCATTTTCCTCGCAAATGTGTTGAAAAACGTCGTATGAAACACGTGTGCTTTGATCATTACACTCTCGGCTTTCTTATCGCGCTCGCCTGCGGCTCGCGCGAGTAATAACGCCTCGTGTGTAATGACCAACTTAGCACACTTGTATCATAATGTACTATTTCGCCATTTCTTAATATGGCTGTCATATAGGCGCTTTTTTCGTCAAGATTGGCTGCCGAAACGGACTTCCTCTGATTCGGCTGAAAATTGGGATGCGGAGGCCTCTAGAAGTGCCGGATAATAATTTGTGGTCAAAATTGATTTTTCGCCATTTTCAAATATGGCCGCCTTAGAAGCGTTCATTGGCGGCAGAAAAAAAAATGCTCTGATCCCTTTGAAAATTGGCATGTGTGGGTTTCTAGGAGTGCTTGATAATAATTTGTGATCAAAAATGGTTTTATCACCTTTTTTAATATGGCCGCCATTCAACAACTGATAAAAATTAGCTTTAATTCAACTGAAAATCGATATGTGGGGATCTCTATAGGTGTTTGATAATAATTTGCGGTCGAAATTTATTTTTCGCCTTTTTTCACTATGGCTGCCATACAAACTTTTTAGCGGCAGATAAAAATTTGCTCTAATTCGATTGAAAATGGATATGTCGGGATCTCTATTTCTATCTCAATTAGCGGTCAAAATTTCTTTTTCGCCATTTTTCAATATGGCTGCCATACAAACTTTTTTGGTCGTAGATTTTTTTTTCCTAATTTAACTGAAAATGGCATGGCTTCAAATCATAATTTCATAAGAAAAAACTTGCTTTGCTTGGTTTGTAAATTGGCACGAAAAGATTTCTAAGATTGTTTGATAAAAATTTGTGGTAAAAAACATATTTTTGCAATTTTTAAATATGGCCGCCACTAAAGAGTTATTTCAATTTTTTAAAAACAAAGTGAAGTGCCGAGGCTGCAGACCGAGGTCCGCGGAGAGCGAAGCCCGAAGCATATGCACGCTATCGCGATGGAGATAATATACGGAGGCGTAATAGATTACGAGTATAAGATCTCACAATTGTAAAAATGTAAGGCATACTTCCCGAAGTAGTGGAAATGAGATACTTATTCTAGCGTTGTATATCGATCGTCTCTCTGTTAGATTCCATTTTCTTGAAAGCTATGCCAAAGAGAAGTATTTAGGGGGAAAAAATGCCAAACTGCTGCCGAATTTCCTGTACTATGAATATCGAAACAACGAAACAACCCAGAATACTCAGACCAAAACTAACTTAGAAATTTAATGCTCGTTTCTTAAATTGGCCCAAATCGGAAATCGAACTCCTCATCAAGCGCCCGTAGTACTAACTGCTGTGCCATCGAGGAGCTTGAGCACACCCCGTAAATTGAACCCGACCTCGTGCCGCAGGTCTAATCTATATCTATAAAAATGTTCGAAATAAACCCGCAGTTGGTTTTTTAAAATATTGTTGTAAATAAAAATTTACGATATCTAAGAGTACATAGATCATTGTCAAAAGATTGTCAAGATGCCATTTCACTAGAGTACTTTAGAGATAGACGGTGCTAGAAATACTTTTTAGTTTAAAAATTTGTCTGATTACTGAAAAATATTTTTTACATGTACACTTGTTTCCTTTACTAAGTATACTAACCCTCTTAACACATAAGTAGTTAATAAAACGATGCCTTTAAGATTGTGATTCCATTGTTACGGATTATGCGTAGGTACCTGGCATTATTCCTTAAGTCAAATATGGAATAATGCCAATTTTACGATTTTTTTATTTACGTACAAAGAGAGATTATTGTTGTGTACTCAAATGTTATTTCGAGTGAAATTGTACTGACATAAAGACTGAGCTACCTATATTATGTATAACAAACTCCAAAATAATGTAGGTCGATGAATATAAAAAATATAATAAAAACACGTAATTATTATCCCCTTTTATATAGCATAGATACTCAGTCATGGGTTAAGAACTCATACTCATACATATAGGACAAACTCATACATTTTAAAACTGCTAATTTGAAAGCTATGAAAATGAAGAAAGGTACAATTTTCAACAAACAACATCACAAGTGTTATTTTTAGATTAACAGGGGCCTAAGTACAAAATTGCCGTTCGAATTATTTCAGAAAAAACATTAAATTAAATCAAAATATGCATCAACACACTTCTACCATCTTCCTGGAAGCTCATTTAGTCATTTGTGGGAACCGGATATCTAAGTATCTATTTTGGTCGCCAGTTACTGGCGTATGTGTATGTGTATGTGTGTATGTGCTCTGACGTTGTCAGACAGAACAGTGAAGATCAATTTATTAGCCGTTGTTGTTTCTCTAGGAGACTTATTTTTATTTTTATTTTATTTTATTTATTTGGGAAACATACAGCGTCATATTATACATTTCATTAATAACACATATAAAACAAACACTGGCCAAAACAGTTTCCACTACTGTTTAAACCAAGTTACGTTAGATAGACACTGAACATACGTAAAATAAGGTAGCAACCAACAAAATAATTACCTCCAAGCAACAAATTGTAGGTAATTTTTAATTATAATTTTAAGTTTAATGAATATCATGATGTGAATTACCATGACATTCAACCACTTTATCAGAAAACTCTCCACCAGTTCGCTATAATAAAGAATACAAAGACCGAACACTAAGAAAAATTGCCTCGATTGGATAATTACGTTAATAAGATCTTTTAAGACTTTTTTTAAGACTTTTTTCTTAAGACTTTTTTATAATATCAAGTGACGGGACGAACAAGTCGTGCGCCTGATGGTAAGCGACACGCCTGTCCATAACAATTGCAGTGCCACTCAGAGATTTAAATCGTAAAGATCTGAGGGGCACTACCACTGCGCCCGTCACCCTGAGACATAAGTTGACCAGACCCAGTACCTGTCATTTCACCCGCGCCCTTACCCTTCAAAACTGGAACTCAGTAATGCTGACTTTACTGCTTGGCGGCAGAAATAGGTAAGGTGGCAATACTTCCCTGGACGAACTCTTTCACAAGGAGCTATACTGCTACTAAAACTTTTAAATATTTGGCCATTGTATACAACATCCAAGTGCTTTTTAATTTTGTTTTAAAAAGTCACAATTACAACAATATTTACTAACTTAATATTATATTCAATTGCCCGCTTTATATTTTTTTTCTTTTTTATAATAATAGGTGCTGCGCATTTGACCTCCATCTCACCTGATGGAAAGTGACGATGACGTCGGCGATGGAGCATGCACACCTAAATAATGCCTATTCACTCTCGCCTTGAAAAGGTCCAAGTTATAACGTACAGGGAACAAGTCTGCAAGCAGCGAATTCCACTCCATGGCCGTTCGCCATATAAATGTGGAAGCGTAACGCTTCGTGCGAATCTTTGGAATATCCACAACATAGAGGTGGAACCCAAGCCTACGGCTAGGTCCCCCGATGATGGAAAGGGGAAGGCGGAATTAAATCGTGTAATTCCATCGCACACTCTCCGTGATATATCCTATAAATACCGATAAGCAGACAACTTTACGGCAGTGTTCAAGGCTCTGCAGCTTCGCCTCCACTAATTCCGAGTCACCTGTAAGGCTCTTGCCACGGTTGTCAATTGAATCCAAAGTGGCCAGTTGATATGTCGCAGAGCCATCCCAAAGGTGGCAACAGTACTCCATGCACGATCGGATTTGTGCTTGGTACAGCTGAAGCAATTGTCCCGGTGTAAAGTAACGCCTCACCCTGGAAAGGATCCCAAGCTTCCTTGCTGCATTTTTGGCCATGAATTCAATGTATCTGCTGAAGTTCAAATTGGACGACAGGTCCATTCCAAGTAGCTGGAGACAATCGGCTATCGGTATGGATGTACCACGTAAAGTCGAAGTCCGCTCAAAAGGACTCCGTTTTGTGGAGAATAGACACGCCTGCGTTTCGGTAGCGTTAAAGTTGACAAGATTGGCATTGCCCCAATCGGAGACTGCCTGGAAGGTCAAATCTAAATGGCTAACCATGGACTCTCGACAAGACTGGATTTCCTCTCCACTGACCTTTGCATTGGTCAAGCATCTATCTACAACTGTGCTGTCATCAGCATACGCAAAGGTACCTGGAATTAACATATCATTGATATGCAGCAGAAAGAGAGTTGCAGACAGTACGGAAACCTGAGGAACTCATCTATCGCCATATGTTCGGAAGAGTAGCCGTCTAAGACCACTCGAATCGAACGTTCACTCAAGAAATCCGAGATCCAATTGCAAAGGTCAGTTGGGAAACCCATAAGAGAGAAGCTTACTTAAAAGGCTTGCGTGCCAGACCCTGTCAAAGGCTTTAGAAATGTCCAAAGACACTGCAAGTGCTTCGCCTTGCTTTTCTATAGCCCCGCTCCATATGTGACAGGCATACACAAGAAGATCCCCAGTAAATCGCCCTTGTCGGAATCCGTACTGGCGATCACTGAGGAGGTCGTTGTCTTCAAGGTACGATAGGAGACGGTTGTAGAGTACACGTTCCATAGTCTTGCAGAGTATGGAAGTGACAGAGATAGGTCTATAGTTGACAGGATCAGCTCTGCTTCCCTATTTAGGCACAGGTTGCCCGTTTGCAAGCTTCCACTGCACCAGTCTCAAGTGAGAGGCGGTACAGGCGTGTGAGAACAGGAGACAACTAACACAGTTAATTTCGTAACGTCATTTATGTAATTTCAGTTTGTTAAGAAAAGCTCTATGTAGGTCTAAGTGTCGATGGGAACAGTAACGCACTCGTATTATAGAAGAACAGCAATTGCTTACTTCTTGGACCTTGACAATAATGTACCCACCATTATCCCAAAGTTACCAAAAACGAATGGCAATTTCATGGTACCTATATCTGCTAATACAAGTCATAAGCAAAATGAAGCCGACGTTTGAGCAGGTTTCTTTGAGACAGAAATGCGGCTACACCTGATAAAAATAGTGATGTACTTTTAAGTCAACGTACTTATTCATGCGAACAGCTAGGTAGTTCAAAAATATTTGGCATCATTTTTTTTTTCTTATATTTCCTGGCACTATGGCGTCCAACCTTTGGCCATATGCAATTTCGATTGAGTTGCCAATTTTTGATAATTCTTCCAATATTTTCTTCCTTCTTGAGACTTCAGAATCATTGTCATCGCAGTTATTGTTGTGGAACTTTGGCATCATTGACGAGTAGCATCTCCTACTTTTTTCTTTTATAACTGTGACTGTTTCATTGACTATCCTGTATTTTTTTCCATCCTGTAAGGACTGTTTACATTTTATGAGTCCACTATAAAGTGCTATCCGCTAAGAAAATCTGAAAGGACAACATTTTGTCTTTGGCTCTTTAGTTGCTACACATATTATGTCGTTGATTCGATTAATTTATTTTTATTAAAAAAAATTTTAAAATAATTTAAATTGTCCTTTTTCGTTATTAGTTACTGGTACTCGTAAGAAAAGAACAGAACATAATTAACATGGTTTTACTAATTTTTGTTAGGATGTCATTTTTGTTTCGTGAAGCTTTTTGTTTTTGTCTCTGTCATTCATTCGAAAGGAATAGCCTTACAGATTGAGACAAAAACTTTACGATTTCAAGTAGGTATGGTTTAAATACCTTTAATATTTAAAAAAATTAAACTCAGTTTTGTGTAACACCATGTAAGTTTTCACATGTACAACATGCAGATATTAGTAAAGATAACGACTGATCGACGGAACGGGCTCGCGTGTCAAGCTGGCCTTGGGTCGTGCCCCATCGTCATTCAAACTTAATCGTACGCCGCCGCCACAATAAAAGATATTATCCAAGCGTTGATAAATATTGCTTTATAAACTTTAAGAGCCTATAAAAACTTGTTCCTCTTACAATAAGATTACTTCGACATATTTTTAACTATTAATATTGAAAAGTTGTGAAACTTTTCTGAGAGCAAAAAGTTTTTGTTTCATTTATGCAAGAACTGGATAAAATGGCTATAAACATATTAGGTATTCACTATTAAAATTTGATTGTTCGTATACGAGCTGCACAATGACTGCATTGCAACGGCAAAACAGTTGTTAGGGTATAGTAGATTACCGCTACTGCAAGGCGATTGTATGCCAAATGCACGCAGTCGGTAACAGCCCACAATTTGAATTTAGTGCCTAGTGTGATTACATCCTAAGACTATAAAAAAAATACCAGTTAACAAATAATATATTTTGTTTTTAGTCTATTCAAACTCGCAAACAGAAAGACTGTCCACCTAATAGACAACGGTTCGCGTCGCCAATGCATATTTGTGACACTGTATTCTTAACATTGCAGGTGAGCGGCGTAATCCAAGCGTGTAATATTATATTTCAAGCTTCTTGTACCTGCCCTGGCTCTCCTCACAGCCGATATTGTTTTTTTTATAATACCAAGTGACGGGACGAACAAGTCGTGGGCCTGGTGATAAATAACAGGCCTATCCATAGCAGTTGCAGTGTTACTTAAAGTTTCAAATCGCAAGGGTCTGAGAAGCACTGCCACTTTGCACGTAACCCTGAGACATAAGTTGATAAGCTCCATGTGCCTGTATTTTCACCCTTCAAAACCGGAACGAAGTAATACCACACTATTCTTCTTGCGGTCAGAAATAGGTAAGGTGGCAGTATTTTCGTAGACGAATTCTTTCACTCTACTGCTGCTTAAACTGCCGCGTTACTAAAGGTATAAATAAGGCAGAGGTATCACACACTACCACCAGTAAAATATGTGTTTTATTTATAATATCAGTACACATACATTTTTGTACCGAATGCTTGCCATAAAAATATGTATTTATTATTTATATATACAAAGTATGTTACTTAACTACTTTTTCAATAGGAAATAAATATTATCAAAAAATATCAGCATTTCAAAATTGGAAAGAAAAAACTTTTTTCTTTCGAATTTTAAATTGTTTTGGTCTTAAATCTGTCTGTTGTGTACAGCTACACACTTTTTTTTGTCATAATAAAGCATCGCGTGCGACCGACTCGATCTATAGCTCCTTCACACGGAATGCAATAAGACAATGAAAATGAAACAATTTATACGAAATTTCAATTTATGCAAACGCTAGGGAGGTTTATTCGTCAAAGTGGAGACTCCAAAGTTAAATTGATTCGTACTGAGTCGTAAACATGTTGAATAGTTTCAATCGGAAATTCGTCAAGTGGATCACATGCTAAATAAAGTCTAGAAACAGCCATAAAAATAATTCAAGAAAAGTATGTTGAATGTGTATTTTATATTGGTATCACATACTGACGTCATCAGTATTTCACACAAAACCTTAAAAATTCCTGATAATACCAATGAAAAGATATAAGTGAGCATTAGCATTCGAAGCGTCTGTGATATTCACTCTGTCCTTAATATTATTTTAATGTTTCCCGTACCTGATAGTTATGTCCAAAGGATGCCCCAAAGCCAACTCCCTGCAGAGTCTAGGTACCAACCCAGGTTCAGCATCAGTGCCCATCATGGTGTGCGTCTTTCCCGTAGCGCTCTGCCCATACGCCAGCACACACGCTGATGACCCCCGGGTTACACTGGCCACCACCTCGCGCCCAATAGTTTCAAACACCTGCATTCACCTCAATAAAATATACCCACTTCTTCTTTTTAACAAGTCGATGGTGTCTGTGTGATCTGTGGCGTCGTAAAGGTTCAAATGTACACGTGACCTAATATCTATTAGGGACTCTTGAAACAGCGTTTTAAGTGTGTCATATTCTCTGGGACAACGCTCTAGAGAATTGCAGCTATTGCCAATGTCACTCTACTTTGAAAAGTTATCCCTGCGTCTGACCAAACTGGGTACACAGTCTTGAGGCTGAGACTTTTTTTAATAATATCAAGTGACGGGACGAACAAGTCGAGCACTGATGGTAAGCTACAGCTACACGCCTGTCCATAACAGTTGCAGTGCCACTCAGAGCTTTAAATCGCTAAGATCTGAGGGGCACTACCACAGCGCCCGTCACCCTGAGACATAAGTGGACAAGTCCCATATGCCTGCAATTACACCAGCACCCTTACCCGTAATGCTGACATTACTGCGTGGCAACAGAAATAGGTACGATGGCAGTACTTCCCTGGACGAACTCTTTCACAAGGAGCTCTACTGCTACTACTCTACTACGACTTCCAGAAGATAAATAAAATGTAATATTAAACTTAGTGAAAATAGTACTCCTCTATATTAGTAATATGTAAGGTTCCCTGAAAGAAATGGCTACATAGCAACAAGGTCGCCTGTAGCACATTAATTTACTATTTCTATGCTTACGTTTCAGTTTTCTGCTGCCACTATAATTTTATGTACAATAAAGAATATTTAATTAATGCATTGATTAAGATTCGAAACACAACAGACCTTCTCCTGAGAAGCGTACGACGGTTCAGTAGACTGACAAGCGCTGTCGAAAGTGTAGTCGGCATTGTAACGACGCACACGCTCGCGGCTGTCTCCAGCGCCTGACGCACTAACCTGCGCAATTGTTATTTATTAAGAGTTGAATGATACGAAACCACCACAGTGGTTAAGTTTGGTGCAAACGTGTGTGCTACTAATATTATAATTCAACTTACTTTTACATTAGTGATGGTAACCGTATGATCATCGATAACATCAACAACGGAGACTCGATCCATCTCTGATTTAAGTTCCCTGAAATCCGATTTATTAAATTATTCATTAAACCTCGAAACCTACTCTTAGCACACTAAAAAACTATCGTTAAAACGAGGTCAAGAATATACCTTTCAGTAAACGGCCGCACTCTAATTGCTAATTTAACGTTGGACATTTTCTGGTCTTAACACAGTACAACTCACCACAAACTAAACCAGTGTGCGGACACACAGGATCGACTGCACGTCTGTGCATTTTGGTCAGGCTGAGTTATTTTAAACCGGGGTCACGACTTCCTGCAACGTTTATAGATAGTTTTGGGATTAAAAATAACCTTAATGGGCGGTGTTCACATAATACAATGCAATCTTAGAATAGTGTATCCATAAAATCCGATGTTAAGTTCGTTCATTAGGAGATATCTAAATGGTAAATTGGTAGATAGGCCCACGTAAAACGTCTTTTTTTATTTGGTATAGAACATTATTAGACATGACTATTCTAAAAACAATGTGTCTAGGATTCACGTCGAAATTACTATCTAAGATAGGCAAAATAGGCGCCTTGACGTCGAGTTGCGGACACTAGCCTTACACCAAGTACCAAGTAGTACTATCTAAGATTTACATCAAATTATAATAATAATAACGCACACACTCAACATAGCCCCGCACTAGGGAAACCCTGTGTCGCGGGTGCCATGGACACACACATAGACAACCACAAATTACACCCAAACCCACGAGAGAAATAAATGTAGGCCATACACATATTTCTCCCGGCCTGGGAATCGAACCCAAGACCTCTGCATGGCAGTCCGGCGTGGTAACCGTTCGGCCACGGAGGCAGTGGCAAATGCTCTGAATGTTTTTCAAAATTATTGTATTATGCGTTCTTTAGTGGTTTTCGGTATTGGACTCTGTGTGAATATACATAGGTTATATTATAACACTTTCATCTAAGGCAGCCACTTGGCAGCCTTATAATTTAGAACATAAAAAAATAATTAATAAAATTCTTAACTCTCAAAAATGTTTAAACCTCTTCAAAATGAGTAATTTAAGAGTATTAATTTTAGCCGCGTCTAGGATATTCACGGCACGCGAATGTTTATCGCAAAGTAACGCTGCGTCTAAATAGGTTTAGATTGATGCAATGTCAAAATAACTATTCTACGTGGACGATACGCTACGAATGCAATTTTAAGCACCACTGTCACACACACATTCAAAAGAGTTCTTAGCGGTTTCCAAATGTATATCCAAATTATTGGATCATGTTAGTAGTAGAGCTAACTAATTAAAATTATCGAGTTCTTAGGTTTTCGCGATTGTTACACATAGGAAATGAAACTATTTTTCCCAGATTTAAATCGCGTATATTTGTTTTTTCAAACAAATCGACGTTTCGCCAGTTAGCTACCATGGGCAAATCTTTGTTTCAGAGAGCATGGTGTCTGCGACAGTAATCATCTGGCAGGGGAACTTCAGCATATAAAGCAAGTCCTACATGCGAATAAGTTGAAGATTCCACGCCAGTGCCGCAGGCCCCGTGTCAAACCACCAACAGTCGAGCGAAGACCTGCCATCTTACCTTACGTGAGAGGTGTTACAGACAAGATCGGAAGAGTCCTCAGGCGTGCATCTATCAAGACCTATTTCAAGCCCCTGAGGAAGATTTCTCAGTTCCTGAGACCCGTGAAATGTAACATCCCCTTACAGGATGCAGGAGTTTACAAGCTTGACTGTGAGTACGGTCTCTCTTATATTGGACAAACAAAGCGAAGTATTTGTACCCGCGTCAAAGAATATACAGCTGATGTCAGACACCGTTGCGTAAACAAGTCTGCAGTCTGCGAGCATGTCATGGATAAACCTACACATTCAATGAAGTTTGACAAACCCCAGGTCCTTGCAAAAGAAGTCCGTTATCTATCCAGGATGCTGCGAGTGGCCATTGAAATTAAAAAATATCCTAATTTCAACAGGGAGGATGGTTTCTCCGTACCACCAGTTTGGGATCCAGTATTTCCTCTAATGAAAAATCCCAAACAGACATAAGACTGCAGTACTAATTAATATGTTTTAGTTTATTCTAATTTCTACTAATAATTAATAATAAATAAAACTTAATAAAAATTCATTCAATAAATAATTTGTAAAACTTAATGTAGCGTAAATTGAAATGTTTTCTTTGTAAAATCAAATTTGTAAAATAAGGTATTTAATTAATAACTATTGTAACTATAGTGAAAAAATAGGGTGGTTTGCATTAATATTAGACATAACTGGTTGAAGACTGTACCACCTCAGTCAACCGTGACCAAGGGACCTGTAAAGGGCCCGAAACGTCGGTTTGTTTGAAAAACAAACATACACGATTTAAATCCGGGAAAAATAGTTTCATTTCCTATAATTAAAATTAGCTAAAAAATTTGCTCTACAACTTTATAGTGAATGGGTTCAGGTAAATGCTCATACAGAAGGCGCGGTAGGTAATAAAATCGCTTTCTTAAATCTCAGAAAGCCTTCTGCGATCTGGTCTTAACCAGCTTAATGTTCAGTTAAAGAATAGCAACACTTTTTTTTTCAAATCTTCAATTTTCTACTGCGCCCTAAGAGCATATAAGAGGCGGCCGTTTGTTTCGAAATCGTGATTGATTTCTAAACGAAAATTATTTTTCTTTTCATGATTCAAGAAATTATGTACAAGCACAGTTTTTACAAAGATTAATTTTATTTTAAGTATATTATGAAGAAAGAAATTGTGATGAAGAAAGTTAGGACTACATTCCTTACTTTAAACTAAATTATAAAACAGTTTATCCTGAAAATTCCAGTAATTACGAATTCAAAGATTTTGTTGAAAGTGACAATAATGTGATTTCTGAAAGTGAAAAAATAAATATTAACTCCCGCCGCATAAAAGTCTATTTAAAAAGCCCAAATACGAGAACTAAGGTATTTAAGAGAAAGTGAAAACATAATGTTGTAGAACCACAATGGAAAATATTTATTTACAAAAAAATTAAATAAATAAATAAATATTATTCCGATAATTAAAGGAAGACATCGCTCAAAGGACTTGTATCCAAGCCAAAACTCTTAATAAAAAAATCTGTGAAATGTCAAAGTCGCTATATACTGCGTTGCTCGCTATATTAGCAGTTTGTGGCTATAATAGTGGTTTGTGTTGCTCGCTCAGCTGTTGGGATTTTTTATTTTAAAATGCTAACAAGCAAGTAATTGATAGTTAAACGATTAATCAGTGTTTTTATGTAATTCTAGTACGAAACGACAATTTTTTTTTTCGAAACGAGAATTTATTTAAGGTGAAATTTTTGCGATTATTCTTCGGCATAGTTGATGATATTCCGGTATTTAGATTGCAATAAGCACAGTATTTTTGTACGCGTTTATCCATACAAACTTATGTACAGTAAAATCATGGTTATTAGAATAAATTCAATGACAAGTAAAGTTAATGAAATTTTTTTGTTGTAAATTTATGAAAGTATACATTTTTACGAATAAGAAATGGGCTTATAGGTCTCATATTTATGTTTTATGTATTGACATACATATGTTATATATTTACTTATTTTGTACTGTGTAACTTGCAAGCAAATTGATTTTCTTTACAGTGAATATGTTAGTTAGAGGCATAGGACGGGCTCTTTGCAATGCCCTTCGTGTGGAGCAGAGGTGCCTTTCTTCTAAGACTGCCAGTACAAAGCTAGAAACTAAAGAAAGCATTGATGCTGCTCAGGTATAAACCTATTAACCATTTAAATGCACACATGCAGAGTCTCAAAACACATACATACACACACACAAAAAAAACACCATTTCCATTCTCACTAGTCAGTGAGAATGGAAATGGTGTTTTTTTTTATAGGGGAGTCCCCCTATTTAATTTTACAAACTAGCTAACTACGCACCATATTATGTCTAATACTTTAAGTTTATAAAATACCTATTGTATCTCTTAGTGGATACAATTTATTACTGTTTCTTTTTTTTAAATAAATAAATAAACAGTAATCATTTAAGTTGCATTCTACTTGCATTGCAAATGCAAAATGGCAATTGAAATGCAGTTAGGACACAGAACAGTTTGTCTGTAGTCTGCTTTTTGGTAACCCATCACAAACTCAAATTTCTTTTTTCCGAATTTCATTACTCCGAAAACGGTTCGACTTTTTTTCATTCGTGCGATAACAGTTTTGGTATAAATTTGCAACACAGAAATATCTTACTGCAGAAATATTGTTTGTCCAGTACAAGACAAAAAATTAATTAGTACAAGATAAAATTGTACCGCTATACAATTTAACCATACAGCTCCAAAATTCTGGACTGTACTTTGCTGGTGCACAGCAAGTCCACTTATGTTCGTCACTTATTTTCATTATACCATTGTGCTATGTTTTTGCTGTCATGTGAAATGTAATTTAAAAACAATGGTCTTGAGTATTCAATAAATAACTTATAGAGCCGAATTTGTTTGCATTACCTAGACGGCACAACCCCCTCCTGTAGGCTTAGGTTAGGTTAGTATATGAAAAACAGCACAATCTGAACAAACGAAGTGAGCGACTACCACTCAATCTAATTAACTAGCATCTTGTTAACCATATTTTCTAAAGATGCGAGGTAATTTGACGAGTTGTACTGTGCGACACGTTCCAATACTTTTAATACCTGTAATAAAAAATAATATAACAAAAATGTATCATGGATAGGGTTGGTAAATTTCCGAGAATATTTCCGAAAATGGAAATATTCTCGGAAACATTGCGAGAATGTTTCGCAAATGCGAAATTTACATAAAAAGTTGAATACTTTGGTGCAAAAACGTTTTTTTTCATATGAAGAAATATTTTGAAGTTAAGTTGATTGACACATTTTAATTCTTATTAATACCACAGAAATCCATTTTCGTGAAAATACTGCAAAATTTCTTAAATTTCCTTATATTTCATAGAAACTTTCTACGAAATATTTCAGAAACTTTTTGGAAATTTTTCAGAACATCTTCATTATTTTATATTTTTATAGATAATTTTAATGTGGGGATCAAAATAATGCATAACAAAGGTGATTTAAAACGTTATATTAAATAATTGAAATTGAAAAATTGAATAATAAAAAAAAATGCTATACAATAGGTATGTAAGGAGCTTGTCGCACTTTGTAGACCAATAAAGTTTTAAAATATAATCAACAATAACAATTTACAAAATAATCAACATATATTATAGTAAAATTATTCAGTGCTCAAACATTAACAATTATAATTAAAATAGGTACCTCAAGAACAAATAACAAAATCACAGATTGGTTCTTAATTATGAAAAATACTGGGATTAAAAAACTTAAGAATCAAAATAAAATATAAAACTTAATACTAATCTGTATGCAACTCATCACTGCTCCATGATGTCGTATCTGAACAGGAAGCTACTGATAATGTGTCCTCATTTCTATCATAAGGTTCTGTTAGCAAATCAATGTCAGCGTTCAGGTGGTCAATTGAGCATTGATCTGAAATCTTCGCTGTTTTATGTGGAGCGTTTAAAAGTCGCCAATTGTGTGAAACGTAACTTAGTTTTCCAGTCTGTTGTTAATTTGTTGCGTTTAGTGGAGTGTATGTTCCCAAATGTTGAAAACTATCGTTCCACTGCTGCAGAAGTTGATGGTACGGTCAAAATTTTGTTGGTCATCTGGCCCAATTTTGTTTGCCCAAAGAAAGTATTCCACCATTATTTTTAATATTATTTCTAAATCTCTCAAACAGTATATTATCAGAACAAATCACGTTCTTAAATTTTTTAATTAAATAGGTTCATGAAAACGATTCCTGTGCCAAATTTAATACCCTAATTTCAACATATTAACTATTAATACATATACGGTAAAAAAAAAAAGTGGCAAAATCTAAGTGGATTACGAATATTTATTTCATTCATTCTTTTGATGAGTATGAAATTTCCAGGAAACTTTCCATGCAATTTATGGACATTTAAGAGAAGTTACGGAAATTTACTTATTTATTCCGATTTCTTCAAAAAAAGTATTTTGGTTTTACAACCATGATATAGAACTATAACTTTTCTTAAATGTTTCTTGAATATGTGATAGTAAAAATGCAAAGTAAATATGTAAATTTCCATAAATTTCGCGTTTTGAGAATGTTTCCGAAATATTTCAAGAAACATTCAGACTGGAAAGTTTCCAATTTAGGAAAGTTTCCGGCTGCCCATCACTAATCATGGATATAATTTTTTTACAAAATAAAAATATTGAATTAGATACATTGGTCCATTGGTCAAACAGCTTGTTGGGGAAAAAATCGGGAAAAGAATAACTTGTCAATATGTCAAAATAATGAAGAAACATTAAATGATGTGAAAAAAACCATAACGTGTTTTCAGACAAAGAAACAAAATCTATTCAATATAAATCTAAAGGTTTTCAGAGAAACAAAATTCTGTAAATCATGTTTCTAGCTTATGATAGGTAACCCTGCATCATGAATTTATATTACGGTATTGGATTTTTTATGCTCATTTGCACATTACTTCAAAAGGAACCTTTTTGCATATATGTATAAATATTATAAACTTACTAAAATTCTAGCATACTATAGGCCTTAACTAGTAGAAATATGATCTCCAAAAATAATAGTTCCATAGGAAGGCCTCTTTACGGTAATAGGACAATGATTTACCTAAATAAATCAACGTCTGCAATTATTAATCATATACCAAATTCATCATCAACCCATTTATATGTCCCAGTTCTGGGTACAGGCCTCCTCTCAGGTGAGGGTTTGGGCTATAGGCCGGCCCAATGCGGGTTGGGGACTTTACGTGTTTTCCCAAGGTTGTGAGCCTACTTCCACATGCAGATTTGATTGCGATGTTTTCACCAAAAAGGTCAAGTTTAATTTCAAATTAGGTTTCACAACATAAAGTCTGAAACACTCAGAGGTGCCTTGATTTGAACCCGTAGCCTATGCTTGACAGATGGCTATAGGCTTTTTTATATTTTTATGTACCTAATTACATTAACAAATATGCATAATGGTATTATTCACTTTTACAGCTAGCAGCTCTAGAAAAAGACCTTTGTCTGCTAGTGGATGACAAAGATACCTTCATAGGCACGGCCTCCAAAAAGGATTGTCACAAGGTTAGCCCTGATGGGAATATCCCACTCCATCGTGCTTTCAGTGTATTTCTCTTCAATAAGAGAGGAGACATATTACTGCAAAGAAGATCTAACAGCAAAGTAAGTTGTGTTAATGGTTTTATGTATTAATTAACTTACTTTTACATGGAGATCAATTTCAATCAGAGTAGAGCTCCTTGAAAAAAGAGTATGTCTAGCGAAGTACTGTAACCGTACCTGTTTCTGCTGCCAGGCAGTAATGTGGGCATTACAGCGTTCCAGTTTTTAAGGGTAAGGGTGTTGGTGAAATCTGTAATTTCGGGCATAAGCACGGGATGTACCCGTGCATATGTATACATATAACTTATCAACTTATGTCTCAAGGTGACAGGCATAGTGGCAGTGTCCCTCAGATCTTTGCAATTTAAAGCTATTAGTGGCACTGCAACTTACCTTCTTAATTTAGCTTCTTGTGAAATTGCATGCCTATTTTTATACCTATTTATTTGTAAAGTATATGTTTCAATAAAAAGATGTATCATGATTATTTACATTTAGTTAAGTACCTAAACAAATAGACTATAATTAAAAACAATGTAATGGAGTAATAACAAAAGATTGCTAAACATCTTTAATGTTGAATGCCTTGGAACTTCAATCTGTGGATTAACACACAATGCAGAACACCATCCACTTATAACCGATGGTGTCATTGTCAATGGTTTTGTTTACCTTTATGTGAAAAATAGATGTTTTCTTACTAGAACAAAAGAGTATGGACAGGCTAAGCGCTTGTCACCAGGCACTCGTTTTTAGTCCCATCACTTATTATCATAAAAAAACATTAATTGATTAATTGTAATATGCAGAAGGTGCGTGAGAAAATACTCGATACAAATACAATTATTTTGCATTTGACCTTCACTGACTAGTAGTAACAATTGAATCACTCATGTTTTACATTCAGTGTTTGAAAATTATTAGGCATGGAATTTATTAATGAGGGTACCACTGAACCAGGCCAAGGTCGAGGCGTGAGAAGGAATGGCCACATCACACTTAATTAAAATAGGTATATACCCAACTGTGCTACAGGTAACATATCCCGACTACTATACCAACGCATGCTGCAGCCACCCTCTGTACATCGATGGGCAGCAAGAAAATATGGTGACTGCTGCGCGGCGCAGACTCAACTATGAGCTTGGCATCCCTCTAGATCAGGTGAGATTTTACTTCGTTATTAATAACATTCTTATTGTTTGCTTCCAACAATGGAAAGCACTCGGTAATTGTCACAGAATAAATGCAACAGCTAATTCTTTGTAAATCACTCATAAGGGATTCGGAAACAGAAAGCGGTTCTGCGTTCTTTGTTGTGTGGCATCTAAGTCTTACGACACATTTATAAAGCATTTTATCAAAGTGTGGGATTCTAACAAAGAGAAGTGTGATAAAAAAAATTGTGAAAAAAATGTGTAAGTGACGCAAAATCAAGCAATTTTTTTTTGTTTAACTAATCTACGTAGTTTTATACGTTATTTGATACCGTATTTTATTGTGATAGTTGAAATTGCGTTTTTCAACATTATTGCAATTGGCAAAATCACTGTGATAATAATAAAAAAAATTACTGTTACAACAGCCGTGTCCATGAAACCTGTAAAGGGCCTGAATCGATGGCCTGTTTGAAAAATATATATACGCGATTTAACTCCGAAAAAATTGTTTCATTTCCTAATATTACATCACCAAACTTTCAATACATTGACCAATGCTGACAACAGTCAAATGCACTCACTAGTCGACCGGGAACGCGTATGGGCATCCCGATAGATTCTTAAACCAATGTTAACCAATTAGCAGTACAATAGCGGATATTATCTTAAAGCTTGCCTTGATTAATATTTACATGCCACACTAAAAACCCTAAAATTATAGTAAATTATTTCATCTCCTCAAGAAGGGTACATAATTATAGAGATTTTTACTAAAATAATAAATAGTAATTATAAATTATTGACAACATCACACATGTGGCTCTGATCCCAAACTAAGGAACTAAAGCACTTATGTTAAGTCGGAAACAACGGTGGTGCCACAAACACGCAGACCCGAGACAATAATAAATAAATAAATATAGAAAAGTTAGTTTCTACATTGACCTGGCCGGGGAGCGAACCCGGAACCTATATATACCATGAAGGTCATCATATCGACTGTGAACTGGCAACCGGTACTATCTCAATTTTGACAATTTTACAGGATGAAAAAAGAATTGTTTACGTCATTTATATAGCATCTGGATAGAAGTTAGTACAAGTAGAATGAAGTCGATTCTGGCGCCAAAATTAAATTGAGGTGGAATTTCTTGCAACGCTGCGGATTATGAAATAGTATAAAATGGTATTAAAAAGTGAAATGTTTAGAAAATTGAGACAGTACCGGTTGCCAGTTCATAGTCGATTATATAATAAAATATCTTGAGAATAACTAATTGAAAACCATTGACCGTAACAATAGACTGAATCCCGTCAGTATATTTCACTTTTTTTTTTTTATCAAAACAGATGAATCCAGAATTATTCACGTTTCTCACCCGTATACACTATTACGACTCCGGCGACGGCGTATGGGGCGAGCACGAAATAGACCACATCTACGTGTTGCAGGCCGATGTTAAGATCAAACCTAACTCGAATGAGATTTCCGAGTACGCTTTTGTGCCTAAGAATGAATTTAACGCGTAAGTATATACGTCATCAACACATTATACGTGCCCACGACGGCCTAATGCGGGTTCCAATGGTTGTGATTTCCTCGAAATAGGTTTCATTTAGAGTTGCAACGAATGTTCGATTACTATTCGGCTTACTCGGCCTATTTTTGCTATTCGGCCGAATAACGAACACCGAATATCTAAAAACAGATGGAAGAAATAAGAAAAAGCACCGTAAATTATCATGCAGCATTTATTAATGCTGAACATACGTTATAAATTCGCGAAATCGTGACTTTTTTCGTTTCTATATTTAAAAGATCAAAAGTAATGTTACGTAACTTAATTACCTGATGATATAACTGCTACGTAAACTGTCACCCCTTCTGCACCGCGCAGCTACCTCAAGAACCGACTTAGTAAAACGATGGATCTGTAGTTTTTTTGAACACAAAGAAAAATTTCCTAGATCTGACAGGACTCGAACTTGCGTTACAAATCTATCAATTGAGCTACAGATTAAGTCCAGCAGACCTTACAAATTTTTGTATGCGTTTGTTACAGAACTTTGTGTTTCGTTTTAACTCCTAATTATTGACTAAATGAGTAGTCGACTAGCAAACTGCGTTATGTGCGTGGCTAAAAAAGCTATAAACTAAAAAAAAAACATTTACTGTTCCGAAAACGGATTTTGAAATGGTACTCTTTTAATTATCTGAAAATTATATTAAAAAGAGATAAACAATATGAAGAAACAAAATCACAGTATTAAACTTTTTACTTGATTCCATTTAAAAATTGAACATAGCTAGCTTTGCAACAGCAATCTTAAAATAACTAGTTTCGTAATTATTCAGAATTAACGTAGCTAGTTTTGCAACAACACAATCATAACATGGCTAGTTTTGTTATAATAATAGTAAAAAATACAACTTGTATCTAATTTTAATTTTCCTTTAGACTCTTATATCCACGTCGTCAACCATCAATGTATCTTCATTATCTGTCATTTCTTCTTCGCCCGATAATATGAGAATACAAATCAAGAATTTCGTATGTAGACCAAACGATCAAGTTTTTAATAAATGAACACGAGTGACCTCTCGGATGACAAAATAATAAATACCAAACAAAATAAAATATTTTGCACGAGTTTATACTCAATAGAGCAGCCTTTACAGGTTGACGACAAAATGGCAACTTTTGAAAGTGTAAAATTAAGAAAGATAGCTACTTTTACAAAAGTATTCAACAGTTGACACTGATTTGTTCAGAATACGCCAAGTTTTAGCACTGTATTGTTGAAGTATATGAAATTATTTAAAATACTGTTCCATTTCACGCCATTAACTAAATAGAAATTTATGTGACTGTTACATAATGAAAAGCATTAAAATATGAGTGTGGGTTTTCATAGAACATCTCACGAGTGTTTTAATGCCTAATTTAGTACAGTTACATGCACTGCTTTATCTACACACATATTATAAGCTCTCTAATGTTTACGGTTTTTGGACACATTATAGAGAGTTGATGATATGTGTGTAGATAAAATCATTAAAAATGTCACATAGCGCTGTTTGCAAGTGGACTACTCAAATATACTATTAAAATACTAATCATCAATTACACAATGTTGAGCACATTGATAGCTTCTAAAGACTGTACACCATAACAGGTTCCTCCCGACCCTGGAAGGTCCGCTCACGCCCTGGTTCAACATGGTGCGCAGACACCGCCTTAAGCTGTGGTGGGACAACTTACACCGCCTCAAAGAGGTGGCCGAGCCGGACAAGATACACAAATTCAAGGAAGAGAAATAACCTTAATGCAGATACATTAAAATTAATGTCATAAGAACGCAGATCTGGTGAAGTTGTATAGTAATTATGTACATTATTGTAATATATGTTGTACATACAGAAGAAATATTGGAATTTTGGGCATTTGAATCTGATTCAATACCTATACATATTATGTAATTGCCCTATATAAAGTTTGCGCCAAACTGACTGAAATTCAACCGCGTAACTTCGGCGCCTTCAAATAGTTTTCTCTCAAAGGTCACCATCCAATTATTCAAAGATAATTATTTTGTCGTGGAGTTAACACTGCATTTTGATACGTGCAGCACTTTACTTATTTTTACAAATGTGTAAAATATATGAGTACGTTAGTTGATATACAATTATAGTTTCAAATACAACAAAATAAAAGTATGGAATGTTTTTTGTCAAAGAACAGCACGTCTAAGAAATATTCCGACTACTTTTCGTCTACTACGCATTGACATTTTTTTTCCTTTGTTTAAACATCAATATTTAAATAATTAATAAAATGTATCGAGAGCTTTTTAGAATGTAGCGAAACACCCAATTCATTCAAAACAGAAATCGTATACTTGCTCAATGTTGTCACGTGATTAATTTATCAAACTGAAAGCTCCCTAAGACTTATAATAAGTCTTATAATAAAATTTAACACACTCATATATATCTGTGTAATAAGCAGAGATTTAGCTAAACTTCAAGTAGTACACAACTGATAATACCTCCAGAAATTCCGGAATGTATAAAATCAACAGCAAAGAATTAAAACACAATATTTATAATTTTTTAAGCGTAGTGAGCGAAGCTTCCTTGACATCCACTCAAATTGCATAATTTCTGAACGAAATTACTCAACAGTTCCTCAATTTTGAATTTCAGTCTGTGAGTTGAAATAATATTAAGATCAAAGGTCACCACATTAAGTACATATACGGGGAAAATATTAACAATTTAAAATATTAATACTTTTATTTGCGGAGAATAATTAGTAATTTGTGATAGCCGACACGAAACCGGAACAGCAACAGGGACCACCTCATACCCTTTCAAACAAAAAAAGAATTTTCAAAATCAGTGCACAATTGATGGAGAAATTGGTAAATACACAGACTTGCCTATAAAATTTGAGGATTTCCTTCGATTTTCATGGGATCCCCTCATCAAATTCTGACTTAGTGACAATGGGACCACCACGAGAGTGCACCTTTTGAAATAAAAAGATATTTTCGTAGTCGGTCCATAATTGACGGAGATATCTGAAAACATACATTCAGCGAACGTATAACCTCCTCCTTTTTTTGACGTCGGTTAAAAATAATTATACGCTCCAAATGTGAGAACAAGAAGAGCGCCAAGCCAGATGGCTTCGTTTTGATAGGATTCGGCATTCTGCCTAATTTACTAAAATAATTGCTATTTAAATCAAAAATATAAAACAGTATACTATAATAACTGGAATTTAAAAGAGAGGTATTTTCTACTCTATATACTACTTCCTTGAAAGTTTAGAAGTAACTCTTGTCTTATGTAATTTCAGTTACAAAATGAACTATTTTGGTTTGAGCCATTGTTCTTCATAAGTGTGAACGGTTTTGACGCTTCGTAAGATGTGCGCGTCAGCCACTACCCCGCTCTCCGCGTCTTAAGGAATAGGCATGCCCCTTTATTACATTAAATTAGACATCGTTGTGGGCTACACGCGTCCATATGAAATGCAATTTTAAATTTTACTCGAAATGAAAGCATATATACCTTTGTATATAGTAACACATACATGAGTTTTTGTTACTTGAAATAAATGTATTATTATATGTAAGCGGCGATATCTTTTATAGTGGGTTTCACCAGTTCTGCGGTCAATTGACTTATATGTTAGGGAAAGAACTGTATCAATCTTCTTTATCTAAAATTATTTACTTGCATTTTAATTATTTATATTTTTCAGTACATTTGTTTAAAGTTATTTTGAAGATAGTCTAGTCTAGCACATTATTAGAATAGAACTTGTCAAATTTTAGATTTTCTTTGAAATCAATGTAATTACTGTTAAGCGTAGGTATATCTTAATGAATATTACGCAAATTCAAAGAATGTTTTACGTTGTATTATAATGGTGCTTGTAAAATATAAATATTTCTTTTAATTCTTGTTTTTATCAAAATATTTACGGTATCAAGCGACGACACACAAGTACGGTTAACTATTATGTAAAATTCTTAATTGAAAATTGTACCTTACGTCATTTACATACCGGTCAAATTCAAAGTTTTAAAAAGTAACGTTTGCACCTATCACTTAACCTGGGGTTATGTCATATTAAAAGTGAAATCATTATTTTCATTGCTTACAAAAATTTCTCGTCTCCGCACTGGATTTTGTCATGCCTCTGCACTGGATTTCTCAATAGTCTTGTCTATTTTTAAAATTTTCCTTTGTGTATTACAGAAATTGTGTATATATAACATACCTGCGATTTTCCTATATTTATAAAAAATCAACACAAAAACGTATTTTATGCTTTTACATCTGAATAACAAAAGTCTAAAAACAGCAAACAATACCTAAAAGTCAAAAGATTAGCTTTTGAAATGTTATCTGACGTTTAGATCATATTGTAAATGGCGTCTTTTATTACACAAATTAACCTATCTACTTCTTCCACGACATCAATCATTCTATTGTAGTTATTCGTCGAGAGTGCTCATACGAAAGTGCAATATGTTACGAAAACTTTTTGGGCGACAAAATAGGCTTTTAGTCACGCAATCGTCGGCACTACAATTTGATCCTACGAAGAATGTGGATCCTGAACAGGTGAACTATCTTTTACCCGTATACTTACTACCCACCTACAATTTGTAGCAGTAGAGCTCCTTGTGGAAGACTTCGTCCAGGGAAGTACTGCCACCAAGTAGTAATGCGAGCGTTACTCCGTTCCGGTTTAAAAGGGTAAGGGTGCTGGTGATTTTACGGGCACATGGGACTTGTTAACTTGTCTCAATGTGACAGGCTCAGTGGCAGCGCCCCTCAGATCTTTGCAATATAAAGCTCTGAATGGCACTGCAACTGCTGTGAACAGGCGTATCACTTATCAACAGGCGCACGACTTGTTCGTCCTATCACTTGGTATCATAAAAAAACACGCCACTCAGGGTTGCAACCTAATTTTTGGGCCTCAAGTGACAATCGATCATGAAGCTTAAAAATTCGGGATATCCCTCTTTTTACCCTGGAAAAAAAAAATCATTGCATTTTTAGTTAAATTTCGTATTATTTAAACTTAAAAATTGCATATGCATTGTTATAACATTAACGCGCAATATGTCTTTTCGTGATTTGCAATATTTACACAAGAGATAATCGAATTCGTAAATAAAATAGGCTAAGCAGTTCGGTTTTATAGGAAATGATCCTTTCACTTCCCCGTGAAGGGCCCGAAACGTTGGTTTGTTTGAAAAAACAAATATACGCTATTTAAATCCGGAAAAATACATAGTTTCATTTAATATGTGTAACAATTGCGAAAACTTAAAGAGTTCGGTTATAATTAAATTCCCATTTTAGACTCATTTGCCAAAATACCATTTCGACGAAATAATTTGAGCTAAAAATTAAAGAAATTACCGTGAACGGAGACGGTTAGCAACCCTAAATCCACTACTGTAAGGGTCGTAATCCAGAACTGTACTCAATGCTCAAATCAGGACATCAGTATGATTTAAAGCACTAGAAATCATACTCAAGCCGGGTCTCTAGGGACTCAAGGGTCGTATTTCCAATGCTTGAAATCATACTCAAATCCTGACTTGAGCATTGAGTAGAGTTCTGGAATTGATGTAATAAGGCCACATCTGCAAAATTACAACTTTTCATGAGAGAAGTTTAAAGAGATTCTACGAACGAAATTACTCGTTAACATCTTTATGCTTGAATAGGCGACTTATAAACGCAAATGTACGCATGTGAATGTGTTTGTTTCTGCAGTTCGTATTCTTTTGATTACGTATGACCACATATCATGTAGCTTTTACCTTCAACCCAGAATACTACCGATTTAGAAGGTACGGGTGCTGGTGAATTTACAGGAATATGGGACTTGTCAACTTATGTCTCAGAGTGACGGGTGCAGTGGTAGTGACCCTAGGATCTTTGTAATTTAAAGCTGTGAGTGGCACTGTAACTGTTAAGGACAGGCGTGTAGGTTACCATCAGGCGCACGACTTGTTCGTCCCGTCACTAGATGTAATAAAATAACCTATATATCACGGGGCCTGGCCTTAGGAGGTTATGCCAAGGATACGAATAAACTTTCTGGCTTTGTATGGTTAAGTTGTTACACGCATTTCAGCTTAATTACCTAGAAAAAGAGTTGTGCGTGCTGGTGGACCATAAAGACAACATAATAGGTACCGCTAGCAAGAAGGATTGTCACAAGGTGTCACCGGAAGGCACAGTATTACTGCATAGAGCGTTTAGCCTATTCCTATTCAATGGACGAGGAGACATTTATATACAAAGGAGATCTAATAAAAAGGTAAAATATTGATTCTAATAGATTCAGCAACATAATTGGTCTAATATATTGTTAAGAGAAGACCAAAACTGTGATAACAACTTTACTTATTACTGATAACAACTGTACTGAACTTAGACATAGTTTGCGTTTCCGCAAATCAACACCCATGGCTATTAAGTTTTCAAGCTCATAATGTTTACAGGTACACTTTCAAGGATACTACTCGAACACAATCTGTAGTCATCCTCTATTCATAAACGGCAAAGTGGAAAGCATAAAATCCGCCGCGAGACGTAAGCTTCACCACGAGTTGAACGTGCCTTTGGATCAGGTGGGACCACGTTTTTAACCGACTAAAAAAAATAGGAGAAGGTTCTCAATTCGACGTATTGTTAAACCATTAACTTTCCGCTAACCAATTTCAATTTTTATTGAAATAGATGGCAAATAGATGTAATTAATTCCAAGAACTTTTGAGGTCATTTTTTATATATAAAAATTGTTAAGTACTTATATCTGTAGACTACAGAAAATCAACTTAGTTATGGTTTTAATGTAAATTATTATGATGCATGAACATTTCCTTTAAAATAACTTTGGTGCTTAACCTTTCCGCCCCAACAGCCATCGATTCTCCTAGCTATGTGCCCCGCTCACTGCCACTTCAGCTGAGCAATTCTTCGAGCTATGTCGGTTACCTTACTTCTCCTACGGATTTCCTCATTTCTGATTCTATGACGTAGGGAAATACCGAGTATCGCTCTCTCCATTGCCCGCTTAGTGACCTTGAGCCTTCTTATGAGACCCATAGTGAGGGTCCACGTTTCTGATCCATATGTGATCACTGGCAATACACACTGGTCAAAGACTTTCGTCTTGAAACACTGAGGTAATTTGGACGCAAAGATTTTTTGTAGTTTCCCGAACGCTGCCCATCCGAGTTGGATTCGACGAGAAATCTCTTTCTCAAAGTTGGACTTACCTAACTGGACTGTCTGTCCTAGGTATACGTAATGGTAAACAACTTCGAGTGTAGTGCTCCCAATTTTAACTGGAGCAGGTACAACATGGGCATTCAACATGATCTTCGTCTTTTCCATGTTCGTCTTAAGACCCACTCTTTGGGAAACACTACTGAGATCTTCGAGCATCGTGTTCAGGTCTCAGGCATAAGAACTATATCATCGGCAAATCGAAGGTTGAATACTCGCCGTTGATGCCAAGTCCTTTCCAGTCCAGAAGCTTGAAAATATCCTCTAACGCAGCAGTGAAAAGTTTCGGAGATATCACATCTCCCTGTCTCGCACCTCGTTGCTGTTGGATAGGATTAGAGCTCTGATCCTGTAATCGGACTGACATAGTGGCGTTTTTGTATTAACTACCTTAACACCTCGATATGCCTATAGTCTACTTGGCACCTTTGGAGAGACTGCAGCACCGCCCAGGTCTCGATCGAATCAAAGACTTTCTCATACTCCACAAACGCTCTCGTCTCGTCTTCTGTATAACTTGCCGTAGCGTATTTATGTGGTCTATGGTACTAAAACTCTTTCGGAAACCGGCTTGTTCGGGAGGTTGGAAGTCGTCAAACCTGCGAGCGAGACATTTCATACATTTAATATGGTTAGATTTATATTAGTGTGTCGCAATCTGACGTGAAGGCTTGTGCTGTGTGTAAAACCGATACGGTTCTGACGCGTTAAGACACGACACTTCAGACAAATGTAAATCCGGCTTGATGTATGGCAGGTAATAAAGGAATAAAAGGTTCATTTCATCAAACGAGGGATAAGAACAGAGGCAGATAAAATGTGTTGCAAAGAAAGAAAAGGTCAAGTATCAGCGTACAGTGAGAAATAGGAGAGCTTAACAAAAGTATAAATTGGTTTGCAGGTAGATACCAAACAGATGAATTTAATGACCCGCATTCACTACCACGATCCTTTTGATGGCGTGTGGGGTGAGCACGAAATGGATTACATCCTGGTGATGCAGGCAGACTTGGACATAGAATTCAACCCAAACGAGATTGAAGAGTTTCACTGCGTGCCCAGGAACGAGTTTGATGAGTGAGTGCTCCTGGTCTTATTTCATCACTGTTAATAAGTATACGGAGCAGTTCGTGACAGTTCATGTGTGTTCATTTCTAGAACCTTAGCCGTGTAATTAACCGACTTCAAAAAAAGGAGGTTCACAATTCGACTGTTTTCTTTTTTTTGTATGTATGCTACACGATAACTCATCTGCATCTGTGAACCGATAGTGATGATTCTTTTTTTGTTGGAAAGAGAGTACCTCAGAAGTGGTCTCATTTAAATTTGAATAAAATATTACATACTGAGATATATATTATATACTGAGATGAATTACAAAGGCGACTTTTCATGCAAATTTTGTAACTGTTAGAGCTGGGAAATCTTTAATCGTTTTCACGCACCTAGTACTATATTATCAATTAGTTGATTTTAACTTCTCAGCTTCATGGCATCCCTAGAAGGGCCCGTAACTCCCTGGTTCAACATGATATGCCGCAACCGTCTCCAATTCTGGTGGGACAATCTGAATCGGCTTAAGGAAATCGCCACACCCGAGAAAATTGAAACTCTAGAACATAATCGGAAAATAAATAAATACTAAGAAATGTTTTTTACATCTAAAGTGTATTTTTATTATTTAACATTTGTTTTAAGATTCTGGACTTTACTTAAGAAAGCTGGCACATAAATATACTACTTACTTAATGCATTAGTTTAGGGTAACTACACTACTTATACAAGGCAGTGTTGTTGTTCATACAGGTTTTTTACACATCAACGGATTCTAACTTGATCTATTAAAAAAAAACATGTAAAATGAACATCCTTACTAAATCTATCTGCATGAAAAAGCTTTCTATTTTATTTCATATTGATTAATGTAATAAAATATTGTTTCAATTATATTGAGATATTTATTAACAAAAGAATCAATCTGTGTAATTGTAATGGATTTTTATCCAAGTCATATTTTAAAAACAGCTGAGCTGAAGAGAATAAGAGCTTGCAATCTATTTCTGGAAGGTTTGTAAATCGAACTCTTTCAGGTCACGATTAAGGTCACGCACTTTAAAAAGACGAGATTTTGTATTGAACAGTTATATGTAGCTTGTGTGAAGTTCCCTCGGTAAGGAAATTGTATGTTACTAGCACAGTTTTAAAAAAACATGAAACTCGCAATGAAAAGAAGGCACGATCTTTTAATACGAATTTCTAGTACCACCACTGTACATATTTGCAAATAGACAATATAACAAACATGCGGCAAATCTTTACAATATCCTAAATAGGGAATTGAAAAGCTACAGCAAGACGCATTATGAAAGTAAGAAGATTTTACCTACCTATATGGCTCGCGGGAAAAACATATGAAGAAGTTGAGGCACTGCTAGATCGACACTCTAAAACACACACACACACACACACACACACACACGCACACGCACGCGCACACACAAACACACAGACACACACACACGCATGCACGCACGCACGCGCACACACACACACACACACACACACACACACAATAATAGATAAAAATATATTGTAGAAGTAGTAAAAATATTTTTTTATACTTTTCGTTTGGTTACGTTAGTTAATTAAGTTTCTTTTGAAACGTGCAGGTACCTAAGAAAGAGCGGCGCCTCCTAACACAGGCTACGCTTAAAAGGAGGCTCCAGCCACTATTATTTAAGAAGCCAGATTTTAAGCTAAAAAAAAGATTATTATTATTTTTATTATATTATTATTATTACTATAACATTTATGACCCAAAGTCCTTAGATATTGCAGCGATAGTACATTATATGAATTGATATACCTATGCATAATATTCAATATAAAATTAATGCTTATAAATATTTTAATAAAATTATTCAACAATGGGTTTCAACAATTCTTCCGAACTGTTCACATCGGATGCGGAAGACGTAGTATATCTTTTGGCTCTTATGGATCTATTAGCGACCCATTCAGAGGTACGAGACTTCCTTTTGCGGTAAATTTTATATTTCGATCTTAGTAGTTCCCCTCCTTGCTCGGCGTCGCTGAGGGAACGGAGAAGATAGGCGTTGGAAACGATCTGATTACCAATATGCAAGCCGTTTCTGTATGCGGTGTGGAGGTAGCGTACCGCTATGGCTTGGAATGTCTGTATTTGGATAAAACATACTAATTAATAAAGTTTTGAATTGGAGTAACAATAATGTCATAACGCCCGGAAGCAGAAGGGGCCCCGACCCGTAGTATAATTATGACGTTACTTTTTTATTCTCTGATATAGACACTACGCGAACTTAATGCAGACGTTATTTCACATTGGTTCTAACCCAAAAAAACATCAGGGTTAGTTCTAAAATATTAATAACCTCATAGATACAAATTACTTACTAACATCAAAAACAACTACTTTTGTTCCAGAACTTTTAATAATTAATCAGGTTTTACTGTCATACAAAATTAATATACTTAAATAGATCGCTCTAATCATTGACCATGACTCCAATGGTGATAACTCTGTAGCAAAAGAAAGTACCCACTACCGTTATTTTTATAAACGACACACGCAGGAGACGTTGCTAAAAATACCTCTACACAGATCTAAAAAATGTTTATTAAAAATGTTTATTTTTGATAAATTGACTGTTTCCAAAAAAATCATGGAACAAAAGTTGTTGTTTACGATGTTTTTACAAATCAGTTATTTTAATTTAGTTGTAATAAATACATCATAGTTTTAAATACATGAATAACAAATAATTTAAATAAAAAAAGAAATTATAAATTACATGGCTCAATGCTCACACTCGTCAAAAAGCCCGCCCCTGACTGATCCCGGGTGCAAAGGTGCCCATCACGCTTGCCGCATTTCCTCGCTGTATGGCAATGGACAATCTTTGCGCCAAGAACAACACGGCGCGGGAGTCATCTCCACTCTCACTTAGCCATCGCCCGATTTCCGCTACAAACTTTCGCATCGATACCTACCCCAACAACCCGTCGTCTCAAAAGAAAGCGGAAGGAAATTGTGTCACGATATTTGTCTCGTTCAGTCATTGCAATGGGCCTTTTCCCATCTGATCGACTGAGGCCTGGAGGTTCAAGCACGCAAGGAGTATTCGCTGAAACCAGCGCCCGACGGATGATTTCGTTTAAGGCATGATGCCGCGGAAATCTCCCTGCACATCGGCAGCAACTCAGGGCATGATGGCCGCTGGCCCCCACCGTAGCACCGCAAATGCATGTTGTTCGCACACATCGCAGCCCAGGCGAAGAGCAACCGCCACACGAACCGAGTCGCTGTCGAGTAGAGTGCCCAGATGTGGAGATGGTAGTGCATGCAGCCATGCGCCAGATTCAGGCTGAGAGACAGACTTTAACCCGGGCAGGTTTTCCCCCACGCATCCGCTTATGAGCTCGTAAAGAACACGTCGGGCTCCTACATCGTCCCAGGCTCCTTGCCTATATGCATGAGCTAGTACAGGCACAGATGGGTTGCAGGTCGTCCAAGCCGTCAAAGCGCTTTCCGCAAAAGGTATATTCACCCTGCCACCATAAAATGATAAAATATTAGTGACAAAGTTCGCAACCCCATGAGTTGCGTCGGCAAGGTAGGCCGGTAAACCCACGTCCCATACTCAGCGCACACCTAGCCCTCCATGTTGGATCGGCAAGGCCGCATGGCTGCATTGCTGGATATTCAATGACACATTAAGACTTGTCTCAACAGTGTCTTTCAGGGAATCATCAAATTTTACGACTCCCCCAGGATACATCCACGTCGGCGTCGTCCACGGCGTCTACTTTAGGAACGGCTAAACACATTCACAACAAAACATGGCGACGTAAGCCAAAATGTTCCTGAGGCGATCGCGAGCAAACAAGAGTAGTTGTATTCTGACCTCGATGGCATCAGAAATCGCATTTGCAAATATGGGTGAACCCGACAAAAAGAAGTCGTCAGGAAACGTCTCTTTGAGACCAGGAAGTAGGGAAGATAAAAGGGAAAAAGATGAACAGGAAGACCCACAGGAGAAAAACTCACACTTGATCGTATTCACTTCCAGTCCCACCTCCTTAAACCGCGGTAACAAATTATTAAGATCCCCCTCCACTACTTCAGGATTTACTCCTATGGTGCAGTCATCCAAATACCATATACATTTATATATATATATATATATATATATATATAAATGTATA
>NW_020653718.1:4895750-4937981 GCF_003589595.1 Hyposmocoma kahamanoa | reverse complement strand
AATCACGCGCCAGCCTCCTTTGTGCACTAATCCAACAATAATTTCGTAATATGTGTGTAGTATAAGAAATTAGCATGTAAGCATTTTGGTTGCTACTGTAAGTTTACGCTGTGTTTTATAAATAAATAAGTGCCGAGGCTGCAGGCCGAGGTCCAGCGGAGGGCGATGCCCGAAGCGTCCGCAAGCCGCCGTACGTAAGTAGTATACGGAGGTTTTATTACGAATATAAGATCTCACAATTGTTCAACATGTTAAGCATACTTCGCAAGTAGCGGAAATGAGACACACACATACATTTTGTTGGAAGCTATGCCAAAGAACGTTAAAAAGAACGTTAAAGAAAGAAAGTTAGGAAAAAAATTTGCAGACAATCACACCAAATGTTTGCTCTCAAATAACGCACCAGTCAATTACGCATACACACACAACATAGCCCCGCACTAGGGAAACCATGTCTCGCGGATGCCACGGACATACACATAGGCAACCATAAATTACACCCAAACTCACGAGAGAAATAAATGTAGGTCATACAAATATTTCTCCCGGCCCGGGAATCGAACCTGGGACCTCAGCGTGGCAGTCCGGCATGGTAACCGTTCGGCCACAGAGGAAGTTAAAATAAGGGAATTTCTTGCAGTATTAATACCAGAATAACGATAACTTTAATAGCAATAGCCAGATAACCCAGACCAGAACCAAACTAGAAATGTTCGTTTCCTAAATTGACCAAATCGGGAATCAACCCCGGAACCTCCTCATTAAGCGCCCATAACAACCTATTAACCGCTGTGCCACTGTAGAACATAATCCCCATACACAAGAAGGGTTCCAAATAGCGTATGGAAAATTACAGTCCGATTTCTATTCTTAATACCATGAGTAAAATTTTTGAAAGGATTGTGTACAATAATATATACAGAGTTATTGCGGCAGGGTTACCGCTGACTAAGCATGGGTTCGTTAGAAGACGTTCTGCGGTCTCAAATTTAGCTGTGTTTGCAAATTATTTACTAAATGAAATGGAAAATGAAGGTCAGGTTGACGTGGTCTACACTGACTTCGAAAAAGCTTTTGATCATGTGAACCACGACCTCCTCCTCCGCAAATTAGAGACATTAGATATCCACGGAGACTTACTTCGTTGGGTGCGATCTTATTTGACCAATCATTCTCAGGCTGTGGTCTTGGGAGGATTTAGGTCCGATTACTATACATTTCCGTCCGGCGTCCCTCAGTCAAAGTCAAAGATTATTTATTCCATAGGTAAAATAAATTTACACTTGAAAACGTCACATTTAAGCTACTGCTCGTTCACTACGGTGACCTCTCTGCGAAGAACGAGCAAGAAACTCTAGGGATTGCTCTTTTCAAATAAACTTAAATGCTATGGAATACACTTTGAACCAAATTTGTGTGGATTCTGGAGCCATGTCGTCTTTCCATACATCTTTATCTAACACGTAGTCTTCAATTTTGTAATATGATTTTTCGATCAAAATATTTTTAATGTAGTTTTTAAACTTAGGAAATGATAAACTTAATATATGCTCCGGAATCTTATTGTAAAAACGTATACAGTTCCCCATCAAAGAGTTGTTTACCTTGGTTAAACGAAATCGTGGTACCATGAGTTTGGACTTAGCTCTAAGGTTAATATTATGGATGTCTTCTTTCTTATTGAAATTATGTATTTATTTTTACGGGCATATAAAATATTTGAGTAAATGTACTGTGATGCCACAGTCATGATAATAGTCTCCTTAAACTTTTCTCTGAGAGATACCCGAGAGCCTAGATGGTACACAGAACGAATCGCTCGTTTTTGCAATACAAATATGGTTTGAATATCTGCCGCTTTACCCCACATGAGAATCCCGTAGGACATTATACTATGGAAGTAACTAAAATAAACTAGTCTAGCAGTACTAACATCGGTAAGCTCACGTATTCTGCGGACTGCGTATGCAGCGGAGCTTAATCTGCTGGCCAGAGACGATATATGTGGAAACCACTGAAGTTTACTATCTAAGATCACTCCCAAGAAGACTGCTTTATTAACAAGGTCTAACTTTTCTCCGTTTTTTTCTATGCTTGGACTAGTCGATTTTACGTTAGGTAATTCAAATTTAACACATTTTGTCTTCTTGGCATTAAGCAATAAATTGTTAGCATTAAACCAATAAACTACCTTAGAGAGGGTATCATTAATACGGTCATAGTTAATGTCATGTCTGTCTGTTTTAAAAATCAAGGATGTGTCATCAGCAAACAACACTATTTCGCAATGGCCCTTAACAAAGAATGGCAGATCATTAATATAAATCAGAAATAAGAAAGGTCCAAGTATTGAGCCCTGCGGAACACCCATTTTTACTGGAGAACCCAAAGAAGTCACTCCATTTATGTCTACTTTCTGAATTCTACCGTTGAGATATGACGAGACAAGTTTCGACGCCATGCCATTTACACCGTAATGTTCCAGCTTCCTAATAAGAGTATTATGATCAACGCAATCAAATGCCTTTGAGAGGTCACAGAAAACACCAATAGCGTTCTGGAACCTTTCCTAAGCATCAAAGATGTCTTTTAGTAACGCTACCCCCGCATCGCTAGTCGATCTACCACTAGTAAACCCGTATTGTTCACTATGAAAAATATGATTCCTACCGAAATAGGACAGTAATTGAGTTAGCATAACCTTTTCGAATATTTTACTTAAAGCTGGTAAAATTGAAACGGGCCTATAGTTGCTACGATCAACTTTCCTACCGCTTTTGAATAAGGGAATAACCTTGCTGTATTTCATTAAATCGGGAAAAATACCTTCGTCAACGCACCTATTGAAAGCTACAGCTAACTGTGGGGAAATGAGATTAATAACTGAGTCTATAACTTTAGTTGATATGCCCCAGAGATCTTCAGTTTTTTAACATGTAATGACTTAAAAGCTTTTATGATGTCTTGTGGATTAACATGACGAAAATTAAATAAACTGCCACAAACGTTAACATTTTCCTTTAGGAGATCAATAGCAAGTGAAGGGGAGGAATTTAATGATTTTGTAGTGTTCACAGCAATTTCCGAAAAGAACGATTCAAAAGCTTGGGCTACTTTATCTTTAGATTTTATAAGTTTGCTGTCTAATTCTAAAACTATATCTCTATCGCGTAGTTTAACCCTGCCTGACTCTTTATTTATTATGCTCCAAGTAGTTTTAGATTTATTTATCGATTGTCTAATTTCGTCGCTGTGAAACTTAACCTTAGCAGCTACACAAACTTTTTTAAATATTTTCGAATAAATTCTAACATATTCTATGAAATTGGAATTAGTATTATAAGTTTTCATAGCATATAGCTCATACAAACGTGACCTACTCTTATGAATACCTACTGTTGCCCAGTCGTTGAATTTAGTCTCTCTATGGAAAGTTAATGTTTTCGATTTAAATATATTGTCAAATTCATTTTTAATTAAACCAAATATCGTGTTGTATAAAGTATTTGGATCCTCCGGTATATGGGATAGGGAATATAAACTATTGCCGATATTATTTTGAAATCTAATTATTCGTTCTGTGGTAATCGGTCTGCAGAGAAATTGGTCTACCTTCTTGCTCATTTTACAATTAAAAGAAGCCAATTGGCCACTATGGTCTGATCTTAAGCAATTTATTATTACAATTACAAATTACAAATTACAAATTAATTTACTTGTCGGAATAAGGTTTACAGGTCTTAAATTGTACAATGTCCAGCTTATTCTGCCATGATCGGCGTGCAAATGTAGGTTCACAAAACAATTTATCATGCAGTTCTATTATGCTTAATTATAATTAATAGAGAAACATTAAAATAAAATTCATTACATTAAAACAATAATTGAAATGATCAAAATGTTTAGAAATAAAAGAGTTACAAGTACAAACAAAATAAGTTAAAAATAAAAGAGAAACATGTCAATATTTAAAGGCAAAAAAATCTGTCAAAGAGTAAAAAGCACTATTTACTAAGAATGTCATAAGGTTACTTTTATAGTCATTAAAATTAGTAATTATTCTAATGTCTTTAGGCAAATAATTATAAATTCTAGGTGCCATGACGTATAAAGATTTGCCAAATAAAGCAGTTTTATGCGGTTCAGTATACAATTTATCGCAATTACGCTCCCGTGCAACGTTCTTAAACATATTTGGATTTTTTCTGATAAAAATACAACATTCATAAATATATAGACCCGTTAATGTCAATAGATGAAGTTCCTTAAAGTAAGGTTTACAACTGTCCATTCGCTTTAAATTACATATAGCTCTTATACACTTTTTTTAAGCACGGAATACCGCATTAATACCTGAAGCATTTCCCCAAAACATTATACCGTACCTTAGAGTAGAAGCTACATACGCGTGATAGGCCTGTAGAACAACATGTCTTTCAACAACCTTGTTTAACCTAAATAAAGAGTAAGAGTATTTACTTAATTTAGCACAGACATGTTCAATTTGAGAATTCCACGTTAATTTTCTATCAACATGTAAACCCAAAAACTTCGTGACTTCCGTTGCGTCAATATTTCTGCCCAGAGAATTAATGGCATTAATAGTATGCCGTTTTCTTTGTGTAAAATTCATAATTTTCGTTTTCTCCATATTAATTTTTAGATTGTTTAATTTAAGCCAATTCAAAATAAATGTCAAACTATCATTAATGTCCTTATCATTGTTACAAACCACTGTACAGTCGTCAGCGAATAATACCATTGGTTGGTCAATTGACTTTGAAAAGTCATTGATATAAATCAAAAATAGCAATGGCCCAAGAATACTGCCTTGGGAACTCCACAATTGACATTTATGGCAGTTGAATAATGCTTTGTTTCAGTGTTTGTCCTAGGATTATGCCTAATTATTATAGTTGATTGATATCTCTCGCTTAAGTATGATTTGAAAAGATTATGTACATTGCCCCTTATCCCGTATGCATAAAGTTTGTCTAGTAATATTTTATGGTCAACATGATCGAAAGCTTTTGTTAAATCTATGTTTAAGGCTATTACAGGCAAACGGGTATCAACACATTTGTAAATTTTAAATAAAAAGTCATAAATAGCCATGTTGATAGATTTGTTTTTACGAAATCCATATTGCTCTGTACAGAATACATTGTTGTTTTCAAAGTAATTATAAATTAATTTCGCATATATTTTAGAAAATACCGGCAATAGAGCAATAGGTCTGTAGGAACCAAGACTATTTTTGTCACCTTTTTTGAATAGAGGTTTTATAATTGATATCTTCAACTTGTCAGGAAATGTACCATCTTGTACACATTTATTGAATATATGACTCAGTACTGCAGATATAATGTCACCGACAGACTTTACCACCCTTGTACTGATGTCGTCATACCCAGTACTGCTCGTACTTTTCAAATCTTGTATTACTTTCATGACATCTTGAGGTGCTACTGGTTTCATAAACATTGATTTGGAACTATTATTTAAACATTTTTTTATATTTGTTTTCTGAGTGTTCTGGTGTACTGGTTGGAATTGTTCCAAAAAGTAGTCATTAAAAGCTTGTGCTATGCTAGTTGGATCAGTAATTATCTCTCCGTTTCTAATTATATCGGTGACAGTTTGTTGAGGATATGTGACTTTATGTTCATTGATAATTTTCCATGCGGTCTTACATTTATTTTTAGCGTTTAAAATATAGTAATTATTTTGTGAGCGTTTTGTTAAGTTAATTTTTTTTTTTAACCTGTTAGTATATGTTTTATAATTATTTTTGTGCTGATTGTTCCGTGTATGTCTGTAAAGCCACAGCATTTCCCTCTTTTTTTTACAACATAATTTAATCCCACGTGAAATCCACTTAGGTTTAGTTCGACAATGAATTTTAATCTTTTTTATAGGAAAGCATAAATTATATAAAAGTGTGAATATGTCGTAAAATACGTCAAACATAGTATCAGGGTCCCTAGTTGAATAGACATCATTGAATTTTATGTCACTCAAACATTCCTTAAACTTAATCATATTGTGTTGTGATAAATCACGCGTCAATCTATACCAGTAATCATTGATATTCGTTTTTTTTGCCGGACATTTAAGCAGTTGAGCGGTATGATCTGACAATGCATACTCAACAACACTAGCTTTACTTCCCTGAATATTATGAAATATATTATCTATACATCTACCGCTACAGAGACGTTGGCTCATTAATTGCTATCATGAGATAAAAGCTTGTAAGCAGATTCTTGAGTTGATTTGCGTCCGGTGCATTTTCAATAAGGTTTATGTTAAAGTCTCCGCAAATTATAATATTTTTAGCCCTCTTGTGACATTGCTCAAATATCATATCGTGAAAATTGTCGTAGAACAATTTTAGATTTTTCTTCATATTATTAGGTACTCTATAAAAACATATTATTTTTAAATTATGATCTATGAGATCAATACCGCAACATTCAATTATATTACATACACTGTAATTGGCGACCGATGTCAGCAACTTATACCTGAGCTGGTTTCTAACCAAAATACATGTACCGCCATGTCTATTTTCCCTCGCAGAATATGCTGCTAATTCGAAGTTAGGTATTTGTAGTAGATTAACGTCGTCACTCACCATATTGTGTTCCGTAATGCAAACTATGTCCACCGGGTTACCGCTATTAAATGAGTCATCGAGTACCATTGCTAGCAAGTCAGATTTGTAAAGTAGTCCGTCGATATTTTGATGTAATATATTAATATAGTTAGCCACGAAAAAATTTATCAGTATTTATGTCATCATTATATTTATTTGAAATGACTATTGGTTCTAGTGATGGATCAGTTTGTGTGGAAACTGTTACAACATTTACAGGATATTTTCTATTAATAAAATTGTTGAATGTCGATTTGTAGCCGATATGTAAAATTTCTCTAAGCAAATATCGAGATACGATTAGTGGGAAATGCTTTCTTGTTGGTATATATATCTACTGAAATCCATGTCTAAGACAGTTACATTATAATATTTACTACCTATTAGTTTATACTCATAGTTTAACTTAGTTTCATTGAGATGTTTATTGTAAGGTACTTCACATAGAATAACATTTGGTTTCGAGAACTCATTCAACCACACCGTAAGACTAGAAAAGATACTAAAAGGATTATCATCATTCATGCCCCCCATCACTATAACAAAATCATCTTCAGTTAAGTTTTCAATATCTTTTGCGTATGACTTCAGTATATCAGGCAGCTTAGCTCCGGGTTTGCGAAAGCAAAAAACCTCAAACTGTGACCCAACAAGAGTCTGTAAATTTTGCCTGATTTCTCTGCCTGTTTGGTCAGCTAAAACGATTATTTTCTTCCTTCTGGTCGAATTTTCTTTTTTGTTGTTTCTATCTTCTTTAGATTCATTTCTTTGTGTTTCGTTGATTAAATCTAATTCTCTTTCTTGATTCAATTCTGGCTCTGGCTCCGACTGCTGTAAGCTTTGTTCTTTAAGGTTACATACATTAATATTCGAGTCAATTGTACTTAAACTTTTACGAACTTTTTTGGTAGATTTTTTTGAAGGTGTCTTGCAAATGAGAGTGAGCTTGTCAATTTTAAGTTCATACTCAGTAATTCGTCGTTTTAGAGAACCATTTTCTATTAGCAAATCATTAAACATTTGATTCACCGTTTCCAATTGAGCCGTCAAATTGTCCACTTTAATTTTCATTTCCTTTACTGCCTCACTTTCACTCTTCGCTAAGTCAGGACAACTTCTATTGAGAGCACTTTTTTGGAGCAAAGTGACCTCTCTGTCCACCTCAATAATTTCTTCGTCCGTGTCAGAGCATAACGAGTCAAAAGAGTTATCTGTAGGCACGTTTGGCACATATTTCTTCCGGTGGGCAACACTCACCGATGGTGATTGAGATAAAGGTGAATGAAAAGATGAAAGTGACGACTGGGGAGTGCTTTGATTTAAAGTAACCAGTTGTTTAAGTAATAAGTCAGTTTTTTTTGTGTCCCCAATATTCTCCATCGTATTCTCATCTTCAGTGTTGCAGAAGTGGCATGTCCAAGATTTTCTTAAAGACTGCTTTCTCACTGAAGTCATTATACGAAATCTTTTTTCTGATATGTCTCGAGTACACTGAATATCAAATACCTTATCACACCGAGTGCATTTTAAAAACTCCCTCGATGTAATAATTTGCTTGCATCCAGTACATTGCATTTTTTGCTTACGGCCCGCCATAATACCAATCGTGCGAGACACCGGTCGCCCGGGCTTGCAACGATAAGCGGCAGATCTAGTTGACTGGTCGTATGAAACCACAACTGTCCAAAGTCTCTTGACACGATAGGTGTGGACAGTAGTCGCAAGGCAGAGGTCCCAGTATACTGGCTAATAGCTGAGCACTTTAAATACGTTGACCTCGTCTTTTATAATAGGTAGGTAATTTAAAAATGTTCGTTATAATCCAAAATTCGAAATTCAGGACACTTTCACTGTCAATTCTTATTTTTTTACACTTGATATATAATCAGCTTAGCAATAGGTTGCTATTGTCGTAAAACTGTTTTAGGAAAGATTAGTTTATTGACGTTGAATGGCACGAAATTAATAATGTTACTGCATTTTTAAACACATGAGCGAAAATCGCCACAAACACTTTCACACGCATATTATGTCCATATTTAACGTTTTTCACTACTTTTTTAACTGTACTGATAAAATTACAATTTTACAATAAATAATATCACGGAGTCGATGTTTACTTTAGTACGCCACCTGGCGGTTTTTTTTATTTAGACACTGCGTCTGTGTTACAAAAGATGTTATCAATACAAGTAGAAGAGGAGACAGTAATGCGAGTTGGTTCTAAAAAAAGATTAATCAAGTTAAAACTTTGAAATAAATTAGTGAGTCTTACAGAAGTAGAACAGTTTTCCAACAGGTTTACATTGAAATCTCCACATATTACTACGTTTTTTTTTGGTTGGAAAAATCCGCTTTAAACTGTCTTCCATAATTAATTCAAACTCGTCAAAATTAGCAGAGGGGGGCCTGTATACACATAAGACGACAAACTGATCCAATTCCACACATGAAATCTCAATAGTTCGTTCAGTAGAAAGATTTGTGATATCCTTACGCTCTTTAAATTTTAAGTTACGCTTAATAATAATCATGGATCCGCCTCTACTTAAGCTCTTTCTTATGAACGAACTGACTATTACATAATTTTCTATATTGTTAATGGCTTCGTAATCTTTCAGCCAGTGTTCTGTAACACAAAACACGTCAGCGGAAATATCGTGCAAAAAAAGACTTATTTCTAATGTTTTGCCAGAAATACCTTGAATATTTTGATGTACTACATGGAAACGATTAGACTTTTCTGTTGTCGTGTTTTTCAGTTTAAATTATGGTTAGTAAAAAGTATACTGTTGCTACTTAAAGTAGGAGCATTGTCGTGGGACTGTGTTATATCTTCTATAACAGCGTCCTTAATATTAAAAGATAGCAAACTAGCTATATGTCTTAGATACCTTAGGGGTAAAAGTAAATTATCCTCAAAAAGTTTGAAGTTCCTTACGAACTTATTAATGTCAAAACAAAATATAACGTCAAATTAAATTACAAGTCAAATTATGAATGTGCGAATTTATGTCATATATATACTTATTACGAGCGATGCCTAGGTTAGAGCAGTAAGCGAATGCACTTAGTATGAATTTACACCCACACTTCTCATGAATTCTCAAGAAAACGTCAATGCTACTATTTACTTCTTTTTTACTAATGTTAGTACTATCACCTATTATAAGAATCACTGTTGTATATTTATCAAAGTTGCAATCACTTAACAGTGTAATAATTTGACTAAAAGTAGCTCCTGGATAGCAATAGTCGACTACCCTTTGTTTTAAGTGGTTACTTAGGTGGTGGCCTAGTCCTACGCCTATTTTATCAGAAAAAACTACCGTTCTTCTGGATGGCCTGGTCGGAGTTCTAATAGTCTTGGTTGACCGTTGACTGTGTCGAACTTCAACAGTTGTAGTGGAGCAGACACGTTTTCCTGCAGCAACGCTGGCATACGATGCACGTGTTGGTTGCGTTGATGATGTGGGTGGTGGGGACGGAGTCTGATTTATTTCTACTGGACCAATTGTTTCACTAAGCTCATCGTGAAGAAGGACTTGAGTAAGTTCTCTATACTCAGTACCCAGCTTTAAAAGCTCATTAGTGGCAGCTGAAAGTTCTTCTAGTTGTTTCTGCGTAGAAAGTAGGTCTTTAGTTCGCGATTGAAGATCTAACTCTAGATCTTTCACTTGTTCGGCCATCTTCACCTTGTCCTTGTGTAAATTTAATTTTTCTGATTTTAGTTTGTTAAGAGTTTTCGATTTCTTTCTTATCAGGTTGGTTAATTTGGAAAATCTTGGGTCTTGCGATTTAGTGCTGCATAATTTACTGTTGCATACATTCCTGTCTCCCAGAGCTAGTTCATCACGGAGTGACAAGGTCGTTAGGTGGTCGTAACTTCCGCTTTGTTCGTGTAATGATGCAACATCAGCATTTGATTCCTTTACCTGTCTTTGAAGAAATCTGATACGGTCTAAGGCGTCTTCGTGTTCCTGGTGATTTTCTCGGAAGCTCTCTATAATTAATTCCTTTCGTTTGCACTCTTTTTCTAATTCTTCACAAAATCGTCGAATTTCATCAAATTTCCCTTTTAATGTCATTCGTGAAGTCTTGAGCGCCTGCATTTCCATTTCATATACATCGCGTTCTTCAAGAAGCCTATCTGTCAGTGCCCTCAGTTCATTGAGCTCAGCTTCCATCTTCTTGCTCTTTTCTTCAGACAACATTCTCCTGGTCATCATGTTGTACTGGATATCGCGTCACTGGAATGTATCAAATGGAATGTAAGCGCACAGAATGTACTTAAAAAAATATGTAAATTATGTACACAGGCCTCTTCCAAATACGAAGTTCCCACTAGCACAGTGAGCTATTGTCTGTTTCTAATCCTTAATCTATCAGATAATTGAAATGAACCAGGGTTGTCTGGTCTATTCTACCTAAAACATACAAATCTCACTCACAAAACTTATGCACGGAAAGAATATTAATAAAATTACTCAAAATGTATATATAAATATATACGAGGTATTGTTAATAAAAATTATATATTATGTAATAGTTAAAGGTCTCAGGCGTGCACTTTATGTATGTATGTCTGTATAAAACAAGCAAATACATCAAAGTCTACTTCAAATGTATTGAAGTCAATTGAGACCAATTGCAAATACACGACAGTTATTGTAGTGTTAATGTGTTAATCGATAGCTACTTACTTATATGTATACGTAACGGTAATCAACTAAAGCTAAAAACTGTCTGTACTAAATTTTCTGTGTAATAATAATAATGCAAATAACTAAATAAAAGTGTTTTAATGGAATGTATGAAGGTACGTTGTCTCCGAGATTTGTTTGACAAAAGTCAAGCAAAAGGAGTCAAGTTCAGTGTTGCGTTGTATGTATGTAATTTATAATATGTGTTATGTTATGGAACTTAGGTAAAAGGACAAAATAATAATAATAGTACAATGTTTTTTAAATAATAGCAATAATAAAATAATAATAATGAAAAAAGAAAAAAAAACGAAAAAGAAATACTCCCCAGAAAACCCTACAGCGTCTGAGATGCGCACCGCGGGCGGTGAAATCTGAATCCGGCCGTTATCCCGCTAGACCAATGCGTACACAAGATGTACCGGCGAAATTATGGTACAGTTTTGTATTCAGTTGTTATCTATTCAATGTTGCGACGAAGTGGGTAATAGCAAGACACTTTTTTAACGAACGGTAGCAACGACGCAACGAGTCTCCTTTTTAAAAAACACTTTTAATCCTGTTGTTTTGATTAATTTCACAACACTCACTGATTTTGCAGGAATATATCACGAAATTTTATTCTTTATTACTAAAATTTAAAGTCATACACAAGTTTAACAATCGTACAGAGAAAATTTTGTAGCCGATATTTACGCACTAAAAATTCCTTAAAGTACTAGGTATTTCACGATGATAATAGTTTTCCTGGCGAATTGAACAACTATGAACACTTATATAAACATTAAGAACTGGAAAACTTATAGTAGCAATTTTTTTTAAATAAATTAACACAGAGCGATGTTCGTTAGGCGAATGCAGCGCCCTCCCTCAGGGTTCACACCTTGGACCTCTGTTTTACAACGCCTATATTTATGATATTAATAATCTCATAATTAACGCTAAGAACTTACTCTATGCCGACGACAAAAAGATTTACATGCAAGTTCGATCCACAGCTGACTATGAGCTATTACAAAAAACAATTTGTACAATTATTATAGTAGTAACAGAATCACAGTCAACGCCAGTAAATGTCAATGTATAAGTTTTACTCGTAAAATAAATCCAATTGTATATCCGTACCATTCCAGTGGTATCGCTATTGAGAAGACCCACATTGTGCGGGACCTGGGTGTTTATTTTGATTCCAAAATGCTTATGTCTCATCATTATAACAGTATCACTAACAGGGCATATAGGAACTTGGGCTTTGTTCTACGAACTTGTCAATCGTTTAATTGTGCGACCACTTTAAAATTATTGTATTCGGCATATGTCCGTAGCATATTGGACTATGCTAGTCCTATATGGTCACCACTCTATAGTGTTTATATTAATCAAATTGAACGAATTCAAAAGAGGTTCCTAAAGCATTTGAATTATAAATGTAGATTAACCGATCATCATTCACCTTACGTTGATATCTGTCGCACATACAATTTGTTAAGTCTCCAGGACCGTTGTTGGATATGGGTCTTTTGTATGATGTACTCAATGGTCGCTTGGATTGTCCAGATTTATTACAGCAAAATAAGTTTTCGAGTGCCTGCCCGTCGTACCAGACATGCGTCTCTTTTTCATGTACCATTTCACTGCACAAACTACGGCAAAAACTCTGTGCTCACAAGATTAGTTACTGGTTACAATAAATATTTCTATGACGTTGATCCCTTTGTAGATAAAAAAGCATTTTTTCCAGTCAAACATTAAAGAATTAATTTTCGAACGCGATGCGTAGGTTCACTTAATTTATTTTATTTTGCTCATTTATTTGTTTATTTCTTTTATAGTTATAGTTTGATATTTTTGTAATGTTAGAAGTATTTATGATTTAGTGTTAAGTTGTCTTCATATGTAGGTATAGTGTATAATACTTATTAATATTAAGTTTTATTGTGTATAGTAAGTATTGTTTGTATGTAAGTGTACGTATTTAGTTTACTTAATTTGTTTCACAATTATATGTATGTATATAATCTGTATAATTATTTATAATGCTTATGGACACCCCGTGCTCTGTTTTTATTTTAATGTATAAATCGAGGATAACTGTTACTGGCTTTGTAATATGTAATTTAATTTTTTGTAACCTATCATTATTGCTGTTGCTATCCCAATTAAATAAATAAATAAATAAGCACAGCCCATAATCTAAACCCGATCACGCGCCGCTGGCTGAGCCCTACTCCATCGTAGGTAGGGTACGGGAGTCGTAATTAACATAATAAATGAAATATGTACCTGAACTAAATGCCCCGCTTAGCTCATGAAATAGACAAATGACAATTAAACATACATTTTCCACCTCTCACTTCATAGTTTGTACATTATTTGCTTTAACATTACATAAAAGTAGAATTCCGGAATTGAAACAATGATACTAGGCAATGATTTAATACTTAATAAATAAAAGGTTAAACAAATGTGGAACACCTTGGACTAGCTCTGGAATTGTAAAGGACTTATTATATTAATACCAATGGCTTTACATACGTCGTAATGCAAGAAGAAAAAATAAAACAGGACATTCAGGGCAATAAGTTTGATGGGAATTCTATTTTCGTGTATGCGGCTTCACAACGCGATGCCGCAACATCTGCTCGTATGTCATCAGGCGGTCATGCGCGGGGTCGATGGGGGCTGACGCTACGTGAAGATCAGCACCAGCAGCACGACTGACCCGCCCGCCACCAAGCACATGATTAGACCCCACTTTTTCTGGAACATAATAAATTACATGTCTGCTTTTCAAGAATAGTGGTCCAAATTTAATTAATTAATTAAATTAATTGCACAGCTGCATTCAGAATGAGTAACATATTATTGTAAATAAGACACCGAGCTTTCTCTTGACCAAAATAATGACGTAACAAGATCGTATGATATGGGGTACCTATGCGGTTTGGCTTTGCGTGACAGGTATGCTTTATATTGTTTTAAACCATCTTTCAAATTAAGCTTTTCAAATACGTCGCTAGTCTCGAAAACCATAATTACCTGTGCATCTGCACGCATTACGACACGCGTTATGTTCAAAGCAGGCACGCGTATAAACATATTCGTGCCTGCTTTGAACATAACGCGTGTCGTTTCATAAGGGACTCTACTACTCCTACTAGTTTTAGTCCCTCATGAAAAAGTTCGTCCAGAAAAGTACTGCCTGCCACCTTATCTATTTCTACCGCCAAGCAGTAATGTCAGCATTACTGTGTTCTGGTTTTGAAGGGTAAGGGTGCTGGTGAAATTACGGGCACATGGGACTTGTCAACTTACGTCTCAGGGTGACGGGCGCAGTGGCAGTGTTCCTCAGATCTTTGCGATTTAAAGCTCTGAGTGGCACTGCAACTGTTGTGGACAGGCGTGTAGCTTACCATCAGGCGGATGATTTGTTCGTCCCGTCACTTGATGTTATAAAAAAAATAACAATACATTTCTTCCGACTTAACGGACATTATAAATTAAACGAGAACCAAAAACGTGTCCGTATCAAAATGGAATAATAATAATAATAACGTACACGCTCAACATTACCCCGCACTTGGGAAACGCCACATAGACAACTAGAAATCACACCCAAACTCACGAGATAAATAAATGTAGGCCATACAAACATTTCTCCCGGCCCGGGAATCGAACCTGAGACCTCTTCGTGGCAGTCCGGCAAGGTAACCGCTTGGCCACGGAGGCAGGAACGTACCATTTTGTCATTTTTATTAATAGCAACAAAGAACGCAGCGCCTTCGGCGAAATAGGACGCGACTTCCAAACAAACACAGAGCAGAAGATGTCAAAAGAAGCCACGAAACGGTCGTACTTGCTGCGTGCGCTTGCGCGTGACCGAGCCCTTGAGCAGCTGCTGCTGGCCGCTGTCCACGTGCTCGGTGGCCTGCAGCGCGTAGAACTCCACGGAGTCGAGCTGGTCCTGCTGCGCGGCGACGAGGTGCGCCACCTGCACGAACAGGTCGTGCACCTCGGCGATGGCGCGCTCCACCCGCAGCAGCTCGTCCCGGCGCTCCTCGGCGTCGCGCAGGGCGCGTTTCGCCTCCGCCGTCTCCGCGTGCACCTGCTCAGCCACCACTTACGAAAATCGCAACCTCCGGTGAGTACTGTCACGCCTACACCGATCGAGCCATCAATCAATATGCGATTCGAGTTTGCAGCGGGTGGACATTTCCTAACTTGGTAAAAGCAACCTTAAATAAATGTAAAGCATAATTTTAAATGTCTCCAACGTGTCTACCGAGCCGCCTTTTTCTTTTATAGCGGTGAGATCATATAGATTTGTTTAAATTTTACAAAACAAAAATTAATGTATCTCTGTACTGGCCACCATTATTTTTTTTACTTTCTAATAACGATAACTCTAATAGCAATACCCACATTACCCAGACCAGAACCAACTTAGAAATGTGATAGTTGCTGTCAGTTATACACCTCGCCTGGTTTCGTTTGCTCAGATTCATGATTATAATTTTCAAGTTATCCTGTGTTGCTTCTTTGTATTTCTTTCTACCATTATCTCAATTCCAATAAGTTATGGACTCAGTGTACGTGTTTAAAAAGAAGTGAATAGATATGAAAAATATTTTTCAAAAGTATATGAAAATTTATTTCGTCTCGTCTCGTCTCGTTTCGTTTCATTTTAATTAATTTTATTTTAACTTATTGGAAGACCATCGGCTATCTCACAGAGAGTAAAAACTGAAATAATAATGAAGAGCCAGTTATAGGTTCTCACCGACAGAAACATACTTAATGAAGTAAATGAGCATTAAATTATAACTACTAACTATACTACATACATTTTCGCAACATTTTTACACTAATTACTTACTCGCAAAAAATAAACAACTAATAATACGCGTCACCGATGCAACACTTAGTGTTAAAAAGGTCAATATCAACCTGCTTGGACAATTCATTGAAGCTATTGACTCGCACGTAAGAGATATGCATTCCGCCGAAAATTCGAAGAGACCAGAGGTACGCACAAAAGCGAACTTAAGGGACTTTGTAGGGGTTCTAAGAGAAATCTTGGATACGGGTTCCGAGGAGTCCACGGCACCAGAACCAATTTTTCGTAAAAATACTAGGACTGCTATCTGACGTCGTACCTCTAATGGCAAAAGATGATGTTTCTTACATATCAAGATACCGGCTTGACTCGTACTGCGCCCTCGTTCGAAAATATAAAAACTGAAATCTTTTTTGCGCATTTCCAATAGGCGATATGTAGGTAAGGTATTGGGGGCTCCAGAGCTGCGTTGCGTATTCCAGGTGGCTGCGGACAAATGAGAAATATAAGATTTTTAGTGTCTTAGCCTGTCTGAAATCTCTGGAGTTACGCATCACAAACGAGACCTTTGGAGGCTTTTGAAATAACTTATGATCTTGAAGTACACCAAGATCCCTTACCACAGTATCACGTTGTAATTTAATATCTTTTGTAAAGACAGAAGTCTTTTATCCCAGGAAATCTCGGCAAAAATAAAAACAACTCAAGTTGCCGTGATGAAGAAAAACAATATTTTCTTAAGTCGTCGTGACAAGTGGTGGTGCGAAATGAAGATGTATAATACCGATAAATAGTGGACTGTATTTTTTGCGATTTTTGTTAACTACATTAAAAGGTACTTGGACTACGAGTAACTGCACTTGCAAGTAGTTTCTTTAAGGACTGGAACAAGTATATAGTAATAGATCGAAGAACAGGAAAAATGATGGGAACATGCACACTCACCTTTTCTTTCGTTGCGCTGGCAGCAATTCCGCCTGGATACGGCCGCCACAGGACGAAAACTCCTCAGGTACACTACTGAGCACAGTACAGTGTATTGCGAACAAAATAAACTATTAAAAACCACAATCGCGCTAATTAGCCATTTTTATGATGCACACAGTTCAGTGTCATAGGTGAGACTATCGTCTTATTTTTGTTGCCAACTCATTGGCCGGTAAAAGAGACGACAGCAGCAAAAGTGCGCATGTTGGAGGAGGATGGAGGATACAAAGAAAGGAAGTCCTCGCAAGTGCTAAGATCTACCCTATACTATTTTTGATAAATGTCTAATACAAAAAAAAAGAAAATATGAAATCCAACAACAAGGAACACTTCAAAAAGCCTAAATCAAAATTCGAAATAATCACAGAAATACATGGAAGGTGTGTCAGCAAAAAGGTTTACCAACACTGTCCCTTACACGAGCAATCATAATTAAGTAATAGAAACATGGCGCGAGAGTACAAATTACAATAATAGTTCGGTAACCTAAACTAAACTCAAAGATTTTACAAACAACTCATGCTTTGCGTTAGGCAAGGCTTTCGTAAATAGGTCTGCCTCTAACTCTGTTGAAGGCTTGTACTCTAAGCAGATTACTTTATCATTCACACAATCTTGAATGAAATGATGATGAACGTCTATAAACCCTGAAAATGACTTTCGATCAGTCTTACTTAGCACTAATTTCTTCTTAATTATTTCCTTTAAATCCTCTTCACGTTATTGGCAGGGTCAATCTTGCAGTAAATTTAACCTCATTAAAAATCTTTATGACAATGGTTAGTTCAGAAATGTTGTTTGATCTCGATTCCGATAACTCATCTTGTTATATTGTTGTGCGACCCGAATCTTGTGATCCATTTATTAATAATCAATTTAATGTTAAAGTTCTCACTCACCTTCAACATAAGAAGTTTGCAAAGAAATTTCGATCAATTTTTATTAACATTGCTGAGGCTAAAAATGCTACGGGCATTTTTAGCCTCAGCTAACCTAACCTAATAGTTTTGACGGAATATTGGCTACAAGATGGCTCTATAATACCCCCGATCGATGGATATCAGCCTTATCGCACACACAAATGTACTAACAAAGCGGGTGGAGTAGTCATTTATGTGAACAAATCATGGTCGCCGGAGGTTACTGAGCCATCGTTCGAGGAAGCTGACTGCTTACTAGTAACAATAAAGAACCATTTTAGTATTTTGGGCATCTATCGCTCTCCTTCTTTCAGCGATATCTCTACATTTTTGAAATCGCTTACGTCTGTGACTCTCTCAATCAAGGATTCACCTTGTATAATTGTTGCAGGAGACATAAATATTAATACTTTGTCTGAGAATGATGCGGATTTAAGAATTGTTACTGATTATCTGTGCTTACTTGCTGAACTTGACCTTAAACCAACAGTAACCAAACCCACACGCGGGGATTCTTGCTTGGACCATGTCCACGTTTCATCTAAACATCAAACCGCATCGGTAATCTACAAGACAGATGTTGCAGACCACGATATGATTATTGTAGGCATTAAATCAACCACAACTAAACCAGTGCAAAAAAAGCGTTATAATACTAAAATTGACTATAAATCGGTAGCGGAGGAATTAAATACAATGGATTGGAGTAGTGTTACACGTTCAGACAAAGTGGATGACGCTTTTGAAGCATTCGATCGGTTGTTTCTGGAGACTCTGCACAAGCATACTAGCCAGATTCCAATTAGTCGATCTAAGTTCATAATCAAGCTTTGGATGACGCCCGGTCTTATTCGTTGCTCAAAAGTTAGAGATCAACTCCATGCGAAATGTCGTAGTAACCCTTACGACGAAACGCTAAAACGCGTCTATACTCGGTATAAAAACTTTCACAATGATCTGCTACGGAAACTTAAACACAATTACGAGTCAATGGAATTACGGGAGAATAAGAGTAATCCTAAAAAGCTTTGGAAGACAATAAAAAACATAATCTATACTAATAAAAATTCGCAAAAATCACTAGAACTGACCAAAATTAAGAGCTCTGTGACCGATTCCTTGGGCCACTGCAATGAATATTTTTCGAGTGTTGGTAGAACTCTAGCGACCAACATTCTTACTGAAGTAAATAAGACTCAAGACGAACTGGCGCAAAGAATTACAGTAAATGTATCACCTTCACAATCGCTATTCTTTGAACCCACAGACGAAGCTGAAGTCGAGTCCTTGATACATAACTTAAACTCGGATAGTGCCCCCGGTCTTGATGGAGTTACTAACCGTTTACTAAAGACAGTTAAAAAATCCATCACGGTACCTCTCACTTACAAATACAATCTAAGTTTGGCTGAAGGAATCTTCCCTGGTGCTTGGAAGGTAGCGGCAGTTACTCCAATACACAAGGCGGGGGACCGGTCTGATTCCAGCAACAAGAGACCAATTTCTCTGCTGGGAGCCTTCTCTAAAATTCTGGAAAGACTAGCGAGCAAGCGGTTGGTCGGCTTCCTAGAAAAAAAAACATTTTCTCAGAGCGACAGTACGGTTTTCGAGCAAACAAATCAACTGAGGACGCAGTTGTTCTTATGACCAAGCTGATCTCGACATACTTAGATGCAAATAAGGCTTGCTTGAGCGTATTCCTCGACCTAGCCAAAGCGTTCGATACTGGTCCCATTCCGATCCTCTTAAAGAAGTTAGCACTTGTCGGAATAAGAGGAAAGGCTGTAGACTGGTTTAGAAAGTATTTGACAGACCGATCGCGCTGTGTAAAAGTTGACCAAAATATCAGTAACTGTAAAGCAGTGCAGTTCGGAGTCCCGCAGGGAAGTATTTTGGGGCCGACTCTATTCATTGTTTACATCAATGACATTCCTAGTAGCAGTAATTTGCACAATGCTGAGGTTATATGTCACGCGGACGACACCGCTATCCTTTTCCACGGTGACTCTTGGGCTCAAGTGGCTAGTTCCACAGAACAGGGTTTGGATGCTGTGGCAAAATGGCTTGAAAACAATTTGCTGACTCTGAATATCTCCAAAATAAAATTTATTTGCTTTCACAACGCCAAGGCCTCAGCACCAACAGGTTTCACCGACATTGCTCTTCATACCTGTACCCGTCAAGGACAACCATCATCAAAATGTACATGTGCACGTATTGACCGAACAATAGCTATTAAATATCTTGGTGTTGTCTTTGATGACAAATTGGATTTTGGGCGGCATATGGTTACAGCTAATCGTGTTCACAGACTTATATATGTTTTTAAGAATTTACGCAACGCTGCGGACAAGTGGTTGCTTAAAATAGTGTACACTACTATGTCAGTCCGTTATAGCGTTCTGTATAACCGCATGGGGTTGGGCTTCGGAGACATGTATGCTCCCGCTGGAGAGGGCGCAACGAGCGGTATTGAAAGTCATCCTTAAGGAACGCATCAGGTACCCAACCATACTTGTTTACAAGGACATGGATGTTCTTAGTGTTCGAGGGATTTTTATTTTGCGCGTTGTATCAAAGTTGCACGTGGAGGTGTTAAGATTTCCTGAATATGCTGCAAAGACGTAGGTTCAGAATCCCTGTACCCTTAACGAAATCGGCTTTTGCCCAGAAATTTAGCTCATTTCTCCATCCTTTTATTTACAACAAAATAAGTATCGAATTTCCTTTGAAAAATTACTCAATCAGAGAACTAAACTTAAAAGTGAAAAATTGGCTCAAATCATTTTGCTATGAGGATGTTGAACAAATTCTGAAAGTAGACAAATAGACAGACAAACACACACATACACACACACATACACTCACACACACACACACACACACACACACACACACACACACACACATACACACACACACACGCGCGCGCGCGCGCGCGCAAGTAATTTAATTACTTTGTAATTAACATTATTTAATTTCCTATTGTTTAATAAGTAATTCATAACTTTTTAGAAATTTTCTCATCTCTGTTAACTTTTCGCATATAATATATATTGTTTACTGCGTTTCAATCCAATTTGAACAAAATGTAAACTAACAAATCACTGACCATAGACGGTCTAGTGATGGTCACTTGTTATACCAACTACATATCGATTAATTAATTGAATGAATGGATTTGTTAAATTGAGTCTTCTGGCCGGTTTTCCTTACTTAGCCTGTATGGGCCTGTATGGGGTATATTTAAAATTTCCGAAATCTTAATTTATTATTAATAAGCAACCGTAGACAGGTCATGGATGTATAGATGAAAATAAGATCACTTTTGGACTACCATTTTTCATACACAATTTTGCGACGCTGTTCGGGTGAATGTTGTTGAAGACAATGGTGAGATATCAAGTCGAGGTCTTCGAAATAGACGTGAATGTGTTGCTTGTTCGATTTATTGAGTGATTGCTTTAGAATTTTAACCAAACACTTGTCTTGTTTGCTGTTTGTTCGGAATGGATTGAAACAGACTTTACATCCTTTCTAGAATTGGTTACCTACGAGACACGCTTTGCCTAGTGTAGGGGCCAGTGTAACCGGTTTAGATAAAGTTTAAAACTACATGTCTTAAACATACGTATTCCATAAGGTGTAATACGTTCCTGTTGCTGTTATCGGTAACTGAACTGTATTTATTTTTACGTACAAATAAATAAATAAATTACCTACTTACTTATCCCCCACCCAAGCGTCGGATGATTTCAACTTTATTCTACCTCTCCTAAAATTGAGTCCATAGCTAGTTGTTCCTGAAAGATACCGCAGTACACGTTTAACTGCGAGCCAGTGCGATTCATTATAACAAGTATTATATTGGCTGATATCTGGACGTGTGCAAACAGCGAGATACATTAAACTACCAATAAGTTTCTGATACGGAAAACACGTGTCGATTGTTTCTGCTTTCGGCGGATTGAAATTGACTTCCATTTGTAACAATCTTTCATGCCAAATTTTGTTAATAGACTTTTACATATTCCGACTGTGTCAGCTTTAAAGTCCGTTGCTGCCGGTTCCTTTCAACCTTCATACCCAATGCTTGCTTTACAGGTCCAAGCAATTTGATCTTGAAGTTGGAACTGAGCAACATATATAGCATACTTTTTTGGTGTTCATTTGAACTGAATATGAAGAAATCATCAACATAAAGTGCTACAATGACCTTGTCTTTATAATAGACACATTTTACAGTCTTCAATTGCGTATAGCCATTGGTAATTAACACTTTTTGCACTTTTTCATTCCAGGCTCTACTGGCTTGTTTGAGTCCATATAACTCTTCTTGAGTAAACAAACTTTGTTCTGCCCCTCAATCTCGAATCCAGTAGGTTGCTCCATGTAAATCCATTCATTAAGATTTCCATTAAGGAATGCCGTACTAATATCTAAATGTTCGATGTCCATATCATTTTCAATTCCAATTGCAAATAATAAACGTAATGTACAATGTCTAACAAACCTTTTGCAACTAAGCGAGCTTTAAATTAGCGTCTTGCAACATAGCTCTGGCTTTTTCAAGTAACGTCCTATTCAAACGTTCGGAAACACCGTTTTGTTGTGGTATATACGGAACAGTTGTTTCGTGAACAACACCGCATTGCTTTAAATATTACTATTATCAATTAAAAAAATAATTAATGTTATCATTGTTGGCAGTAGTCATTTCTTTAGGAGGCTTAGGAGAATAATTAAATATCCAGTCTTTCCTATTAGTCATATGACTAGAACAACCTGAATGTATAATCCAACTATGTTGATCACAGCTATTAACTTTTAAGGCAGTCTCAGTAGATAATCTACATGAATTGGTATTATTATAGTATTATTGGTTAGTTAATATTGGTTCTTGTTATTTGAAGGCAAAGCCTCAGGTTTCTTTGAGTTCTTCTTTTTCTTTTTCAGCTTGGGACACTTCGGATTAATGTGACCTTTCTGATGACAGGCGTGACAGATAGGAACAAATTGGTTTTCTGTCAACAAAATTTTCTCATTGTGTTCCAAATTTGAATATGAAGAATTTCTCTTGAATTCACTTTGAATTAGCTGGCACACAAAATCTGAATCCAGTTTCGATTTAGTGGCTTCTATGGCTATTATTAAAGAATCGAATTCAGCAGGTAACCCAATTAGCATCAATTCGGCTAATTCTTCGTCATCGACGTCGCAGTCAATGTCAGCTAGTTCTTGAGTAATGGAAATAATATTTCCTAAATAGTGATCCATAGAATTGTAGTTTTCGTATTTAATTTTCGAAAGTTTTCTTTTTAAGAGAAGTCTCCGACTTATGCCAGAATTTTCATAACCTGACTTTATGTTTCTCCACGCATCTGCAGCTGTCTTTGCATTTCTTACATGTGGATGGCAAATGGGTTGTATATTCAAGCAAATTTTTGCGTATGCTTTCTGATCTTTTGAAGAATCAGTAGTCGCTTTTTCGGAACCAATTGCTAAATTCCATAGTCCATGGTCTATCAATAATAATTTCATTTGAAATTTCCACGTACCATAATTAGAAACACCTTCCAGTTTTTCTATAGCCACGCTTCAACCGCTGCTAATAACAATGTTATTCGAAGAAAATATGTTTTGCGTCATTTTCGTAAAATTATATTTTACGAAAAAATTAAAATTTATAGTATCACACAAAACTAAAGTCCTGATAAAAAACACGTAAACTAAACTTGTCGAACTATTGTGAGAATATTGCCCATAACAAGCCCATAACCAATGTAAAGACAGAAGTCTTTTATCCCAGGAAATCTCGGCAGAAATAAAAACAAGTCAAGTTGCCGTGATGAAGAAAAACAATGTGTATTTTGTTAAGGCCTCATGACATGGAACACTTCAAAAAGCTTAAATCAAAATTCGAAATAATCACAGACATACATAGAAGGTGTGTCAGCAAAAAGGTTTACCAACATCTCTCAAAGTGTTGAAATGCACTAAGTTACTTTTGCGGCTGAAAGTGTCGACGTTGCACTTAGACGGATTAAGGTCAAGCTGGTTATCGGTGCAGAAGGCGTCGAGCCTCATGAGGTCCTTTTGAAGCAGGATTGTATCAGACACTGAAGAAATAGGCGCTGTAATCTTCATATCATTCGCACAGCATAAAAGTTGTGATGATTTAAAATAATGCTCGATCGATGTCGTTCACAAAAATCGCAAACAGGAGGGGGACGAGCAAAGATCCCTGCGGGACTCCATTGGGCACCATAAGCCACTCAGAGTCGTAATTTTTTACTACAACAGCCTGTGACCTATTGTCGATGTACGACGTCAGCCACCTACCGACCTACTGTAGTTTGTATACAAGTAAATCATGCCGAATTTGGTCAAATGCATTGCTATAGTCCGTGTAAATGACATCAACTTGGCAGCCATTACCCATATGTGACTTGATGATCGTGATTTACAATGGACAATTTGAAAATTAAACGAAATATATAACGTTTGATGGCTAAAACCATAGTGCGTGGATGCCGATTCGAGTTTTGTTGAGTAAATTGAACGGCTTGAATGTTAATCCAAAGTTAACCCAAAAAAATAATGACCCAATAAAAACTCAATGCGTCAAGTGAGTGGAAGAAAAGTGATTGTATTGCAAAAGGTGTTATTGTTGAATATCTCCCCGATTCCTACCTCGGTTTTGCAAAGAAAGGAAGCAGGGCGAAAGAAATTTTACACAGATTAGATGTACTTACTGTTGCCCAAAAGTAGTCTTGGTCTTGCAGTTTTGCAAGACCGAGACCGAGACCAAGACCGCTTAATTGAAGCAAGACCAAGACCAAGAGTGACCCTGCAAGATTTGTGCAAGAACAAGACCGAGTCTGCGAGAGTCTTGCGGTCTCTCAATTACGTCAAACGAGTGTTATGTCCTTACGAATTGTAGGTATGCCTAAAATTATAACCTACCAATATTGTCGTAAAATTGAAACTGTAATCGAATACATATAGTAAACAGTGTTTGCAGTCAATATGATGCTTTATCTCTTTTATGCGAAAGAGCGCTAAATATTTGTTAATTTGCCGACAAAGACACCGCCCTCCGCGCCGCGCTTATATGACGGTACGGCACGTGTCGCGCGCGGCACCTTTGACATCGCTCAAAGCGACCGCGTTTTTGTAAAAAGACGCCAAAATTCCAAAGAGTAAAATTAATTCAGAGGCGCTCGGATTGTAGTAAAACATCTTGGTTTGGTCATCGCGAAGGATCGATGGGTTATATTATTATAATTTACTGTAGTTGTAATAATCATATATATTATTATAGTGCTCTTATATTGGACTGTATAAATATTAAGTATACAGGTCATAGCACAAAACAAAACTACGTGTTATATGCGCTATTACTACTACCTACTTACTTTATTTAATAACTTTTGTAGATAAACAAATTATTTCATTGATTGAATACCAATTTCTACAGAATTCCATGTAAAAGGTTTACTACCTACTGTTTACTGCATTTGTGTAAATTTTCAATCAAAAGAGGCATACAGTACACGTAATGATTTATGTACATTTTGGTAAAGTGCCTGGAATTGTTACGTAGGTACAACAACTTGCAAAAAAGATTTTTTTTGCAAGTTGTTGTTTTAAATTTGAATTAAATCCCTAATATTTTTAATTTATTTTTTAAACAATATATTTATATTATCTTCCTATTTATTTGGTTTCTATTCTAATTATTGTTATATGTTTAAATATAACTAAATGGAAAATAACGTCAGCGAGCTGATTATCGTATCCACGATTACCTCTAGGTTATAGCTGAAAATCAGCGGTTTGCTCTTGAGTAAACACCGACGCTGAGCTGTGACCTTTTTACACTGCTGCAGCACACGTACATAACTGGGTGTCTAGCAGTGCTGCGACTCTGCTGTTTTTGTTTATTTTTTGTTTTGTTTGTGTTTTTGTGTTTTTTTTTTTATTATTTTTGTGCTGTTATGTACATGTGAATGTAGTAACAAATAAACGTTTTATCTATCTATCTATTTCGAAATAATTCCTGAATCTGAAATGGCTCTCTGCAAGTTGTGCCCAATTTCTAAAAAGAAAAAAGTAGAAATAAAAATGAAAAACAGAAACACTTCGGGTTTAAGGAAGCATCTACTGTCTTGTCACGAAAAGGAATCGCAAAAACTTATACCTATAAGAAAACCGACAACAATTAGAGATATTTCAAGTTTTTTTAATACCACTGGAAGAAGTGAAGAGGTATGATAATATTTAACATAAAACCTCCTTAATATTTTTTATAATTTACATACTTATAGTTAGTGTCAATCGTTTTTTCATGGGAAGTAAACAAACCGATTAGATTGGAATTCTTAAAACGATTTCTCTAGGCTATACCTACAAAGTTTGAGGAAATTAAAACTCAGTAAATATCCAAGTTTCAGTGAGAAAATAGCTTTCTCTAGTTTCTAACCAATTTATTATTTTTGCGAAATGCACTTACTAAGGTACAATTTTAAAAAGCGAGATATGTTGTGTGTTAAATTATTTTTATAGGTACTAATCCAAGTCTTGTTTTTTGTTTGTGTATTTGGCGTATTGCCGCCAAATAGAAACTTTTTTAAATAGAAACTTGTAAAAATAATCTTGTCACCAAAATTCAGGTACGTACTTATTTATTGAGTTAAGTTAGTAGGGCACATAATAAGATTGGTAGAAAAGTTTTGACAAGTTCGGCGGTCACCTCAACATGTTTTTTTGCCTATTGAAGTTCTGGGTTTGATTACCGGTCAAGGCAATTTTTTGTTTGTTTAATATGGTTAAAAATTCACTGTAATTAGTAGGTTCGTAAGTAGGTAGTGTTTGTAAAATGTTATATTAAGTATTAACACGTTTTGTTATCTTGTTTCAGTCAGTATCTGAAAGCCATAGTGATTTTATGACAGTTACAGTTGACTGGATTGCCAAGAAATATCTTCCCTTCTCGTTTTTCGATGACGAAGATACACAAAAATATGAAATATGCCCAATTTTGGTATTTCCTAAGAGTTCGACAGTTCGAAGGATGGTTCAAGAGCGGTTTGAAGTACTGCATACGCGTGTTAAGAGTAGACTACAAAAATACTCATGTAAAATGTCATTCACTATTGATGGATGGACGTCAATTGCTGGTAGGAGTTACTATGGGGTCACTATTCATTATATATATAATGAATGGAAGTATCGATCTCTAGTCCTGGATTTTATTCCATCGAGTGGTGGACATACAGGGATGGATATTGCAATGGATGTTCCACAAATGTCTTTTGGAATATACCTTAGCTGATAAAATTCAAGGTATCACAGTCGACAACGCAACTGCAAATACCAAATTCATGTATGAACTTGGAAAACTACTGCCACATTTTGATTCGGATAATCAACATTTTCGATGCATTGCTCACATCTTGAACCTGGGCGTACAAGATTTATTGAATAACTTAGCGTTAAATATTGAAACTGACAGTCAAGAACAAGAACAGCAGTATGAAGACGAAGAAGAGCAAGTTGAAGAATATGTGCCAAATATTTCTGACTCAAGTACGGCTATTACAAAATTACGCAGTATTTGTAGTAAAATAAAAAGAAGTGAGATGTTGAAGAGGAAGTTCCAGTCGGCTTGTGAAACAGCTGGTGTGCCAACAAATCTGAGTCTCATACTGGACTGTCCAACAAGATGGAATTCCACACATGATATGATTGGATTATGTTTAAAACCAAAACCTGGCATTAACATATTATGCACTTCTGTGTCTGATTTGAATAATTTTGTAATGTCAGAAATTGATTGGAAAATACTCGAAAAAATATATAAGTTTTTGATAAACTAAACTTCTAACAACGAAACTTGGTGGAGAAAAATATGTAACATTACCGCTAGTGATTGTGTCGTTCAATGTTCTGCTTGATAAAATTGAAGCTATGATAAAACAATTAGACGACAAACCTAATCGAACCGAAGTAGATGAGAGGCTCATTTTGGGTTTCCAAGCCGCCCAAAATAAAATGCTTAAGCATTATAGGATGACCAACTGGATTTACTGTACCACCTTAATTTTAGATCCAAGGCACAAATCTCAGACTTTCGATATGACACTATGGGGACAACAACTAAAATCTGAAAGCCTGCGTAAATTTGAAGAACTTTACAAGGAATATAAAAACCTACACGCAGTGCCTGGATCTCCAGGATTACCAAGACATGACAATGAAGTATGTGAATATGATGAAGACGAAGACGTAATCCATTTTAATAGATTGTATGCATGCCCCTCTACATCATCTGGATCTGGTATTCAACGCTTCAATAACAATGAGTTCGAGGATTATCTAAATAAACCGAGGGCCGCAAGTTCGAAAGACATCCTACAGTGGTGGAGGACGCATGAATCGGAGTATCCGATTATATCCAAGATGGCTCGGGATTTTCTTTCAATACCGGCAACTTCAGTGCCTGCTGAGAGATTATTCTCTAAAGCCTCTTTAGTTATTAGAAAACATAGAAATAGGTTAAGTGACGAGTCAGCCAGATGGTTACTTTGTATAAATAGTTGGTCGAACGAAATAATATAATTTTCATTCAAATAAATAATTAATAAAGCAAAAGATTCGTTTTTATGCTGTATTTTTACCCCAGACCCTCATTGTAGATAAACCTGCGGATTACGATACCTGCACCCGTATATTTTCATTTTTACGAGTTATAGTAACAATAGGTAATTACAAGACTTGCAAGACTTGCGAGACTCTTGCAGCAAGACCGAGACCAAGATCAAGACTGAGTGTGCAATACCAAGACCAAGACCAATACCAGGTTTACCGACGCAATACCAAGACCAAGACTGGGGTTAGTCTCGTCTTGGTTTTGCTTTGGTCAACACTAGATGTACTGTATGACGCAAAAGGGTTGCTACATAATTGACTTTGCAGAATAACAATAACTTGTTCTGCAAAGCCAATTATGTAGCAATCCTTCTTTTCATCTTTGAAATTACAAAGTGATGTTGCGTTAATAAAACATTCTTCAATATTTGATAATCTTATTGAGGCATTAATAGCTGCTGGAGCAAACTTAGAGGAAACTGATAAAGTTGCCCATTTGTTGCTTACACTTCCCGTAACTTATGATGGTGTAAGCTTTGTCAGAGGACAATTTGACCTTGCCTTATGTAAAAATTAGACTTTTAGATTTTGAAGTAAAACTGAAAACTGAATCTACCGACACAAGTACTAAAGTTTCGCACGTAAATACTGAATGGAAAACTACAATTTTTTAAAAAAGGAAATTTGAAAATAATTCTCAACCACACTATAATTTTTATAAACACAAAGAAAATCCACCAAAGAATATGATCAATTATACTAAATGTCATCAATGTGGACGCAAAAATATGTTATTTGGCAAATAATTATACACACGAATGCTCGTAGAATAAACACTTCTTAGTTTCTTAGTAGCAGTAGAGCTCCTTGTGAAAGAGGGAAGTACGGCCACCTTACCTATTTCTGCCAGTAAGCAGTAATGTCAGCATTACTGTGTTCCGGTTTTGAAGGGTGAAATTACTGGCACATGGGTCTTGTCAACTTACGTCTCTGGGTGACGGGCGCAGTGGCAGTGTTCCTCACATCTTTGCGATTTAAAGCTCTGAGTGGTACTGCAACTGTTATGGACAGGCGTATAGCTTACCATCAGGCGCACGACTTGTTCGTCCCGTCACTTGATATTAAAAAAAACTTCTAAAGCAAATATTTAAGGCAGTTATTGATTGCAGTAAGTTAAGCCGCGATCGTAGATTATGGTTTTGTCAATTTTTGAATGAAATAACCTTTATTACTGCGTACAAACAAACCTGAATTCAAAATATATACGCCTGTCAACGTTATGGTATTATGTCTAAACAAAGGGCTGGCTGACGTCTTAAAGTCTTTATTACATATTATGCGAATACACCTCTTTTAAAGGACAAATATAAAGTTGACGTTCACACAGTTACCCCAAAGGAGGACTCCAGAGCTGAGAATTGGGTACACAGTTCCATAACACGCTGTCAGTAGAATGTCACGTGAGGCATTTCTTGTCAGCATCAACAGGGCGTATGATAGACTTGATAGTTTATAGTTTATGGTTTCAATTTGATAAAAAAAAAACAAAAAATTGATCTTTTCTTCATACTGCTTCACAGATAAGGCTTTATTTACTATTAAGATTGACACATCATCAGCAAATAGTACACCTGTATATCGTGTTAATAATGGCAGTTCATTTATATAGAGCACAAACAATAAAGGGCCCAAGATACTACCCTGCGAAACTCCTTTTTATAATTCTATTAGTGGATTGTACGTTCGTTTCAGTTTTTTTACAAGTGTCAAAGTAACTAATTTCAGTAACCTGCGTACGATCACTCAAATATTACGCAAACCATTGCAGTGCCATTCCACGTATCCCCACAACAAACACAACACAAGAGGAAAAGCATGGTACGCAACCCTCCACTATGAAGATCGCCTACCTTGCACTCACCCCATTCTGGTAGAGTACATCCGCAAGTTACACGAGGCGCCGACGCTGCAGAACGTGACTCGAACCAGCACGATTACCAAATCGAACTCATCGATCGTCATTCTATAATCTAGCATCGATTAGAACACTAGCATAGTCAGCTCATAAGTTCATATTGTTAATTAAATTCTTTTTTTAATTAAATTACTATTAAAATCACGATTTCGAACATTTCGAACCTCCGGCGGCAGTTTACGTAATTAGCACAACTGAGTATTTATTTAAATTGTTTGATCAATGTACACTAACCTGGTGTACCAAAAGGCAAATGTCAGTTGTAGCCTCATCTACTGAGGCTGAATATATGGCATTATATGAAGCTGTTAGGGAAGCATTAGTATTTTAAATCTTTAGCAAGAAGCATTAATATGGTAATTGATAATCCTATAATAATATACAAAGATAATAACGGCTGTATCAGTATCGCAAATAACCCAACCAGTCACAAAAGATCGAAACACACCGACATTAAATATCATTTTTCTAGGGAACAGATTGTGAAAAATGCAATTAAGTTAACTAACATACCCACAGGTGAACAATTGGCAGACGCGTTGACTAAACCGTTACCAGCAGTAACATTCCATGCAATGCGAAAGAACATGGGATTGGAATGAATAATTTAATAATTTTTATGTTTTATTAATTTAATAATGTAACCATTACATTAAAAATTTTATGAAACAAATCAAATGGTCTGATTAGGTTTTCCTGGGGTTTTTCTAATCCTTGCAACGAATGTTGGTCCATTATCATGTAATTTCCCAGATGTACTGTTTAGTTATTATTACTTTGAATTTGTATTTATGATTAATTTTTGAGTGGGCTTGTTCATTTGTTTAAATTTGACAATAGAAAAATTAATCGATTTCTACTTTCCACCATTATTCGTTTTCTTTATTTTTTAATTTGTGATAATTACTGTCAGTTGCACACCTCGCCTAGTTTCCTTTGTTCAAATTCATGAAAATAATTTTCAAGTTATCCTGAGTTACTTCTTTGTATTTCTTTCTACCATTATCCCAACTCTAATACATACTGACAATGCATTTCGGGACGACGCGTTTAATCGAACAAAATGCTTGAAAACAACCAGATTAACATTAAATTTGTCACGAACTGTTAATACCAGCAATATTCGATGCAGCATGATGAAATGGATAGTGTCGCAAATTCAATAACCGCCGCGCTAATGCAGGATGGCCTGTACTGTGTCGACAAACGAAGGCAGCAGACCGCCTGAGACCGTTAGCGCGGCGGCAATGTGGTCTGCCCTCGGCGTCCGCGCGGCGGCCGCGCGGGGTGCACGCGATAAGATTCGTGTCGAATAAATGCCCCCTTAGACACTTACATTGTCCACGAAGAACGCAACGTTGTCCGCGTCGAGCAGGCGCTGGCACTCCTCGTCCGATACCGCCAGGTTAACTGTACACATAATCAGAATTATCACACAATAGGAAAATAAGTACCTACGTCTTACACTAAAATACCCAATTAACTAATTATCAATGTGTGTACAGGACTGTACCACGTTTGTTCAACGAGTCTTTGTGTATTATTTTTCAATGAATAGTTGCTATGTTGTGACGTTCCGGTACCCAGGATGTGGTAAATAAAATACCGAAACTCGACAAAAATGTAATTTGTTTATTTATTTATTTATTTCGGGCATCCAACAGCTTGCAATACATTAACAATTTCAAATATAAACAATCCTGTATACTACGACAATTACAGGAAATTTACCACAAATATTTTATTAAACTTACAAATTACCGCTAATAATAAATGTTGACATATTTATACTCTAAAAATTTGCTTAATATTTACGTGACTGTGAAATTTGCATTAGTAGTTTATTTCTTGATTCATTGTGCAGATTATATTATTAAAAGAAAAAGACAAAGAAGTACACCGGCCGTAACCTTAGTGGCACCGCCTCGACTGGCCCTAATAATTTACTGCGTCCAGCGATACCGACGATGTTGTTATAAAATTAAATGTCACGGCTTCATTACTCCACAAAGTCTGCCGATATTGCGGAGTATATATGGGTGAAAGCCAATACTACTCTGAAGGTCGAGCAGTTGAGGTTCCGCCACAATGCAAATTTTAATTCATTTGTGGTGAGAGTACCAACTCAACATCTGTGGACCTTTATGAAGAATGAGTGATGGGACGAACAAGTCATGCGCCTGACGGTAAACTACTCGCCTGTCCATAACAGTTGCAGTGCAAGATCTGAGGGGCACTAAGTCATGTCCAGCAGTGTTCTACGATCTTCAAGGGAATTCATGTGATGATATTTGTATGCTTCAGCGAACGATAAAAACTGCTTTTTGTTCTATAGTTTAGATGTATACTAAATAACCTTCTGAATGCGTTCACTACTATTTTTCAAATGGTATATTTCCAACCGCTTTTAAGAAAGCACTAGTCCACCCGGTTTATAAGTCGGGGAGCTGAGATTGTGTCAGTAACTATCGCCCAATATCCGTCTTGACAACTCTCTCTAAAGTTTTCGAGAAATTGTTAAACAGTCGTCTTATGGGGTTTCTAGAGAAAAATAATTCATTGTTCTCTTACCAATACGGTTTTCGGCCCCGAATGTCTACTGGTGGAACTGTTCATTGCCTTACTATGTCGTGAGAGCCTTAGATTGCCTGGCGATTTTCCTGGATCTTAAAAGAGCTTTTGTTCGGGGTAGTGGTGATTGTTGATGTTGATGTTGATAAACACAGTTTAAATGTATAAAGTTTATTGTTAAAAATAGTAAAAATGTTATGAATGCACACGGATTTGTATGACTTGTGGAAATGCACTAGTAAAGGCGACCGCCGGCGCATGCCGCCAAACGCTTACGTTAACGGTGTTCGATTACATCGAACACTCCTGGTTCCTAAAAATATTTTCACTCAGAAACACCATTCTTCCGCACTGTGAACACCGCTCCATTAGAACCCATTACCACTCCTGTGTTATTCCTTGTCAGTGTGACTGTCCAGTATTATCAAGAACAGACAGCATCAAGTATCTAGGAGTTTTGGTGGATAACAATCTTTTTTCCTACCTCATGTGAACCTCCTATGATATAGAGTCCGATTTTTTTTATAATAATAATAACGCACACACTCAACATAGCCCCGCACTACGGAAACCCTGTGTCGCGAGTGCCATGGACACACACAGAGACAACCACAAATTACACCCTAACTCACGAGTGAAATATGTGGTAAAATTAATATTTATTATCAAAAAATCTTCGATACGTTGCTGTCTGCCTCTGTTATTAAAATGGTGTACCATGCCTTGCGTTATTCATTGTCATCGTGTATATAACCAGAAATAGAGACGAAATAAGGGCCATATATTCTTGATAACACATTAGCGATACAGCTCTTATAAATATCAACTCCCGTTTGCACTGAAATATAGACAGGCCAACTACTAACCTGTGTGTACGTCTCAGTATATTCCAAAAAATATTCTGTATTTATTGTAATAAAGATAATATCTCCAACAATGTCGTGCTGTTCTATTCGGTGATGTGGGAAAACAGCAAAACATCTAATTACAAAACAAACGGAATCACATTTCATCGGTAATTAAATATTGAATATGTAATTTTGTAATTTTCGTCCATTAACTGGTCGATTTGAAGTGAAACAGTTGACGACACCCATCAATTGTTTCGAACACGGGCTAGCCAATCGGAGCGCAGTTGTCACAGTAATGATTTGGCGGAATAGTTTTGAAGCAAATTATATGACATTTCGTCTCTATTTCTGGTTATATACTCGATGTTCATTGTTAACGTATTGTATAGTCTCTTGGGGCGGCCGTAAAAAACACATATGTTATCGCTGGAAAGGGCTCAGAGAATGATTTTAAAGGTGTGTACTTTCAAGCCATTTCAGCGCCCTACCGATGATTTGTATAGGTATTGCGAGGCAGTTCGTCTACTATTCATTCTAGCTGTCACCCTGAATCAAAATTCCCCATAACATTGGCAGCATTACCGTGTCGAATAGCCAACGAAATTTGTTGCATTACGTAAGATCCAGAACGTACTCAAGTCAGGACTTGAGTATTGCAGTGAGCACTGAAAATCATACTCAAGCCCTTGCCAATTAGGGGCCGTATTTCCAGTGCTTGAAATCATACTCAAGTCTGCTCAAGTTCTTTTTTTTTTTTTTTTTTTGACGGGGGGGAAATCTTTATGGATACCCCTGAGCCCAGGGAGACTCAGGGGTTATGTGGGGACTCTCCCTCCAGACTGGAGGGCCTACCCCACTAAAACCCCCCCGGGTTTCCCTCTCGCCGGTTGAGTCGGCGCCGTGGGATCGGTGAACATTCACCACGACGCCGCCCGGCCGCCCTAGCTTGCGCCACGGCTCCCGCGCCAACGGAGGGGCGAGTCGGTTGTCCTCCGACCCGCCCCCCAGACGAGTGAGGCCGTGCAATGCAGGCTCCGGAGTGAGTCTGCTCAAGTCCTGACTTAAGCACTGAGTAGAGTTCTGGAATACGATCCTAAGATACCTTTATGTAAACAGGTTTCCGTGAGTAATACTATATCATAATCAGAAATTTATGTGGTATGTGGTCAGAACTCCTTGGCTATCTTTAAAATTCTGATCTTTTGGTGATATATTGTTATTGAAAGAAAGTTTTAGAATATTAATATTTAAAAAAACACTTGTAGCAGCCACAGACGTGCCAGAATGTCTAACCCTCTTCCGACATTCAGGCACGTCTCAGTGCAAGCAAAAGTAACAACCATGCCTTGTGAATCAGCATAAGACACACGTACCAAATTAGTATAAATAAGTAGCTCAAGAAAATATACCACAGTTATAATCAGTTCATACATCAGTTCATACAGTAACATACAATCATTCTCCATCAAACTACCATGGCGAAGTGGTGACTACCAACACCTTTCACCTGCGCCATGGTAAAACACTAATTGAGAGTGTGTGTGTTTGCGTGTGTGCGTGCGTGCGTGCGTGTAATTTGAGGAGTACTGATAGCTGCAGACCGCACTTTGCACAATTTAAAATTTTGACTTTGTTTTCTATATATTTTTGAAATTTGTAAATTTATTAAACAACACCGTGACTTTCATACTAATATTGACGACACGCCCCAACGACACACTTTAAGACCACGCAGTAGTTTGCTTCTGCCACAATCTCAGCTCAGTATTCACTGTTTGTATATAAATTAAAATTATATCATATCAATAAATGCTATTACAATTTAAATGATTGCGTTGATGACAAAGAAAAATAATAATATTATAATAAATTTGAATAATAAACAAATCTTAACTATATGTATACTATAAAGTTATGCTACAGTGATCTAATTCAATTCAAACTTTCTATCTACATTCGATCTCATTTCTATCTACATCTACATTTTATTATATATATATATATTTATTAATTTTTTTTCTTATTTATTTATTTATTTATTTATTTATTTATTTATTTATTTGGGATAACAACAGCAATAATGATAGGTTACAAAAAATTAATTACATATTACAAAGCCAATAACGGTTATCCTCGATTTATACATTAAAATAAAAACAGAGCACGGGGTGTCTATAAGCGTGATAAATAATTATACAGATTATATACATACATATAATTGTGAAACAAATTAAGTAAACTAAATACGTACACCTACATACAAACAATACTTACTATACACAATAAAACCTAATATTAATAAGTATTATACACTGTACCTACATATGAAGACAACTTAACACTAAATCATAAATACTTCTAACATTATAAAAATAGCAAACTATAACTATAAAAGAAATGAATAAATAAATGAGCAAAATAAAATAAATTAAGTGAATTAAGTGAACCTACGCATCGCGTTTGAAAATTAATTCTTTAATGTTTGACTGGAAAAAATGCTTTTTATCTACAAAGGGATCAACGTCATAGAAATATTTATTGTAACCAGTAACTAATCTTGTAAGCACAGAGTTTTTGCCGTAGTTTGTGCAGTGAAATGGTACATGAAAAAGAGACGTATGTCTGGTACGACGGGCAGGCACTCGAAAACTTTTTGCTGTAATAAATCTGGACAATCCAAACGACCATTGAGTACATCAAACAAAAGACCCATATCCAACAACTCACGACGCTCCTGGAGACTTAACAAATTGTATGTGCGATAGATATCAACGTAAGGTGAATGAAAATCGGTTAATCTACATTTATTATTCAAGTGCTTTAGGAACCTCTTTTGAATTCGTTCAATTTGATTAATATAAACACTATAGAGTGGTGACCATATAGGACTAGCATAGTCCAATATGCTACGGACATAATGCCGAATACAACAATTTTAAAGTGGTCGCACAATTAAACGATTGACAAGTTCGTAGAACAAAGCCCAAGTTCCTATATGCCCTGTTAGTAATACTGTTATAATGATGAGACATAAGCATTTTGGAATCAAAATAAACACCCAGGTCCTGCACAAGTATATATATATAAAACAATAAATCAAATTCAAATTCAAAATTATCTTTATTTCATTGGTAAGCATTATTACACTTGAAATCGTCACAATGGGTAAACTCTACCGCTCATTCGTAAGGCAGATTCCCCTGAGAAGAATGAGCAAGAAACTCTAGGGATTGCTCTTTGTAAATAACATTTCCAATATTTTTTTTTATTTGAAACATCAGACATCGAGACTACCTCCATAAGCTAAACGGGTTACTACCACGGATTTTTGTCATCCAAGTACGCAGAAGTTGTATAATAACCTTTAGTATAAAGTTTTTGTTTCACTATAGTTTTAAACCTCGTGAAAGGCAAATTTTGTATATCAACCGGAATCTTGTTATAGAAGCGTATACATTGCCCCTTAAATGGTTTTTTGACTTTGTGAAGACGACTATCAAGAAAAGCTAGTTTATTTTTATTCCTTGTATTAAATGTTATGTCTGTCACTATTTTTCATAAAGGAATTACTATTCCTTTTAACATAAATTACATTTTCATAAATGTACTGTGAGGCTAGTGTAAGAATGTTAATTTCCTTAAATTTATCTCTCAAAGATAATTTGGGGCCCAGATTGTAACGTTTCTGCAGGACAAAGACTCTATTGATGCCGTATGTCATTATATGATATGCCGTATGTCATTAGACTGTGAAAGTAGGTGAAGTAAACCAATCTAGCGGTTTCGACGTCTGAAAGTTTCCTAATTTTTCTAATCGCGTACACTGCAGAGCCGAGCCGTTTTGGTAACTTACTTATATGGGAACCCCATTGCAATTTAGCATCTAATGTTATACCTAGAAATACAACTGTATCCACAAGATTCAATTTTTCGTTTCTAACTATAATGTTTGTAACCGTCTCTCTAACATTGGGTTATGTAAATTTCACTCAATTTGTTTTTTTCTCATTAAGAAGTAGGTTATTAATAGCAAATCAATCAACTACTTTAGATATAGCGTTATTCACATCGTCGTAGGAACAGTGTTGCCTTTTAACTTTAAATAATAAGGAAGTATCATCAGCAAACAATACTATCTCATGTTTTATACCCTCCATAAGGCTAGGTAAGTCATTAATATAAACTAAAAACAAAAATAGGCCTAGAATTGAACCTTGAGGGACACCCATGCTAATTGCAGACCCTGATGATCTCGTACCGTTAACATCGACCCTCTGTACCCTACCATGCAAATACGATTTAAGAAGGTCGAGATCACGTCCCGCCACACCATAATGGCGAAGTTTCCTGACCAGTGTATCATGGTGCACACAATCAAAAGCCTTGGAAAGGTCACAGAATATACCAATAGCATCATGTGAGACTTCACACGCATCAAATATATGACTAATTAACTCAACACCAGTGTCGGTTGTAGAGCGACCTCGAGTGAAACCAAATTGTTTAGGAGACATTAAGTTATTACTATAAAAATGTGCACACATCTGATTTAGAATAATTTTTTCAAATATTTTACTGAGAGTTGGTAGTAAATACTACCAGATTGGAAAAGTGGAATAACTTTACTTTGCTTCATGAGGTCAGGAAAGACACCATCATCAACACATTTATTAAAGACACAGGCTAAGTAAGGCGCAATACAAAAAAAAAACTATAGAACTAATTACTCTGATTGAAAAACCATCAAGATCAGCAGTATTTTTTATGTTTATAGACTTCAAGGCTTTAACAATATAGTTTGGAAATACATGATGGAAGCTTAAATTACTGATTAGTATCACTAATTACTTATAATAAATAAGGTGGGAGATGAATTTACTTCTACATACTTATATTCTCTAACCATTCCTTGTGCATGGTCATATGAGCCGACGCACCAGAATCTACATACCAGTTCATGGCATCGTTCAACTGCATGGCTGAAAAAGCAGCTATAAAAACATTGTTATTCTTACCTTCTTTGTTACTAGCCTTATTTTTGCGGTGCCAACAATTTTTACCGTAATGCCCAAATTTATTACACTGAAAACACTTGGGGCCTTTTGACTGTGACTGATTACTTTTAAAATTATTATTTTTAGAATTTGTGTAAAATGCGGTAGTGTCAACTTTAATTTCTTGTAGAAGTTTGGTCTTAATCAAATCGGCACTAATTGTTACACCGGAGTTCTCTATAGCCATAATCATCGGCTTGTTTAGTATATCTGTATTGTGTGTATTGTATATCTGGCGAGCCCGCTAACATTAAAGTCCCAAGCTATTCATCATCGACTTGAAAATATATGTTTCTCAGTTTATGAGCAGATGTCATAATTTTATTCACGTAATCTTCTACACTAGCGCTTGATTCTAATGTTGTATTTATTAGGTCTTTCAATAAACCAACCTTGCGGGGTAGACTGGAGTCTTGAAATGCTTTAGACAAATTTTGCCATACCTGTTTTGATGTTTTTGCATCTTGTATATGTACATACAACATAGGGTCCACCAATAATATCATCTTCGACTTCGCCTTTAAATCCTTCTTCACATCAGGAGTTTTATTATCTTCAATTTCAATACATTCCCATAGTTCCTCATGTTGTAGGGAGGCTTTTACGGCAAAACTCCAACTCGTCCAATTGTCGCGACCAGTAAGCTTTTCAATCGATATCAAGGAGTTATTTGATGACATTTCTAAGCTAAAAAGAGTGATCGCAAGAAAAAACCGCGTGTGCCCGAACACTTCTAGGTTTTGAATTTTTTTTTGTAAAACTGTAAATATACTTTTAATTACTGTAATTTTACTTCACAAGTACGGGGCGGCCCATAACCTGATAAAATAAATAGACTTTACTATTTAATAGATTTATTTAGAAGTAAAATTAAATATTCCGCAGAAATGGGAAACATGCAATGATCCATAATAACACACTCGTGATAGATGGAAAGAAAATAAATATACACGAATTACAACCCACACAAAAAAATAAAAAAATTCAACCTCACCAAAACCACGTTCAGAAGCAATCATCTAATGAACAACTACAGCAATTAGATCAAAGTCAATTTGAAAGTAATTTTCGAGACTTTTAACTTTATTTACCAGAACATCCGCAGCACACTACCGAAAACACACCTCCTGGAAGATCTTCTGGATGTCAAATCACAAACGAGTGCCATATGCATCACTGAAACAAAGCTTGATAAAGAAAAACTAAAATACCTACAAATTAGTGGATACTATATAGCGACATCGTACTGCAGACAAATCCAGGAAGGAGGAGTTGTATGTATTCTTTTGAAGAACTTCATTGAAAGCATGGAACGTGAAGATATTAACAATTTAGCCATAGAATAAGTTTTTGAAATTTGTGGAATCGAGATTCCCTACATTATAGTATTGTACTGGCCCAACAGTAATAGTGATAGAAAAATTTTTTATAATCAACTTGACACGTTATTGCAAATATTAGAAACAAAAGATAAAACTAAGTCTACAATATTGGGTGGAGATTTTAACACAGACTACTTACCAACAACTAATTTGAAAAGAAAAAGAAAAAGACTACTCTCCAATCTTATGCTATCATCAAACTTTAAACAAAACGCAGAAGAACCAACTCGAGTCACACACTACATCATCCTGTTTAGACTTAATATTTTGAAACTTAAAAAATCAGTCCTTAGAGACATCCGTCGAAGAATACGGTTTCTCCGACCATAAAATTCACCAGGTTTAAAATACCTGACAGTAAAAAAAAGAAAATTTAGCGAACAAAACATGAATAACTTCAAAAATGCAATACAATTAATTAACTGGCACGATATTATGCAAACCGAAAAAAATATAAATGAAAATTATAATACTTTCATATTTCAATTAAATTTGGATAAATACATACCCAAAAAACTTATAAAAATACATCAAAGAAGAAAAATTTCATGGTTGACAAAAGGATTTAAAACGTCGTGTAGAAACAAGAGACTAGAAAAAATATTTATATCTAAAATTAATAATGAAAATTTGAATTCTAATTATAAAGCATACGAAAAATATTAAAAAAAACAGTTCATAAAGCAAAAAAACAACAAAATATAACAAAGTTCAATCAATCTAACAATAAAATTAAAACAATGTGGTATATAATAAATAATAAAATAAATAACAAACCACGTTTAAAAAAAACAAAATACACAATTAAAAGTCAATAATATCTGTGAATCAAACCCATAACAGTTTCTAACACTTTCAATAATTACTTTGCTCAAGTAGGCAACGAAAATAAATCAAACGGAAATATTGAAAAATCTAGACCAGCACATACAGTCAGCTACGTTGAAGACTCACTATACCTACAACCCGTAGAACCTCGTGAAGTAAACTATATAATAAAAAACTTAAAAAACAAAAGTAGCTATGGCATTGACGAAATTCCCCCAATCTTGATAAAAATGCGCTGAAACCTTAACAATACCCTATTCACTACTCGTAAATCAATCTTTTTTGGAAGGCTGCTATCCAGATGCTTTAAAAACGTCAATTGTAAGACCAATATTTAAAAAAGGTTGTAAAACAGACCCAAACAACTATAGGTCCATATCGTTATTACCGACATCATCAAAAATATTTCAAACGGCAATGTGTACAAGATTAAACTCATTCTATGAAAAATATAAAATATTTAACGAAAATCAACACGGGTTTCGAAAACATCATTCTACTATTCTTGCTGTATACAAATACACACAAAAAATACTAGATATACTCAACGAAAGAAAATATGCCGTAGGCCTCTTGCTTGATATGAGCAAAGCCTACGATCGCGTAAAATACAATTTATTACTAAACACACTCTACGAAACAGGCATACGAGGTATCGCCCATAAATGGATGACCTCTTATCTTTCAAAAAGGTAAACAGTGGCAGTGTGTAGAAATAGAATATACAGATTATAAAACGGGTGAAATCCATTATGTAAAGTCAGATAAAATTATTATTCAAAATTCTATCCCACAAGGTACTGTCCTCGGTT